>NC_050097.1:200327896-200630926 GCF_902167145.1 Zea mays | reverse complement strand
GATTGACATAAAGATTTTTCCGTAGAGTTTATCTAGAAGTAAAATAGCCTTTACATATTCGTCTTTTCATCCTCACTTAGCTATATCTTACTTCTCTCAAGAACTTGTGAAATACTTTTTCGAGTAGATTTTAGTCTAAAGTTTATAAAACAGTTGGATTGGTTCAGAGTGGTTCAACTTGCGCACGTAGCTGTTGAACCGGCCTGCACCAGTCGAACTGTGTATCTAACAATCTTTCGAAGTTTGTTGTGAAAATTTTCAGATTAGCCTATTCACCCCCCTCTAGGCTACTTTCAATTGGTATCAGAGCTTCATACCTTGTTTTATGCTTAACCGCGTGAGGAAACGATCATGTCTACTCAACGGGACCATGTGGATCCTCTCCTCGAGGAAATCCCCATCACATCTTCCGGTGAGGAAGTGGACCCCAAGGTCCTCGACCTCGCCATGAAGATTGCCGAGAGAATGTTCCTCAAAATGAAAGAGGAAGATGCTAAGAAAAAGGCCGAAGAAGAAGAATCAAGAAGAAAGGCCAAAGAAGATAAAGGTAAGGGAACATTTGATTACAATGACGATCTAGTGGATCTTTTGGTGTCTAAGGTATTGAGCAAGGTAAGTCTCAACACCGAAGGATCATCTACCAAAAGCAAAGGTAATGAATTTAGCAAAGTTCAATTCGATTACTCTAGAAATTATATTCCCAACTTCTCTTCCGCCCCACTTGGAAAGTTACCAACTCTTAGTGAGTTGAACTATGACGAGTGGGCCGACAAGATGAAGTCGCATTTAATCGGTGTGCATCCTAGTCTTTGGGAGATTGTTAATGTAGGTATGTATAAGCCCGCCCAAGGAGAAGAGATGACTCCGGAAATGATGCAAGAGGTTCATCGCAATGCTCAAGCAGTGAGCATAATTAAAGGAAGTCTTTGTCCGGAAGAATACCGGAAAGTTCAAGGAAGAGAAGATGCCCGTGACATTTGGAATATTCTTAAAATGTCACATGAAGGAGATCCCAAAGCTAAGAGACATAGAGTTGAAGCTTTGGAAAGTGAGCTTGCAAGATATGATTGGACAAAGGGTGAGTCGCTTCAATCACTCTTTGATCGGTTGATGGTGTTGGTCAACAAAATAAGAGTACTTGGGAGTGAAGATTGGAGTGACTCCAAGGTCACAAGATTATTCATGAGAGCATATAAAGAAAAGGATAAGAGTCTTGCAAGGATGATTAGGGATCGTGATGACTATGAGGATATGACGCCTCATCAATTATTTGCAAAGATTCAACAACACGAGTTCGAAGAAGCCCCTATCAAGTCAAGGGACTCTCATGCCTTGATCACTAATGAACAAGACAACCCCAAGAAGAACAAAGACCACAAAGCAAAGAAAGTGGCCGAGACCTCAAGTGATGAAGATAGCTCAAGTGATGAAGACACAACTATGTTCATCAAAACATTCAAGAAATTTGTAAGGAAAAATGACAAGTTCCAAAGGAAAGGAAAGAAGAGGGCATGCTATGAATGTGGCCAAACCGGTCATTTCATAGCGGATTGTCCTAACAAGAAGGAACAAGAAGCTAAGAAGGAATACAAGAAGGACAAGTTCAAAAAGGGAGGCAAGACCAAGGGATACTTCAAGAAGAAGAAATATGGTCAAGCCCATATTGGTGAAGAATGGAACTCCGATGAAGAGAGTTCTAGCTCCGAGGAAGAGGAAGTGGTGGCAAACGTGGCCATCCAATCTACATCAAGCTCGCAACTCTTCACCAACCTACAAGACGACTCCTACACTCCAACTTGCTTCATGGCAAAAGGAGATAAGGTAACCTTATTTAGTAATAATTTTCCAAATGATGATGATGATGAACAAATTGCCATGAAAAATAAAATGATTAAAGAATTTGGCTTGAATGAATACAATGTTATCACCAAATTAATGGAGAAGCTAGATAAAAGAAAAGCAACTCTTGATGCTCAAGAAGACTTGCTTATCCTTGAAAAGGAAAGAAACCTAGAGCTTCAAGAATTGCTTCACAATAAAGATGAAATGCTAGATGTCTTGACTAAGGAAGTATCTTTAGTCAAGATAACTATAGAGAATAAAGATAAACAAGTAATTAATATGAAAACCTCTATAGCTAATCTTGCAAATGAAAAGAATGCACTTGAAACAAGCATGTTAAGCTTGAATGTTCAAAATCAAGAACTTCAAGTGCAACTTGAAAATTGCAAGAACATCAATGCCTCATCTTTAGTGATTGAATCTAAGTCTAGCTCCTTAAATGATAATTTTTGCAAACATTGTGCCAAATATCATGCTTCTTGTTGTCTAACTAACCATGCAAGGAAGAATAGCCCACAGGTGAAGGTCAAAGGAATTTTGAAAAGATGCTCTAGCAATGATGGGTTAAAGAAAGTTGAACCCAAGTTCAAGTCCCTAAAGCCCAACAATGGAAGAAGGGGGCTTGGGTTCAACTCATCCAAGGAAAACCCTAGCACAATGCATAAGGGGTGGAGATCCCCCAAGTTCATAGAGGGAACCACCCTATATGATGCCTTGGGGAGGATTCACTCCTCAAATGACAAGTCACCTCAAGTAAAGGTAAACTTGAGTTCCACAAAGAGTAAGATGAATGAAGTGGGATCCTCAAGTGGACAACAATTTAATGCTCCCATTTCTCACTCTTATCTTTGTGATTATATGTTGACTTGGGATTTAGGGAAATTGGTTGTCAAATATGTGGGTGCCTACACTAAAAGAAAAGTCATGAAAAGAAGTGTATGGGTACCCAAAGCTATAACTAACACTGTAGGACCCAATTCAATTTGGGTACCTAAAAGCATAGCCTAAACTTGTTTTGCAGGTCTACTCCTCTGGTGGGTCAAGTTGGGTGCTTGATAGTGGATGTACAAATCACATGACCGGGGAGAAAGACATGTTTCATTCATTGCAACTAACTCAAGAAGCACAAGAAATTGTGTTTGGAGATAGTGGCAAGAGTAAGGTGATTGGTATTGGTAAAATTCCTATCTCTGACCAACAATCACTTTCAAATGTTTTATTGGTAGATTCTTTAAGCTATAATTTGTTGTCCGTTTCACAACTTTGTGGAATGGGTTATAATTGTTTATTTTCTGATGTGGATGTGAAGATCCTTAGAAGGGAGGACTCCTCAGTTGCCTTTACTGGTCGCTTGAAGGGCAAGCTTTATCTTGTTGATTTCACAACAAGTAAAGTGATGCCTGAGACTTGTTTAGTGGCAAAGTCCGACAAGGGTTGGCTATGGCATCGCCGGCTATCCCATGTCGGTATGAGGAATTTGGCCAAACTTCAAAAGGATAATCACATCATTGGACTAACAAATGTTGTATTTGAGAAAGATAGGGTTTGTGGCGCATGCCAAGCAGGAAAGCAACATGGAGTCCCACATCAATCAAAGAATGTGGTCACAACAAAGAGGCCATTGGAGCTTCTTCACATGGACCTCTTCAGACCTGTGGCCTACATTAGCATTGGTGGTAGTAAGTATGGTTTAGTCATTGTTGATGATTTTTCTCGTTTCACCTGGGTTTTCTTTTTGAGTGATAAAGGTGAAACTCAAGAAATATTGAAGAAATTCATGAGGAGAGCTCAAAATGAATTTGAGCTCAAAATCAAGAAAGTGAGAAGTGATAATGGGACGGAATTCAAGAACACCGGTGTCGAAGAATTCTTAGGCGAAGAAGGAATCAAACATGAGTTCTCGGTTCCTTACACTCCACAACAAAATGGTGTTGTGGAAAGAAAGAACCGAACTCTAATTGAAGCTGCAAGAACCATGTTGGATGAGTACAAGACACTTGACAACTTTTGGGCAGAGACGGTCAACACCGCCTGTCATGCAATCAACCGTCTCTATCTTCATAAGATCTACAAAAAGACTGCTTATGAGCTTCTCACCGGTAACAAACCTAAAGTTGATTATTTTAGAGTATTTGGTTGTAAGTGTTTTATTCTTAACAAAAAAGTCAAGAGCTCAAAGTTTGCTCCTAGAGTGGACGAGGGCTTCTTGCTTGGTTATGCATCAAATGCGCATGGATATCGTGTTTTCAACAATACCACCGGTCTTGTTGAAATAGCGATAGATGTGACATTTGATGAGTCTAATGGCTCGCAAGGGCATGTTTCTAATGTCACTGCAGAAAATGAAGAACTACCTTGTGAAGCCATAAAGAAACTTGCAATAGGTGAGGTGAGACCTCAAGAAAAGGATGATGAGGAAGGAATCTTATGGATGACTAATGAGGTTGTTGATGTGGGTGCAAGGGTGGTGAGTGACAAAGTCTCCACCCAAGCAAACCCATCAACCTCAAGTCATCCAAGCCATGAAGAAAATCATCAAAGGATGCCAACAGTGGTAGAAGATGAACACGAAAGTATTGATGGTGAAGTGCCTCTTGATCAAGTGAATGATGAGGAGGAGCAAATACAAAGACAACCATCAGTGCCTCATCCTAGAGTCCATCATACAATTCAAAGGGATCATCCGGTGGACAACATCCTGGGTAGCATCAGGAGAGGGGTAACAACTCGATCTCGTTTAGCTAATTTTTGTGAATTTTACTCGTTTGTTTCCTCTCTTGAGCCACTTAAGGTTGAAGAAGCATTGGGTGATCCGGATTGGATAATTGCCATGCAAGAGGAGTTGAACAACTTCACCCGGAATGAAGTCTAGTCCTTAGTCCAAAGACCCAAACAAAATGTGATTGGGACTAAATGGGTCTTTAGGAACAAACAAGATGAACATGGCGTGGTTACAAGAAACAAGGCACGGTTGGTTGCCCAAGGCTATACTCAAGTGGAAGGACTTGATTTTGGCGAAACATATGCGCCGGTAGCAAGGTTAGAATCAATTAGAATATGAATTGCATATGCTAACCATGATTTCAAGCTATATCAAATGGATGTCAAGAGCGTATTTCTAAATGGACCACTACAAGAGAGAGTATATGTGGAGCAACCACCGGGTTTTGAAGATCCAAAGAAGCCAAATCATGTTTATCTACTTCACAAGGCACTCTACGGGCTTAAACAAGCCCCTAGAGCTTGGTATGACTGTCTTAAAGATTTTTTAATTAAGAATGGGTTTACAATAGGAAAAGCTGACTCTACCTTATTTACTAGAAATGTTGACAATGAATTATTTGTGTGCCAAATATATGTTGATGACATTATATTTGGTAGTACTAATGAAAAATTTTGTGAAGAGTTTAGCAAAGTAATGACGAACAGGTTTGAGATGTCTATGATGGGCGAGCTTAAATACTTCTTGGGATTTCAAGTCAAACAGCTCAAGGAAGGTACTTTTCTATGCCAAACCAAATATACACAAGATATGCTCAAGAAGTTTGGCATGGAAAAGGCAAAACACGCCAAGACTCCAATGTCATCAAATGGACATCTCGATCTAAATGAGGAAAGTAAACCTGTAGATCAAAAATTATATAGATCAATGATAGGATCACTGCTTTACTTATGTGCATCTAGACCTGATATAATATTGAGTGTTTGCATGTGTGCACGTTTTCAAGCAAATCCTAAAGATTGCCATCTTGTAGCAGTTAAGAGAATTCTAAGATACTTAGTTCACACCCAAAACCTAGGATTATGGTATCCCAAAGGCTCCCTTTTCGATTTACTTGGCTATTCTGATTCAGATTATGCCGGTTGCAAAGTAGATCGAAAAAGCACTACTGGGACTTGCCAATTCCTTGGGCGATCCTTAGTATCATGGAGTTCCAAGAAACAAAATTGTGTTGCACTTTCCACTGCAGAAGATGAGTACATAGCAGCTGGGGCATGTTGTGCACAGTTGTTATGGATGAAGCAAACCCTTAGAGATTTTGGTTGTGAGTTTAACAAAATTCCACTTTTGTGTGACAATGAGAGTGCCATAAAACTTGCAAACAACCCTGTGCAACACTCTAGAACTAAACATATTGACATCAGACACCATTTCTTGAGAGACCATGAAGCCAAAGGAGATATCGAATTGTTTCATGTGAGCACCGAAAATCGACTAGCCGATATCTTCACAAAACCCCTCGATGAGACTAGGTTTTGCTTTCTTAGGAGTGAATTAAATATCTTGGATTCTCGTAACTTAACTTGAAAACGGTCACAAAAATTGTTTGATTCACTATTTTTGATTGATAGTCTTAAAGCTTTGTGATGATCTTTCAAAAACTTGGTGGAAATGTTAAAATTCGAATGAATTTTAGTGCTAAGATTTTTTTTAAAAAAAACTTTTCACTTGAAGCTCAACTGGATTGACCAGCTGAACTTTCTAGTTCAGCTGGAGGAGGCCAGCTGAACTTCGGAGCTGAACTTCAGCTCAGCTGCTTTTAACCAGATTTTACTAGGATCATCCTGGTCAAAACCGGTTGAACCGGTCTCTGACCAGCCTGTCCGCGCAGGTCTGTCAGCTGCAGCCTTTTCAGTCGCGCAGGATTTGTCTTTGTTTTTTTTGTGCAGCAGCGTCAGTCGCGTGAATTTTTTTTTTAACCGGTCGCATCCTGCAGGGCGCGCAACATCTTTTTCTTTTGTCCAGTCCAATCCACTCTGCAAGGCGCGCAACATTTTTTCTTTTTCTTTTTGACCGGTCACTTCCACTCTGCTGGGCGCGCAGATTACTTTTTTTTGTCCGCTTGCTGCCGCTCAGCAGCGTCAGTGCGCGCCATTTTTTTGTTATGTCCGGTCGCTTCTGCACAACCTTGTCAGCCCGCGCGCCAGTAATTTTTTTTGGGCTGTCTGGTCTTAGCAATGCATGCAATGTCAGGGCGCGCGCAGAACTTTTTTTTGGACGCTTCTGCACAGCGTTGTCAGCCCGCGCGCCAGAAATTTTTATTTGGGGGCTGTCTCGTCAGCAGCTGCTGCGCACGCAGAATTTTATTTTTTTTCTCTGTCCGGTCGCTTCAACTCTGCAGGGGAGCCAGCGATTCTTTTATTTTTTTTCTCTGTCCGGTCGCTTCAACTCTGCAGGGGAGCCAGCGATTCTTTTTTTTTTGCCCAGCCGCTTCCGATCAACAACTACTGCGCGCACATTTTTTTTGGTCACAGCCACAGTCTAGTGCCGTGCGCGCAGCTTTTTGTTTTTGTGTCCGGTCGCTGTCTGCTCACCTTTTCCAGTCGCACAGTAACTTTTTTGTGACCGGTCGCTGTGTCGCCCGCGCAGCAAGGAAAATATTTTTTTTGTCACTTCCGTACAGAAGTGTGAGGGCGGCAGGGTGCGCAGAAAATATTTTTTTGTCACAGCCGAGCAAGCGTGTCCTGTCAGGGCGCCATGCAGATTTTTGTTTTTATCCACTGAAAGCATCTAGGCCCCTGGTTGGTTTTAGTGATTAATGACAATGTAGTATTGTATGTGACTAACGTATGTTTTGCACAGACAAATGGTAAGTTAGGTCGCATGACAGGTAGAAGTACTACAACGGTGAAAACAATCCCGGAGATAAGAACTCGAAGCGACGGCTAAAACGACGAAACAAAAAGCGAAGGTCTACGGAGTCCGAGTGTCAAGGAGATGTGGACACTCGCGATTTAGTTAGGTCTTTTATTTTCTTTTAGTCGTACTATAAAGAGGGGTTGTCGATGAGTAGTTTGACCAAGAGAGTTCTAGTGTAGTGTTGGTGCACAATCACACTCACATACAGTGCTAGGTGTCACTCTAGAACTCACTCACAAGTTAGAACGAAAACCGATTTGAAAATCAGGTGAAAAACAAGAAGTAGGGTTTCTGTCCCTGGGGGCACCGGACTGTCCGGTGTGCACCGGACTGTCCGGTGCACCCTCTGCCAGGTGGGGCCAGGGTGGTCCGAGGAAGAAGCTTCCTCCACAGAAAACCCGAGAGCGCCTGTTTCAGAGTTGAATTTTAGTGGCGCACCGGACATCGCACCGGACTGTCCGGTGTGCACCGGACAGTGACTGTTCACTGTCCGGTGTGCCATGAGTCCAACGGCTAACTGTCAGAACTAGCCGTTGGAAACGACCGTTGGCGCACCGGTGGCGCACCGGACTGTCCGGTGCGCCAGTGCGCAGAAAGTTGCATGTAACGGCTAGTTGGTGGGTGAGGGCTATTTATACCCCTTCCACCCACCATATTCAATGTCTTGCACTCCACATTTATTCCAGCACATTGCTAGAGCATTGCAAGCACCAAAAGCCTAGTGAGGAGATTAGAGAATCTTAATCTGCGTTTGTTCCTCATTAGCGCTAGTGAGAGCCACCTAGAGCACACACCACTTGCATTAGGCTTCTCTTGGTCAAGCAAAAGTCTACGGCTTGTTACTCTTGGTGATCGGCATCACCTAGACGGCTTGGTGGCATTGGGAGCTCGGTGATCACCGTGGAGATCTTGTTGGTGACCCGACTCAAGTTTGTAAGCGGTCTCGAGGGATCCACCGCGCTGGAGTGGCAAAGGATCATCTCGTAGTGAGCACTTGGTTCTTGCGAGGACCAAGGGGGAGCGATACCCTTGCGCGGGTGCTCCAACGAGGACTAGTGGAGAGTGCCGACTCTTCGATACCTCGGGAAAAATTAGAGGAGTCTTCTAAACCTTGCTTTACATTCCGCACTTAATTCAAGCACTTTACATTGTGTATTTGTTTAGCAAGTACTTGAAGTATTGTCTTAGCATTGTTGCATTTCTAGTATTATATTCTTAGTGCTAGTTGTTGGGGTGAAGTTGGGCTCTTGCTTAGCTCTTGCTTAGGTTTTAAATAGTGTTGATTTTTAGAGAAGCCCAATTCACCCCCCTCTTGGGCATCGTGATCCTTTCAATTGGTATCAGAGCCTTGTTGCTCATAGATTAGCTTAACCGCTAGAGTTACGATGTCCGGTGGGGATGGACCTCCTCCCGTTTTTGATGGTGACGATTTTCCTTATTGGAAAATTCGTATGGAAGCATACTTAGAGGCTATAGACATTGGTGTCTATAAAGCCGCCACACAAGGATTCCCCGAACCTAGAGATCGCACAAATCTTGTAGGTGATGAGTTCAATTATGAGAAATGGAATGCTAAGGCCAAAAACACCCTTTTTAGAGGCCTTTGCAAAGATGTGTTCAATAGAGTAAGAAATCACAAAAATGCTCATGATTTGTGGATGGACATTTGTGCTCTACACGAAGGAACTAGAAGTGAGTGTGAGGAGAGATACCACATAGCCATGCGAAAGTTAAATTCTTTTGAAATGCTTACTAATGAAAATGCAAATGCTATGTACTCACGTCTCAATATTCTTGTAGAGGAAGTTAATGGATTGGGGCTTACTCAAATCTCACAACCGGATGTTGTGAGGAAGATTCTCAGTGTCCTCCCAATAGACAAATATGGACACATTGTCACTGTGCTACATCAAATGGATCTTTCAGTTACCACACCTACACAGATTTTGGGAAAGATCAATGCCCATGAAATGTACATGCACATCAACGACAAAGAAGAATCATCTTCCAAAATAAAGGATTTGGCTCTCAAAGCAAATCATGAAAGAAAAGGAAAAGCAAAAATACAAGTCGAGGAAGAATCCTCAAGTGATGATGACCTTGATGCAAACATTGCCTTGATGGTAAGGAAGACCACCAAGATGTTGAAGAAGCTAAATAGAGAAGGCATCAAATTTGATTCAAGAAAGAAGAAATTCTTTTCCAACAAAAGAAAGCCCATTTCTGAGATGGACTGCTACAACTGTGGTGAGCTCGGTCATCTTGCTCATCAATGCAACAAGCCCAAGAAGAATAAGTTCAAGGGCAAGAAAGAAGATGACATCGATGATGAAAAGAAGGAACAGAAATTCTTCAAGAGGAAGGATGGGAAGCAAAAGAGGTTCCACAAGAAGAAGAATGGAAAGGCATATATTGTTGGCGACTGGCTCACCGACATCGAATCATCAAGTGGGTCTTCTTCAAGTGAAAAAGAGAATGATGAAAAAGTTGCCGCCATCGCCGGGGACTTCTCTTCACCACCACCATCGCCATCATCAACTTCTCACCTATGCCTCATGGCTAGGGGTGAACGGAAGGTACAAAATGATATTAATATTGCTGATGATAGTGATAGTGATAGTGATGAGGAATTTGCTTCACCTTCATATGATGAGTTAGCTGACTTGCTTAAAGAATATACTCAAATCATTAGAAAGTCAAAAGCTAAATGTGATAGGTTGAAAAATGAAAATGAATCTTTAAATGCCAAATATGACATAGTTATAAAGGCTAGTGATGAAATAAAAGAAGAGAATAAAACTATGTCATCAACTATAAATGAGCTCACAAACTCCCTAAAAGATGCTAAGGAAAATGTGACAAATTAAATGAAGCTAATAGTGAGTTGCAAAATAGACTAGTAAAGATCAAGGAAGACTATACTCAAATTAAATTTGATCATGACAATCTTCTTGTTGAAAAGGAACTTTTATCTTGTAAAACACATGAGGCTATTAACCCTGTTGTTAAGTTTGATGTAGCAACCTCATGTGATGATTTGAGTCAAGAAGAGCAAACTAGTCTACATGCTGAATTGACTGAAAAAGTTGAAGTCTTGACTTTAGACAACCAAAAATTGAAGAATTACTTGACTGATGCAACTACTAGAGGAAAGGTTGCTATTGAGAACAATGATTTCAACAATGAGTTGGCAGTGGATAATCAAAGGCTTAAAATGAGGTCAAGAAACTAAAAAGTGAAAATAAACATCTTGCAACAAGTGTGCAAAAGTTCAACAAGGGTCAATACCTCCAAAATGAGCTGCTTATGAACACTGTTATGAAAAACAACAAGAGTGGTATTGGATACAATGCTTTTGTGCAAAAGAAAGCTACCACTCAATACAAGCCAAAGCAGACTCACAAGCCTATCAAATGCTTTGAGTGTGGAAATGAAGGTCATTTTGCCCACAACTGCAAAGCCAAACCACCAACTCCCTTGCCTAAGCACTCAAGACCATTTGCTTTCAATGCTCATTATGTTCTAAGAAAGGTTGCAAATGGAAAGGTTAAAGTTACATTCCTAGGTCCACCAAACAAGAGTAGACCTAAACAAATCTGGGTGGCAAAGTCCTTAATTGAGAGAGTCACTGGTCCTATGCAATATAGGGCCCTCAAAACTCAAGCTTGAATTGTCTGTGGATGTAGGTGAACTACAAGACCGGTGGGAGTCATTGGGTTATTGACAGTGGATGCACACAACATATGACAGGCAACCCACGGATGTTCACCTCACTGGATGAAAATGTTGATGGTCAAGATAAAATCACATTTGGAGACAATTCAAAAGGAAAAGTGCAAGGACTTGGCAAGGTGGCAATCTCAAATGATCTATCAATATCAAATGTTTCTCTTAGTTGCACCTTTGAGCTTCAATTTATTATCAGTGGGTCAACTCTGTGATCTTGGACTTCAATGCTTATTCACTCCAACAGAGGTTATTGTAACAAAGATGGATGATGAATCAATGGTGTTCAAAGGTTTTAGGTACAACAACCTCTACTTAGTGGATTTCACTTCAGAAGATGCAGACTTAAGAACTTGCCTCTTCACCAAAGCTTCACTTGGATGGCTCTGGCATAGGAGGCTTGCACATGTTGGGATGAGCACACTCAAGAAGGTATTAAAGAAAGATATGGTTAGAGGATTAAAGGATGTGGTGTTTGAAAAAGACAAGCCATGCAGTGCATGTCAAGCTGGAAAGCAAGTTGCTAATACACATCCTACTAAAGCTTTCATGTCAACATCAAGGCCACTGGAACTACTTCATATGGATTTATTTGGACCTACAAATTATGTAAGTGCCGGTGGCAACCTCTACTGTCTAGTAATTGTTGATGACTTCTCAAGATACACTTGGGTGTTCTTTCTCCATGACAAATCTGAAGTTGCATCTATATTCAAGAAGTTTGCCAAGAAAGCACAAAATGAATTTGATTGCAAGATCAAGAAAATTAGAAGTGACAATGGCAAAGAATTTGACAACACCAACATTCATGAGTACTGTGATGAAATTGGGATCAAGCATGAAGTATCTGCCACATACACACCTCAACAAAATGGAGTTGTTGAAAGGAAAAATAGGACCTTGATCACACTTGCAAGAACAATGATTGATGAGTATAACACACCGGAGAGGTTTTGGGCAGAAGCTGTCAACACTGCATGTTATGCATCAAACAGGCTATTTCCTCACCGGCTACTTGCGAAGACTCCCTATGAACTGCTAAATGGGAAAAAGCCAGACGTCTCCTTCTTCTGGGTGTTTGGGTGCAAATGCTACATCTACAAGAAACGCCATCACCTAGGGAAGTTTCAAAGACGTTGTGATATTGGTTTTATTTTGGGTTATTCATTAAAGTCCAAAGCATATCGAGTATTCAACCATGCCACTGGCGTGGTAGAAGAAACATATGATGTGGAATTTGATGAGACTAATGGCTCCCAAGGAGCACTTGAAAATCTTGATGATGTAGGTGATGAGCCACTTAGGGAAGCAATGAAGAACATGCCTATTGGAGCTATCAAACCAAAAGAAGATGAAGAAGAGGTGCAAATCATTGACAGGCCTTCTTCATCAAATGTACCACAAGATGATGAAAAAGATGAGAGGCATGCAAATGACGACACATTTGTCTCTCATGAACAAGCAAGGGTACAAGCCGAAGATGTTGATGCTCCAGGATCTTCTTCCCAAGTGGTTGACAGGAGAAACTCATCACTACTTCAAGCTCATCCTCAAAACCAAATCATCGGGAGTCCTTCACAAGGGGTTATTACTCGATCACATAGACATGATTCTTTTATTGAACATCACTCCTTTGTTTCTTGTGTTGAGCCTACTTGTATAGATGAGGCGCTACAGGATCCGGACTGGGTGAATGACATGCATGAAGAACTTAACAACTTCACCTGTAACGAAGTTTGGACCCTGGAGAAGCCCCCACAAGATGCAAGAATCATTGGAACAAAGTGGGTGTTCAGAAACAAACAAGATGATCAAGGTGTGATTGTAAGAAACAAGGCAAGACTTGTTGCAAAGGGATTCTCTCAAGTTGAAGGCTTAGATTTTGGAGAGACCTTTGCACCGGTTGCTCGACTGGAAGCCATCCGTATCCTACTTGCATATGCATCATGCTATGATATAAAACTTTATCAAATGGATGTAAAAAGTGCATTTTTAAATGGCTTCATAAATGAACTTGTATATGTTGAGCAACCACCTGGATTTGAAGACCCTAGATATCCTAACCATGCTTACAGGTTGTCCAAGGCGCTTTATGGGCTAAAGCAGGCTCCAAGGGCTTGGTATGAGCGCCTTCGCGACTTCCTCATCGAAAAGGGCTTCAAGATCGGGACCGTCGACACAACTCTCTTCACAAAGAAACATAACGGTGATATTTTCATTTGTCAAGTATATGTTGATGATATAATCTTTGGCTCGACAAATGCCTATCATTGCAAGAAATTTGGTGAGTTGATGTCGAAGGAGTTCGAGATGTCAATGATTGGTGAGCTAACGTACTTCCTCGGCTTTCAAGTCAAGCAAATGAAAGATGGTAACTTTCTCTCACAAGAGAAGTATACCAAAGACTTGTTGAAAAGGTTCAACATGGAGAAGTGCAAACCAATCAAGACCCCCATGCCTACAAATGGACATGTCGACTTAGATGAGGGAGGTAACCCGGTTAATCAAACTCTCTACCGTTCTATGATTGGTAGTTTATTGTACCTTACCGCATCTAGGCCCGACATTATGTTTAGTGTCTGCATGTGTGCTAGATTTCAATCTAATCCTAAGAAAGCTCATCTTCGCGCTGTTAAGAGGATTCTTAGGTATCTCAGGCACACCACAAGCGTTGGTCTGTGGTATCCCAAAGGAGCTACTTTTGATTTAATTGGCTATTCCGATTCGGATTATGCCGGTTGCAAAATTGATAGGAAAAGTACTTCTGGGGGATGCCATCTGCTTGGTAGATCACTAGTTTCATGGACATCCAAAAAGCAAAACAGTGTTGCCTTGTCAACTGCCGAAGCGGAATACATTGCCGCAGGTGCTTGTTGCACACAAATTTTATATATGAAACAAACTCTTCTAGACTATGGCGTAGTTCTAGAAAAGGTACCTTTGTTGTGTGATAATGAGAGTGCTGTTAAAATTGCTAATAACCCTGTACAACACTCTTGCACCAAGCACATTGATATCCGTCATCACTTCCTTAGAGATCATGTTGCTAAAGGAGATATCATTTTAGAAGGAGTGAGGTCGGAAGATCAATTAGCGGATATTTCCACTAAGCCTCTTGATAAGACCCGCTTTTGCATGTTGAGGAATGAACTAAATATCCTTGATCTCAGAAATTTTATGTAAAATGTCAAACGGTGTTGTCAAGCTTGCATTGCATGTTTAAATTCCTTGTATTGCATCTAGGGCTTGTCTAACCTAGTTGAGATAACCGCCAACAAAGCGAGTGAAAAAGCTTAACTCGGGTCAAACTTGACAAGTCTTAGTTTTAAGCTTTTAGCACTTAAATTCCTACTTGTTATGCAATTGTTGGTTCTTGAAATATGCATGAGGTACTGCACTAAGGGGGAGTATTCAACACTCAAATCACTCATGAAAACCCCTAGTGCAAGCCAAAATGCAAATTTCACCATTTGCCTATTTTCTCTAAAAATTATCTAGCCTATGGCAAAATATTTTGAAAAGTATATGAGGGTGCCAATACCTGTCCCAACAAGTGTTATTTTGTGTGATTATAAGTTGGGATTTGGTTTGGTTGGAAATTAGATAGAAAAATTCAAAATTTTCCAATCTTCCCTCTGTCTGGGCTCACAGGACAGTCCGGTGTGCACCAGACACTGCACTGTGCAATGTCCGGTGCACCGGCAGCCGCGCGCTAAAGATCCTTTTTCCAGTGCGCTGTCCGGTGGTTCATCGGACAGCTACTGTGCGCTGTCCGGTGTGCACCGGACAGGCACTGTAGACTGCCCGGTGCGCCCATATCGCGTTTTAAAAACAGCCTCCAGCCCGAGACCGAGCCAGAGGCCTCTTTTCCTCTGCGCTCTCAGTTTTCTGTGTTGCGCACTCTCTCCAGGCGATCCACCATCACCGGCGGCCACCGTCTCCGACTGTGCTCCGGCGACCTCGTGCCCCTCTCCTTCCCTCTCCGGTGAGCAGCACTTCGCGCTTCTCTCCCCCTATTTCTTTCTCTCCTGCTCTCGGTCTGTGAGGCAGTGAAGCACTCAATTTCCACCCTTTGTCCATTTTTCAAAATCCTGTGAATCCAAGTTGTGAAATGTGTTCAATTGTCCCCATTGAGTATCCCTGCAGGTTTCTAGCTCCCTTTGGGAGGGTTTCACAACCTAATTAGCCTCAATCTCCCAAAACCTAATTCACCACACGCCAAGTGTTCGGTGAAATGCCCAAACCAGCCAAAAATGCTCCAATTGAACCCAAATTTTTCAGGCACCTTCACAACACTTCCAGTAACATACTTGCCAAATTTCACGCCAATCCGAGATTCCAGGCTTAAATTTCACCACATTCCCCGTTTCGAGCGATCGTTTCCGAGCCGAGTGACCAAATCTCTTTTTCTTCGCCTAAATTCAAACCAAGCTCACACTTCACTCATTTTCACCTATATAAACCTATTCATGAAGTATCGGCTCAATTCCATGTCGTTTCGCGCCTCAATTCAAATTCCAAACCTCCTATGTCACTATTTATCGCTCAAACACCGTTTTCACGCCGTTTGACCTCTCGATCGTCTCGACTCGTGTTTTCTGTGCCATATTTCTCTGTGTATGTATTTATTCACATTTCATATACTTATGACTATGTGACTAATACGTGCTCACCTCTTCTGTCATTTCAGTGACCTTGATTGCCCGTGTGCCGTCTCCTATCCTGCCTGGATCGTCTCCTCTCGTGTGAGCTTTCTAGGTAGTCATCTCATCCTTCGCTAATCTATCGGACATTTTCGCTTTGTGCTTAGTCACTCTCTCTCATTTGCATACATCAGTGCAGGATGCCGCGCACGAAGAATGTGTCGGCGCCAGGGGGAGGCGATGATGAGGATCCTCGTCGCCCCTTCAGGCAGGTCAAGGGCAAGACAGTTTACTTGGAGCAGCAGGACGGCCGCAAGAAGCGGCGTACGGACAGAGCAGTCCGTGCAGCGGCAGCGGCTGCAGCGGCCGCTGCGCAGGCCGAGCTTGGAGATCAGCCGCAGACTCCGTCAGATCAGATCGCATACCGTGTTTGTCGTCTCGCCTCCCGGCCTCGCTCCTCCACTCACACCTCTGCTTCCACTCCGCCACCCACTCTGCCTGCTCCCGTCACTCCTGTTGCGCCATCCACCACCACAGCCATACCCGCTACCTCCTCTACGCCAGCTTCCACTGCTCCTCCTCCTCCCGCTCCTGTTTCAGCTCCTCCTGTCCCTCCACCTCGATTCCGGGAGCGCGATGAAACTGAGGTCCGACCACTTGCTGCGGATCCCAGACTCTTTGACCTTCAGCGTGCTACAGCGGCACGGGTACGTAGGTTCAGATACGTACCCATGGAGTCTTGGTTACCAGCTCAGAGGGACCCGGCAGCAGTTGACCTATTCAGCACTCGTATTCAGGAGTCGTTTTTCAGAGCTCAGATGTCTGCCCAGATAGCTCTGCGAGTGCACCGGCTTTTGGATCTTCCAGCCTTTCTGCTTGCAGCCGGTGCTGACTCTGAGGCGCACCTCACCTAACTGTCTGGCCTTCAGACCCTTTTGACTACCAGCGGCAGGTATGTTGAGGAGTGGGTACGAGTCTTCTACGCCTCAGTATGGATAGACCCGGATCACCACTGGATGAGGTTTCGTTTTGAGCGCGAGGATGTCACCATTACTGCCAGTCAGATCCGCCAGCTTTTTGGATTTCCCGAGTCGACGACTCGTCTTCACAGCCTCTGCTACGGCTCTTCTGACCCTCCTCGTCGCCCTCACGGCGGTGTGGCTCCGGGTACAGCTCACGTCGCGGCTCTGTTCCGCCCGCCCTTCACAGATGGGTCGCGACGTTCACCGGCAGATTTTACTACAGCAGCCAAGTATTTATATGAGCTTATCAGACGGACTCTTCTGCCGAGGATGGTATACAGGGAGGCTACCACACATATCCAGCTTTGGCTCCTTGGTGCCCTGGTCTCTCACTCTGTGTTCGACGTCGTGGACTTCCTTATTTGTGAGATCGAGGACACCGTTTTGGATGGGATTCGTGCTCGTCGGCAGTTGCCCTATGCTCACTACTTCTGCCACATCTTTGCGCAGCTGATTCAGCCTCCTCGATTTCAGGGCACACTTGAGGCCTCATGCCTCGTTTTTGGATCCTACCGTCCTGCGCCTGAGACTCCTTTGCCAGCTTCTGCTCCTGTTTTTGACTCTCAGGCCGAGGATGCACCTCTTCATCAGTTCGACACTCAGGCTACAGCAGTTGATGATGATGATGATGATGATGATGATTTTGGGGTTCCTCTTCCGCCTCCTATGCCTCCACGCTCACATGATCATGAGGCTAGGAGTTTTAGTGCTGCCCCTGCTGCCCCTCCGGCTATGGACCCTGCTCTTGCTTCGATTCTCCAGTCTATCACTCAGCAGCAGGCTCACCTGGCAGCCGAGCAGGCCCGGTTATCCGAGAGGATGCTCTCGATGTTTCAGAACATGCAGGACAGGCAGGATGCGCTTCAGCAGCAGCTACTTCAGGATCGGGCTGAGAGCAGGGCATTCATGGCTCTCATGCTACAGCATTCTGGTGTCTCAGTTCCCCCAGTTCAGTCTGCTCCACCTCCTCCGCTTCAGGCTCCAGTTGTGCCAGCGATTCAGACCGGACCCCCTGTTCCTTCTGTTGGTCCCTCTCCGCTCCGGCCGGTCACTTTGGCTTTCACCTCTCCGGTTGTCAGCTCTGTCTGCCCGCAGCCGCTAGTGCCACCAGCATCTGCTGTTACCACTACTGCTGTGGCAGTATCTGTGACCTCTTCTGTTCCGGCAGCTCCTGCAGCGCGGCCTCAGTCCGAGTCAGTACCAGCTCCAGCTTCTACCGCAGATCCTGGATCCGAGACTGACTCTGACCCTCCGCCAGCGTTCGCTCTGCTGCCTCGACCGCGACCGGACGCGCCCCCGCCGCCTCCTCCCGCTTCAGATGTTTAGGTTCGGGTGCCCTTTTGGTGTTTGACGCCAAAGGGGGAGAGATATGAGTTGTGAGAGCTAGGGGGAGTTAGAGAGTTAGTAGAGAGTCATTTTGATGTAATATATGTGCTTGCTACTCTCTGTACTAGCTTGATGTTTTTGGCTCACAAACTCGATATATACTCTCGTTGCTTATGATTGACTGTGTGTATTATGTTTTCACCTTATATTTTATCACCAGTCTTCTAAGTTCTTGTTTCATTGATTTAACTTCACTTTTATATGAACAAGAATCTTATGATGTGTATGCGCTCACTCTTATTAGTATGATACACGTTCTTTCTGTCAAAGATTACTGAGTATAACTAACCATCCTTTCTATTGACAGAAACTTCAAAACAAACTACTCTCACAAAACTTGTAGGGTTGTCATCAATCACCAAAAAGGGGGAGATTGAAAGCATCTAGGCCCCTGGTTGGTTTTAGTGATTAATGACAACGTAGTATTGTATGTGACTAACGTATGTTTTGCAGAGACAAATGGTAAGTTAGGTCGCATGACAGGTAGAAGTACTACAACGGTGAAAACAATCCCGGAGATAAGAACTCGAAGCGACGGCTAAAACGACGAAACAAAAAGCGAAGGTCTACGGAGTCCGAGTGTCAAGGAGATGTGGACACTCGCGATTTAGTTAGGTCTTTTATTTTCTTTTAGTCGTACTATAAAGAGGGGTTGTCGATGAGTAGTTTGACCAAGAGAGTTCTAGTGTAGTGTTGGTGCACAATCACACTCACATACAGTGCTAGGTGTCACTCTAGAACTCACTCACAAGTTAGAACGAAAACCGATTTGAAAATCAGGTGAAAAACAAGAAGTAGGGTTTCTGTCCCTGGGGGCACCGGACTGTCCGGTGTGCACCGGACTGTCCGGTGCACCCTCTGCCAAGTGGGGCCAGGGTGGTCCGAGGAAGAAGCTTCCTCCACAGAAAACCCGAGAGCGCCTGTTTCAGAGTTGAATTTTAGTGGCGCACCGGACATCGCACCGGACTGTCCGGTGTGCCATGAGTCCAACGGCTAACTGTCAGAACTAGCCGTTGGAAACGACCGTTGGCGCACCAGTGGCGCACCGAACTGTCTGGTGCGCCAGTGCGCAGAAAGTTGCCTGTAACGGCTAGTTGGTGGGTGAGGGCTATTTATACCCCTTCCACCCACCATATTCAATGTCTTGCACTCCACATTTATTCCAGCACATTGCTAGAGCATTGCAAGCACCAAAAGCCTAGTGAGGAGATTAGAGAATCTTAATCTGCGTTTGTTCCTCATTAGCGCTAGTGAGAGCCACCTAGAGCACACACCACTTGCATTAGGCTTCTCTTGGTCAAGCAAAAGTCTACGACTTGTTACTCTTGGTGATCGGCATCACCTAGACGGCTTGGTGGCGTTGGGAGCTCGGTGATCACCGTGGAGATCTTGTTGGTGACCCGACTCAAGTTTGTAAGCGGTCTCGAGGGATCCACCGCGCCGGAGTGGCAAAGGATCATCTCGTAGTGAGCACTTGGTTCTTGCGAGGACCAAGGGGGAGCGATACCCTTGCGCGGGTGCTCCAAGAGGACTAGTGGAGAGTGCCGACTCTTCGATACCTCGGGAAAAATTAGAGGAGTCTTCTAAACCTTGCTTTACATTCCGCACTTAATTCAAGCACTTTACATTGTGTATTTGTTTAGCAAGTACTTGAAGTATTGTCTTAGCATTGTTGCATTTCTAGTATTATATTCTTAGTGCTAGTTGTTGGGGTGAAGTTGGGCTCTTGCTTAGCTCTTGCTTAGGTTTTAAATAGTGTTGATTTTTAGAGAAGCCCAATTCACCCCCCCTCTTGGGCATCGTGATCCTTTCAATCCACAGCCACGCTCAAATGCAGGGCGCGCAGAACTTTTCTTTTGCGCAGTCTTTTCTTTTGTCGTCCGGTCTCATCTGCGCAGACACTTTGTTTTGTGGCGCATGGAATCTCTGCAGTACACTTTTTCAGAATCCTGCGTCAGAAATTTGAATTTTTGGCGTCTTCCCTCTTCTATTTCTGGCTCTCTGACCACACTGGTCAGAACCAGCTGAACTGGCCCATGGGGGCGGTTGAACCGGTCCTGAGGACCAGCTCAACTGCCTATATATATTTGACACTCCCCTTCTCTTCTCCCACTTCATCCACTCTCGCCTTAGTCGCTTCACAACATTTAGAGCCTTCTCTTTCACACACCTCAACCGGTTCACAGTTTCACCACCTTTTCAATCATGGTGCGTCGTCACAACCCTTCAGTGATTGAGTTTAGCAGCGACTCGGACGAGATTCAGGAGGAATCTCCTGTCCCCTCTCCTCCGCCTCATCGCTCCCTCTCTAAGAGAGGACGTGGCTCTGGTCGGATGGATGGTGAGGGCTCTTCCATGCCCTCGCAGCCGACCCGCGGGAGACGCCAAAAGGTTGGCGCCTCTCGTCCTCGTCGTAGCACGTCTTCCTCTGGGTATGCTCCCTGCCAGGAGGAGGATGGGGCTTTCGACGACTTCGTCGACCTTCCGGCGCCTGATGCTCTCTACGTCACCGGACTGCACATGCATCCGGCGAACGTCACCCGCGGTCCGCATGAACCTCCCGTTGACTTCTCTCTGAAGGGAATAGACACCCTTCAGCGCCAGAGGTTCACCAACCCTACTCTCACTCCTCGTCATCCTGGTGTCCAGGACCCTCGGTTCTGGAATCTTTTCCAGGCTAACTTCTACAATTTTGTCATTCTTTCCAAGAAACACCTAGTCGTCAGACATAGGTTTATTGACTGGGAGGGTTGTGAGAATATGGGAGACGCTGACATGACGTCAGCTCTCGAAAACTGAGAGAAAGGGGTTACGAAACATTATGACCATGGTATACCCCTGGAACGACGAGGTGGTAGCTCAGTTCTATGCCACCCTCTGGATAAAGAAAGTAGATGAGGAAGCCGATGGGTATGATTACTCAGTCATGTATTTCTTCATCCAGGGTAACTCGCACAAAGTCAGTTATCGTCGTTTTGCCCATATTCTGGGCTTCTCTGATGCAGATATTCAGGGCAGCAACATGCGAGTGCATAACATTCGGCTGCCCATGCGAGAAGAGACGGAATTTATTCATGTCTCTAATGAGCGGGAGTTCTGGACGACCGCTAACATGCATAGGTACTACAGGTACCTTAATTCTTTGTCCTGGATGACCGTTCTCCCGAAGGGCGGAAATCAAATGAACGTCCTTGGGGAGAGTCGCGTCTTCCTCCTCCTCCTTGCTCCAAACAGTCTCGCCCGCATCAATGTGTTTGACATGATCTGGAAAGAGATCGTCCGTGCTTCCTGGTCTCCTCTCAGAGGGTGTCTTCATGCACCCTTTATCATGAAGATGATCGAAGTGGTCACCCAGACCCACTTCGAAAAACCCGTCAAACACTCCCGCTACGTACCCTACTGGGTTGATTCCTCCAACCCAGCTGCTCGTACGAAGCGGGCTCCCTCACGGTCTGGAGGCCCTGCCTCCTCCACTGAGCCACCTTCCCAGCCTCCCCATCATCCATCTTCCTCTCACCCCGTTGCTGCCTCGCATCCCTCTCCTGGCCGCGGATCTCCCATGCCACGTGCTCGTGGTCGTGGTCGAGGTCGTGGCCGAGGGATGGGTGCTCGCTTGGTCCATGGGTTTGCGGCATTTTTCTCCATGTGCCGCAACATTTCTGCTGATGTCCATGAGGTGGCACGGCGTCAGCGGGAGACTGACGACAATCTTCGTCGTCAAGCTATCACCATGGGCAGGCCTACGGGGTGCCTTTTATGTCTGCAGACGATGACGAAGAAGAAGCCTATGTTGATGATCGCGAGGAGTTTGCCCTGCCTCCCTACCATGGGGATCCGGGTCAATCATCCTCCCACCCTCCGCCTCCTTACCCGGGTCCGGGACCCATTCCTGGTGACCCTAGGCCATCCGGCTCTGGTTACCAACACCACCCTCCACCTCCTCCTGATCATCGTACATCTTCGGCATCTGTTTTTTCTGCGGCTGATGAGCCACCTCGGGACTCCACTTTTGAGGAGGACGCGATGAGGACTTTTTTCCCTGACTACACTTCATATCCTCCATCATATCCTCTGTCATATCCTCCTCCTGGAGGATATTGATTCTTGTATCCTTGTCTCTCTCTCCGTTTTTGGTACTTGTTGCCAAAAAGGGGGAGAAAATCCAACCTCTAGTTTGTGGTTCTTTCAGTTTTCTTTTGGATTATTTTTGTTTTTGGCCACTGTTGTGGCTTGTACCCTTTTTACCATTGTATGAAATAAAACTGTTGGATTGTTATTCAAAGTAATATGATGGTCTTCTGGCCATCATCTTTTGTCCTATCAGTTTGTAATGACCACTCTGCTATGAAGTAAAAATAATGTGTTTTTAGAGATAGTCATGTGCATCACAACTCCTGTTATGACACTCTTGCACCCCTCGGATGATTGTATTTAGTATGGTTTTTGTCACTATCTCTAAATGTGTTGCTCACATGACATATTATGTCAAAACGTTGGATTCACAATCGTGCACACATTTAGGGGGAGTCATCTACATACAATCATTCAAAAGAAATTTTCTATTGCAAATATATATCTTTTTGACCTTAATTGTTTTGGCATCAATCACCAAAAAGGGGGAGATTGTAAGTGCAATCAACCCCAAGTGAGGGTTTTGGTGATTTAATGACAAAACAAATAAGGGTACTAACAGTTTTTGTTCTCAGTGTTTGATTAGAAGGAAACACGAACTTAAGGAAGCACCAAGGACTTCATGCAACGGACGTATAAAATTTATGTAAAATCTTGTGTTGCATGATGTAATTCTTCCTTGTTCTTTTCCGCACAGGTACAGGTGTTTGCTATAGCTCAAGTCCTCTAATTCAAAAGCTATTTTTGAAAACCAAAAATCACTTTAACATTATTTGGTTGACCATGGTTTGGGTTGAGAAACCTAGAGTGTTCTTGCTGAAAAGCAGCTGAACTTCTTCAACTGCAGCTGAGCTTTCCAGCTGAACTTAACTTCAGCTGTGATGAGCTTCTTCAGCTGCAGCTGAGCTTTTCAGCTGAGCTGGACTTCAGCTGAGTTGAACTTTCAACTCCAGCTGAACGTCAACTTCAGCTATGGACCTCTCTGACCATACCCAGCTGAACTTGCCCCCGGGCAGCTGAGCTGGGGTTTTCTCTCCAAAACTCTCTGGTCTAGACCAGCTGAACTGGTCCTGGGGGGCAGCTCAACTAGTCTCTAACCCTCTGACTTCTGATCCGCAGTCTGCCAGTCAGACTGGCAGTCAGGTCGCCAGGGGTGTCAGGGGGCGGTTCAACCGCCCTAGGGGGCGGTTCAACCGGTCCTGGTCAGTCTGTCAGTCCGTCTGGCAGTCAGACTGGCAGACAGACTGCTGACCTGTCAGGGGGCGGTTCAACCGCCCTAGGGGGCGGTTCAACCGGTTTTCAGCGGGGTTTTTGGTCAAACGGCTAGTTTTTGAGCCATGACTATAAATAGACCCCCCCCTCTCTCTCTTCTTCAATACGGCTGAACACTCACTCATTTATTGCTCACCTAACTTGAGACAAAGCACTCATCTCTCCTTCTCTCTCACACTTAAATCTTCCTCAAGATTCAACCTTGTTGGAGGAGCTCTTGGGTGTGAGGTTTGTGCTTGTGCTCACGATTTGGTTTTCCTCTCCCATCTCTTTTACAAAGACTTGAGCTTGTGCAAACCCCTCTTGTGCGTTCTTGGTGTTCTTGAAACCCTAGGTTTCAAGATCTTTTGAGGTTGCTTGGGAGTCTCCAAATTTGTGGACGACCCTAAGAAGTTTGTATCACCCGCTCTTTGAGCTAAGATAAGAAGAGATTGCCTTGACCTTTGTGGTCGGCTTTTGGAGGATTAGGGTTGAAAAAGACCCGGCCCTTTGTGGGCTCCTCAACGGGGAGTAGGACACCTTTGTGGTGTGGCCGAACCTCGGATTAAATCTTGTGTCTTGTGTTCTTGCTTGTTTTAACTTGAGATATTTTACTTGCAAGATTGACATAAAGATTTTTCTGTAGAGTTTATCTAGAAGTAAAATAGCCTTTACATATTCATCTTTTCATCCTCACTTAGCTATATCTTACTTCTCTCAAGAACTTGCGAAATACTTTTTCGAGTAGATTTTAGTCTAAAGTTTATAAAACAGTTGGATTGGTTCAGAGTGGTTCAACTTGCGCACGTAGCTGTTGAACAGGCCTGCACCAGTCGAACTGTGTATCTAACAATCTTTCGAAGTTTGTTGTGAAAATTTTCAGATTAGCCTATTCACCCCCCCCCCCCCCCTCTAGGCTACTTTCACTTGGTCACCCGAAAATTTTGCGAATTTGGGTATCCTGGTTCCTTGTGGGTATGGGTGCTAATCAAATCGGCTGTCATAAGGTTTCCGATATGATTGCCCCCAGGCACCATGCTTACTCCGAGCTTATCTCGGAACGCCCTGGCTATTTCCTCCCTCACTATGTCGATGGCAGCCGGTGCGAGACCACCGGCTCTCTGGTCAAACATAGGTGGGGTTGGCTGGATATTAGCGTGTTGTCTTCCCCCCTCATTGGTTTGAGCTATGTGGTGCATTGTCATTTGCCTTATATGGCTCATAGGATTGATCGTTCTTTTCCAGCCTTCTAGGCGGGGCCGGAAAGCTTTCCTGGGCTCGGGATTTTGTATTAATGGGCTGATGCATCGCATAGTGTGATGGGAAGTGTTGCTGGGATGGGTAAGGATTCAGGTAACAATCCTCCTCAAATGAGTCATGCGCGGACTGTCCGGACATTGGCCCGGACCGTCCGTGATTATATGCGGATCGTCCGTCGTTGTATGCGGACGGTCCGACTGGGTAGTTTAGATTATGTGCCATATGTTGTGGCTCGGGTGCATGTCTGGGTAACTCATTAAAAATGGGCCCATCCGTGGCTGGCCCGGACGGTCCGCGCTCACGGGCAGACGGTCCATACATGTGCAGGTCGACTGATTTACTGCCGATTTGCGGTTGCTCAGGGTTTGTGTCCATAGGCATCCCATAAAGGGGTTGTGACTGGTCGTGACAACCTATAGCCGATGTATTACGCATGTTACCCCCTAATTCAACCTCGTGCGAAGGAAAATTTGCTATAATAGATTTATCAAATGCACGTACTAGTCTCCTATAATCGTTTTGCATACCCCCTATGATATTTTGCATTTGTTCTCGTTGTTCATCTACATAATTCTTAAGAGATTGTAGCTCGTTTGTATTACTTACATTGGAGATATCTGGTGTGGGTCAGAGCGAAGCCGGATCCGTCGCCCGTTGTTGGACGACTTTATTGTTCCTGTCCACCTTGAAGTTGGCCAGAAACTTTGCTCTCGCCTCTTGAATCAGCTGCTCCTTATGCTCCTCGAACTGGAGCTGTTCGTCAGCCAGCAAGGTTTCCCAAGTCGGCTCTATAATGTTGCTGGAGGAGACTTCAGAACTATCCCTTGAACCGGCCATTGAGGGCCGATTTGATGGGTCTAGATGTGTGTTCCCCAGCGGAGTCGCCAAAAAGTATGTTGACATCTTTTTAGGGCACCAATCACTCAACACGAACCAGTGGCAGTGCTCTCTGCACAGGGGTGGACGGTCCGCGGCCTGGCGCGAGGCTAGGGTTCCTGCCTGATGGTCGGACGGTCCGCGCCCTAGGGCCGGACGGTACGCGCGTGCGTAGGGGCGGCGGAAGATCGCCGGCGACACCTGGATCTCGCTCCCGGGAGGAACCCCGTTGGGGAGGAGAGATCCTAGGTGATGTCTAGGCTCGGCAGGCCGACCTAGACTCCTCTAATCGACGTAGAGTCGAAGAGAAGCGAAGAATTTGGGGATCGGAAGCCTAAACTAGAACTAGACTAGAACTACTCCTAGGAAATAAATGTGAAATAGAAGTATTATTGATTCGATTGATCCTTCCAAATCGGTCGTTTACCTCTCTATTTATAGAGGAGGGGGGCTGGATTCCGTGAATCTAGCTAACAATCGTAGCACAAAACTCGAAACCCTAAACTGCTCTGCGCACGCGTGGACCGTCCGCTAGCTCAATTTAGTGCTGAACAACTAGCATCTGATTTTGTACACGGAGAGACACGAACAGGCATGACGTATGCCAGGCCAGGCTAGCCTGTCTTGTTGTAGGCTCTCAACCTGTTATGAACTATTTTGCTCCTGAATTCAAATGTTGACTGAGCACACACTTAGCGTACAACCATTTGCGTATAGCTCGAGTACAACTAAGGCCTCGTTTGATTAGAGGGATTAATATTTAGTCCCTGGTTTTTAGTCTCTATTTTGCCAAATGAAAGGATTAAAGTAGGGACTAATTAGCTTTAGTATCTAGTCCCTCATATGGGTGGTAAAAAGGACTAAAGGACAATATTTACTCCAATTAAAACTGGTGTCAAACAAAAAAAGGGTATTTTGATCTTTATGTGTTGTATTTAATGTATTTAGAATCTGTTTAGTCTCTACAACCAAACAGTATAGGGACTAAAATTTAGTCCATGTACTAAACTTTAGTCCTAGGACTAATGGAACCAAACGAGGCCTAAGAGTTAGATGGCTTAAAAAATCAGTTGGACGGATGCTCATAAATAATAACAGATGGTTAGATACTCTCTCCTTTCTCAAGCCCTTTTTTACCGTTTCAATTTTTGTCATCCTCTTCTTCGAATTGTGCCTCGCTCTTCTCCAACTCCAGTGTCATAACAAGGATTGGTTTTTGGATTGGGGGCTACCTAGGGTTTAGATCAAAGGTTCATGGGAATCTCATATCTAAGATTTAGTTTGTCGGTTATGGTAGAAATGATGGTTGCAATTGGTTGGATCAAACGATAAAAAACCCGGTCATAATTTCAACCAAAATTTTAATAATTTGTGTATCTTTTATTAAGATTTCGAGAATAACAACTCTCATGAAAATATAAAAATAAAATTACTGGCATACACATTTAGCAGAGGTCATCGACAAAACTGAAAATCATCAAAATTTGGCCGAAATTACGAATCCTTCCTAGAGCTCAATCAAAAGTGTAAGTGTGTCTAGCCCTTTATTGGGTTTTAGATGATTGAATGATAATACATTTAATGGAATAACATGTTTACTAAGTGTGCTACATGTTAATAATTATATTACATATACTTGGATTGTGAATTGTTTGTACAAGTTTGTGAATCATTGGTTCGAGTACAAAGGCAAACCCGATGGTCTTCCATATTGTGTTGAATTGAAAAGGCCAAAATAAGGTGTTGTTGTATAAACAATATAGTTCAAATAGAACACAACAATATAAATGAAACTAAGAAAGTAATTTATATATTTTGTGACAACTGTGGTTCAAATGAAAGCAATCAAGGTTGAATTGGTTTTATGAGACATGAGGTCTTGCATATGGAATGATCTCACTTGAAAAGCTCGATATGGAATTCATTATTGCTCAAAATATTTTTGATCATATGAAGATTCAATGTGTGTGCTTAATACCAATTCAAATCTTGGTAAGACTTGGATATCTTGGCATCGCGAAGATAGCAAAGAAAAGATTTCGAAGGACCAAGCGAAGATGAAGGGCAAGTGATGGCTTAGGCACCAAAGAACCATGGTTGTGGTGAAGAGGAAAGTACTTGCATTTAGTAATGTCACCAACCAAGCTAACGGAAGTTTTATTGTGAGGAGAATCAAATCTTTGTTGGACCATATAGTGGAACTTGATGCATTTGGGTTTATTCATATATGTTGAGTTGGATCAAGTCACATGTTTAAAGATGGCTATGCTCAAGCAATAATCAAAATGGACATGTTGTCATTCTCTATTGATGAATATTAAAAAATATGACATAATTGTTTAAATTTATTTTTATTTAATCTTTAGTTAATACACATGTCATAGTATTATGAGGGATGCAACATGATAATAGTTGATTGTATAAAAGTGCTCAAGCCAACCCATGTGTGGTTAGAGAGAAGAGTGACATGTAGATTAACTCTCATGTGCTAGGGTGGTTAGACTAGATTAGTTTAGTATGAGCTCTAGCACCCTCTTTTGGTTGGAATTCTTAAAGTTTTGTATTTGGGTTTTCTGGGTGAGGGTGATATGTTTTAGCTCTCTAAGATAGAAATTCCAGAGTCCTAGATTGAAAAATCTAGAGTTTTGTAGAGTTTGGCCTCAGGCGAGCCGTGACTAACTCTCTTGCCCGAGGTTGGCATTGTGCGAGGCGTGAATACATCTTCCGCCCGAGGTTGTCCTCGAGCGAGCCGTGACTGCGTATTCCGCCCGAGGTTAGCCTCGAGTGAGCCGTGACTACGTCTCCCGCCTAAGGTTAGCCTCGGGTGAGTCGTGACCGTGTCTCCCATCCGAGGTTGGCCTCAGGCGAGTCGTGACTGCATATCCCGCCCCCGGAGGGGGGGCCTCGAGCGTGTCGTGACTGCGTCTCTCGGCTGAGGGTGGCCTCGCGAGTCGTGACATAGATCCCTCGTGCCTTCGTAAGATTGGGAGCGTATTTGAGTATAACCCTTTCTTACTCAAGTGTCTAGACACTTTAGGGTTGTGATCCGGGTACTCTAATTACTGTAGAGACCCCGATGCCCATTCAGCATGTTGTGTGTATGTCCGGACGTGGCTTGATGGTGGTGCGTCCCATCGTATCTCACATAGATCAGTAGCGCTGGACTCAGATCTTTGCCTAGTCGAGTTGCTCGACAGTGAGTTGGTCATCGGAGAGCTGGTCAGTTGGTCCTCCTCGCAGAGTTGGTATCTCACATAGACTCAATTTTTTTACTTCGGTCGCAACTTACGGGAAAGGAGAAAGATCTAGAGAAAAAGAGAAATCTACGCGCGACGGTAGAAAATACCGTGTGCATGCCAATTAATGGTCATGTATGATAATCTATTGTGACAAGACTCTTTGAGTAGTCTTGAGTTGTGACTTGTCGGAATGGGCTCAACTTTGAGGTGTCATTGCTAATCGTCACGTAGCATAGTGGTGGCGCTGCATTTGAAGCTTTATGAAGCAGGGAAGCAGTACATGTACATCGACAACAGTTTTTGTTGCTATCGTCACAAAACCCTCTTTTTTGCACGTGCGACATCAAGTGGCGCTGATGAGTTAGTTGAGATGATGCTTTTGTGTATTCGAGTAGAATACATGCACGGCGTTTTTCTGTTCTGCTAGTCCTGGTCGCCACAAGCCTCTTCATATTTTTTTTCACACGTTACTAGTAGCAACAAATTTAGAGATGGCGTGTCCTTTTTGCGTCCTAGCTGGATCTCTCCGCCGTGTGGGCCAAGCGAGCAATCACCTCGATTTACAATGAACCATTTCCCTGTTGGGCCCATGGAAAATCCAAACGATAGAATGTCATGCGCTGCACCTGCAAGCATCTATATAAACAGTGCCAGTACGAGTGCCAGCTCTCGTCCCTGCCACCGCAACAGCACACAGACGTGGCCCCTCTGCGGCAAACAAACCAGAGGCCGCGGCAGGCACGGGGACACTTCACGCAGGCCGCGCAGCAGCGCCATGGCGACGTGCCAGTGCCCGGAGCCGGCGCAATGCCACCACAGGCCGCTCCTCTCGTCGACGGCCGACACCTACCCTGAGCTGCACGACCGCCCGAGGCCTGCGCCCGGCAGCGTCCTCGCCGAGGTGGCCGCCATCCTCTGCCTCACGGGGCCAATGGTCGGCGCGGGCATCCTGTTCTACATGCGCTCGCTGGTGTCCATGGTGTTCCTCGGCCGCCTCGGCCAGCTGCCCCTCGCCGGGGGCTCCCTCGCGCTCGGCTTCGCAAACATCACCGGCTACTCCGTCCTCTCAGGGCTCGCCGGCGGGATGGACCCCGTCTGCGGCCAGGCGTTCGGCGCGGGGCGGACGGACCTCCTCCGCGCCGCGCTCCGGCGCACCGTTCTGCTGCTCCTGGCCGCGTCCGTGCCCATCGGCCTGCTCTGGGCGGCCATGCACCGGGTCCTCGTCTCCACGGGGCAGGACCCCGACATCGCGGCCACCGCGTACGCCTACATCCTCTGCTGCCTCCCCGACCTCGTGCTGCAGTGCTTCCTCCACCCGATCCGCATCTACCTCCGCGCGCAGTCCGTCACGCTGCCGCTCACCTACGGCGCCGCCGCCGCGCTGCTCCTCCACGTGCCCATCAACTTCCTCCTCGTGAGCGGCCTCGGCCTCGGCGTCCGTGGCGTCGCGCTCGGAGGGGTCTGGACCAACCTCAACTTCTTGCTTTTCCTCGTGGCGTACGTCTACTTCCGCGGAATGTACGGCGCCCATGACGACGGCGGCGCCAAGAAGGGCGCGTCCGTGGCGCCGCCGACACCAGCCGAGGGGGAGTGGTGGAGCCTTGTGAGGCTGTGCGTGCACAGCTGCATGTCGGTCTGCCTGGAGTGGTGGTGGTACGAGATCATGGTGCTCCTCTGTGGCGTGCTCATCGACCCCAAGGCGGCGGTGGCGGCCATGGGCGTGCTCATACAGACCACCTCGCTGATATACATCTTCCCGCATTCGCTCGGCTGCGCCGTTTCCACGCGTGTCGGGCACGAGCTGGGCGCCCGGAGGCCGGAGCGCGCGCGCCTCGTCGCGCGCGTCGGGCTCGGCCTGGGCGCCGCGCTGGGCCTGGTGGCCTGCGCATTCGCCGTGTCCGTGAGGGGCATCTGGGCGCGGATGTTCACCGCGGACGAGGCCATCCTGAGGCTGGCGGCGGCGGCGCTGCCGCTGCTCGGCACGGCCGAGCTGGGGAACTGCCCGCAGACGGCCGGCTGCGGCGTGCTGCGCGGCAGCGCGCGGCCCGAGAAGGCGGCGAGGATCAACGTGTCCGCGTTCTACGGCGTGGGCATGCCCGTGGCGCTGGCGCTGGCGTTCTGGCCCGCCCGTCTGGACTTCCGCGGGATGTGGGGCGGCATGCTGGCCGCGCAGCTCGTCTGCGCCGCGCTGATGCTGCGCGCCGTGCTCGGCACCGACTGGGCGGAGCAGACGGAGCGCGCCCGCCAGCTCACCGGCGGGCGCGGCGGCGGCTTTGACGTCGTCGGCATTGTCGACGAGGACAAAACAAGCCATGCAGAAGCGGCCAAAGCAGAGGTCGGGAACACACTGTTCGTGGTGGCGGATTGCGTCTAGCGACGACGGAAGCAGGACCTGATTCATGGATGATTTGCATCCTCGATTCATTAGCCATAGGTTTTCTTTTTTGCTTTATTAGTTCTTTTTTGTGATTTTACCCGACCTTTTTGGGGGGATTTGTAGCAATACAAAGCTTCAACCTCCCTCTGTTGTTAGCTTATTTTTCCCTCTTCGAAACGAGAAAGAGAGAGTTTACAGTTAAAAAGAGTGAGTGTAGTGTAGTGTCCCGCTGTACAAATGAAAGATAGCCAGTTTTTTTTCCAACTAGATTCCAGAACAATTGCCAAACAAAGCTTTGCTACTCAAAGTGACCAATGGACTTGGGGACCTGAATCTTCCGATCTCTAATAGTGGTAATAGCATTTGTTTAATCCTACAGGATTTCATTATTAATGTGCATGATTTAACTGTCATTATCTCTACCATGCGCAAACAGGAATATTTTGGCCGCAAGTGGTGTACTGCCCCTGTCCCAGCTTAGTTGTTTCCCTGATGCCCATTGTGTCTCAAACAGAAGAAACAAGCTCACATTGCCACTCTGTTACTGGTACCATCTCCTTTTAGAACGCCTTTATTTTTCCCATTAGTTTATTTTTTTAAAAGGATGCCTTTATTTATGCACACTGTATGGTTGGTGGTGCAAGCGTGTAGGATATATAATTGTACAAATGAAATTCCACATGTGAATTCCGTCACCCACGGATTACAATGAATATAATACAACCAATGGTTCTAGTATGCAGTGTGTGGTTTTCAGAGATTCTGGGAACTGGTACTATCAAACTGTGAATATAATACAACCAATGGTTCTACAGTGATCTGTAGTAACACTACAGTCTAGTAGAGAGGATCCTTGGAACTCGATGAATCGTTCGATCCAAGGTGAATTCGGCAGTCGGTACAGTACTAGCCATGTTTAAATCGATTCTCTTTCTTAGATGATCTTAAAATATCTCATTTGTTCAATTGTTCTGTGAAATAACCGAATATGTCGAACAAATGCATGGTTACCATGCAATAATAATATAACTTTTTTTAGCAACAAACTGGAGGGGTTTAATTTTATCTTCTACTAGTGGGCTTTATTGAAAACGAAAATATGTAGAAGGTTCCCTGAAAAGACTAAAAAAAGAAACTAAAAAATATCACACATAAGCTTCCAGCCATAAGTCAATTAAGGGAAGAAACTTATTGCCCCTATGATAACTAAGGGAAACTCAGTCTTGAAAATCGATTGATATCTTCATAATAAAAATGTTAGCTTGGCTAATCTTCTTATACCTAGGATAAAAACCCTAGTGTAGAAAAAAAATCTATATAACCACGATTAATGACCAGTTCTATATTTTTTTACTTCATCCAAAAAGCTCTTTTTTATTCTTTTACACAAGTGAATTTTGAAAATTCTTATTCTAAAAAAAGAATAATAGATCCATAAAATAGTGTGGCAATTGTAGCACATGGAAGTTTAGGGAAGGTAATGAAATCGTGGCGCAAGGAAGTTTAGGGTTGTCGTGGATTTTGGAACTAGGGAACAATAAGATTTGTGTTTCGGCAGGGATGCTAGCGCGAACTTACTCCGAATGGTGAGCTATGGGGGCTCAAGGGTGGATCCGGGACGAGTGGATAACTAGTTCAGGCCGGAGCCCTAATCCAGTGTAGTGGTGATAATAGTATTGCTGCTGATAGTAGTATTGCTTCGAGCGTGTTACAGTTGACTGCTTGTGTGAAGCTTTGGTATATCTTTGGATGGGGGTTGTTTTGCCTTTTTATAGCTAAGGGTAGCCGTTACAATGAGAACTAGTATCCTACTAGGGTGGAGTTCGGTCTCTCGTTTCTAGGTCTCGTAGCCCCTATGGTGTCGTGCGCCGCCATACCCCCGGTATGGTGTCGTGTCTCGTCCGTTCGTCAATGGGTTCCTGTAACTGTTCCGATATAGACGTAGTGGTGCTTGTTGGGTCCGGCTGAGTCAGCTGGAGGTGAGGTTTAGGGATATCTTCAGTACATCTTCATCTTCCGTCACCCCCTTAGCGTCACCTTTAATCATGCGTAGGCATATGCTTCGTACGCGCGTATTGCCCCGTACCTTCTGGCGTACGGGTCAAAGTAGAGACCCCGATGCTGAGGTCCCCTGCGGCTAGGGTTGTCTGGTCCCACTAGTCCGCGGGGATACACATCCTGCGTCGTGTTTGATAAAGACCCTTTGGTACCACTTCCACAGTCTGGACATGGCTCGTTGATGTCCTATCATGCCGATGAGGCTCGATGGTCCTAGGTCGGCTCTTCCTAGCCTGTTCAAGAGCTGGCTGTCGTCTTGCTGGGTTGGTCGGCAGCCCCGCCTCGCAGAGTTTCTCTGCAGGCAGGTTGGTTTGCAGCCTCGCCTCGCCGGGTTGCTCGACGGGTAGGTTGGTCAGCAGCGCTGTCCCGACGTGGAGAATATACTTTTGGGCGATGTAATAAAATATAATAGAAGATATAGAGAAAATGTGGTGGGAGAACTGCAAAAACACACAGTATAGTGCGCGACAGCCGTAGGTGTCAGTGGAAGCTCGATTGGTACTCTGTCTTAGGGTATCTGTTCTTTGGACGAAGAAGTACGTTTGCTTGACTTTAATCTGTATGGACTCTTACTGGTGTTTTTGTCTATATGGATTAGCAGCTTGCAGCAGTTAAAACAACCAACGTTAATCCAAAGGTAACAGTACGAGACTGCCGTGTGGGCCAAAAGGCTGACACACAGCTCGCACTTGTACGAGTCCCGCCTCCAAACTTTTGTCGGTGTGGAGCTGGAACTGCAGGATCGATCTCATCTCGCCCTCCGGCGCCCACATGCCCCGCACTCGGCGCTGGCCAGGCCTGGCCGCGCGCGCGTGTGAGAGTGTGTGTGTCAGACTGTCAGCTCATCATACCCGCATCGCCGTCTTGTCTGCGCCAGTGCTACTACTCCGTACCGTTGCAGCTCTGGAACGCCATTTCCGAGGTGAAAAGTAACATGTCCCCGTGCATTCTCTTCACTCTGTCGCCAGCAGAGCAGACTGCTCTACGGCTGGTTCCGCACTTCCCCATCATCATTGCTGGTTCCGCTTCCGCGCGCACGCACGTGTCTCCCCCACGTGCGGGCGACAGGTCAGGTACTCGGTACTCCTCCTTCGCGGACACTTGACTTTCCCCCGCCTCCGGCGACAGCTCGTCGGGCTGCGGGCTGCCACGCACGCAGTGACGACGCCGTTCTCCCTACGCGGTCGCCCGCCGCCGTCTCCGCTCGCCGAGGGAGATCGAGCCTGACGTGACGTGATGGAATGGAGCAACCAAAAGCTGTTCCCGGCCGGCTCGTCGTTTTCGTGGAACCCCAAGGAGTTGGAGAGGTGACGATCGTCGATCGATAGCTAGGTGAGTGAGCCATCGCGTCCTATTCTTTTGCCTCGAAGCACGTCACGTTAGTTCCGGCGAACACCGAAAGGAACACGACCGTCGCGCGTAGGCGCAGCCCATGTGGTCAAGGACGGTCGGATAGGACGACATGCGCGCACGGTTCGGTTCGGATGGACCTGGATGCGCCATGGATTAGCGTCATAATGATTAGCTAAGCCTGGCAGCGCCGCCGTGCCTGCTAACCTACTCCAGTCCAGGCTACAGCTCATGCATGCGCCTGCCTGATGATCAATTTACGAGCTGGAAACCAAAAAATGCAACTCTCGATGATGGTGAGGCTGAAGCTAGCTGGCTAGCTAGGTTCGCTACCCCGTCCCTGTCGTACGTGTGTGTGTGTATATATATCTTCCCGGCCGGCCGTCGTCCCCGCGCGCTGGGGGAGTGGGGGCATGCATTGGGTCGCAGAGCCAGGCCCAGGCCACGTACTACACGTCTACACCGTTCAGGTCTTGCAGGGCGTCGCAGCATATGCATGGCATGGACCAGCAGCTGCTAGCTAGCGGTGCTGTTGCATGGCCGGCGCCGAAAGCCAAGCCAGCATTGCAGGCGGGCGCGGGGAGCCCGTGCCGGCCGGGCTTGCAGTTGCAGCGAGCGCAACGCAACGACGACCACAGGATCGTCAGTCGCGCGTGCGCGCAACTCCCTCCCGCCCGCCCGCCTACCTGCCTTGATTGGTTCACCTGCTGGGGCACGCGCGCGACGCGAACAGCTCAAAGCAGGCAGGCTGCAGGACCATCCCGATGAGCTCGTGCGGTCGCGGCGTTTTGGGCCAATCCTGCTTCGACAGCCGCGGGCGTGCACCCACCGACCGATGATGTCGATGGGGCGACCGATAGATGCACGCGCGCGCGAGCGGGAGCGGGAAACGAAGGGAAGTGGGGGCGTTCCCCTGGCCTAGCCTTGTCGAGAGAGAACGCTAGCTGCAGCACATGCACGCAGAAGGCCGGGCTTCTTCTCCCCCAGCCTGCTACTGGGGAACGCGAGAGCGACGTGGCATCTAACACATGCATCTAACTAACACAGTCTCAGTGTCTTTCGACACCCTGGAATATATAGTACGTACGTACGTACTGCGTTAGTTAGATGCATGAGTACGTTAGGCCCCGGCACGCAGACTGTCACAACTGGACAGGCAATCCAACTCTCTCTCTCTGCTCCATGCATCCACTTCTCCAATCAAATGTACGGTGCCGCATCATGCATGCACTGCCAGTCTGCCACAGATCGATGTGCACGGTCGTCGCGCGAGCTCTGGTGTCGGCAGATTGTTGACTGCACTACTGGTCTACTACTGCGCCCCTCGCCGCCACCACCACCAACCAGCAGCAGCTAGCTAGCGAGCGGCCTTAACTTTGGCTCGCCTCCGTCCATCAGTGGTCATGGTCATGGACCTCCCTCCCGGCCGGGGCTAGCTCCTCCGCCACAGGGACCATATAATGGCGGTGGTTGATTTTTAAAGCTAAGGACCGCTCCGGTTTGGTGTTAATGGCGGCTTCTGTGCGATAGGAACTGTTCACTAAAGGGAAGCTACTAGGCACTAGCCATGTCATGCCGCTAAGGAGCAGGGGGCTGATTTGACCGGGAGCCGCGTGTCACCTGCCGGCTGCCGCCCCGGCCGGCCGGCTGCAACAATAATAATAATATTACGGGGCCGTGCTATATTTGCAAACAAGGCACCCGTCGCGTGTGTCTATATATATACATGCATGTACAACTACGTACGATTTTGACTATACGTGTTGTTGTATCTATTCGACCTACGTTCTAAACCTATGACATAGGCTAGAAAAGTAAAGCACATAGCCCAAGTACACAGCGTAAGAAGCTAAAAAAGAAATACGTCGATGACTCTGGTATTTTCGCAGAGCTATCGAGAAGCACGTAATCTTATCCCTACTATCCCTATCGAGTAACTTTGTGATCGAATAGTTTTGGTTCTCTAGATCTCTGTGTTTTTTTATGCAGACTGATGTTTTTTTTAACCATCTCAGCTAGAGAGGATCGGAACACAATGGTATATGATCTTTTTCACACTTTAACAACTCGGTGAAATGGAATTTTTGGATATCAACACCTAGCTAGGTCAGCAAGCAAACATGCTGTATTACTAATATACAAAGCGTGACGCAAACGTGCGGCCACGTTCATCCACGTCGGCGAAAATAATAGAGTCCGCACGATATTTCATCTACGATCGAAGCTGCTTCTCAGCCTGCTCACACCTACATACGCCTGGAAAGTTCCAATTGCAATAAGGCAGTTTCCCGACGTTTCCAAAAGGGCTGCCGTCTCCTAACGCGACAGCGAGCCGAGATTATTGCTACCATGCCGTGTCGATGCTGGGACATCGAGCACCCTGTGGAGCGACGCCTTTGGAGACGCTCGCCGCCGTCTCCTCGCGAAGCGGCGAGAAGGGCATCAATCAGGAATGCTCCATCGCCTGAGAGGTCAGCTACCTCTCTCTTTCCCTTTGTAACTCGGCTCCTGCAATCCTGCTGTACGCTCTGCTTATTGCTTCCTTCAATTTTCTCCATCTTTTTCTATTGGAATTCCGGTGTCAAATATCCATATAATTTTGCAGGAACTTTTATTTAAATTTTTTATACTTATAGAATATGCAGAAGTCCTCGTGCATTTTGCATAAGTGTATCGAATAAACAGTAAACCTTGATTTTTCATTTGGTTGTTGCACCTGTTGTTATCAACACATGCAAGATTCGCCACTAAGAAGACCTCAGTCAACCTGATAGAGTATAATCTGTTGCAATCGCAGCTCGAACTCAACTATGTCTTCGAGTACAAGTAGATACTGCTATTGGAGTTTGTTCCTAACAATGATTTTTACTATTTTTCTTCATATAATTTATACCCTTTCTTTATATTTGATCTCACAAAATGACATGACCATGAATTTACTTTGCAAGTCTTCAAAAGTGAAAGTGCAGCCACTGGGTTCACTTGAAACTTTAGTATTTTATCTTAGAATTTGGGCAGGGCATAGAGCCTCTCGCCCTATAACATCCTCCTTCAATAGTTGGCATCGATTAAAGCATCACGGATTAGCTTCCTGAACTTCTCCATGTGCTCAGCCTGCGACGAGATAGCAATTGACAGGTTGCCGTCTCTATTTGCACTTGGGAGGACAAACATCGGAAGTCGACATCATGGATAGGAAGGCGCACCCATATGGTGAGCCCTAGGTTCGGGCAGCGGAAGGTATGTGCTTCACGCACCAGTGCTGACGAATCCAATTGCAACTACACTGCTCTAGGTAGTCTAGCTCTGAGCGACACTTTTCTTTTCGTTGCTCACCTAAACAATAAATTTATATTTAATTTTTTCCAGCGTCAGATTGGTGTTTTAGTATCTGCATTGATGATTTTTTTGGTGAAGATGAATACCTATTCAGGTTTGCAACTTGCCTTTCGTTGGAGATGTAAACGAGTTGGTGTCTATCACTTTTTCAATTTTGCAATTAGAAGATTTAGTGCAATAATTTGGGTTCATCATCCATTCCCTCATCACAAATTCCATTTGCTCATCATAAATTAGCATACTAGAAGACTTCTTATGCATCTGCAGGCTATCTGGGTACAATAATGCCTCTCCAGTATGTAAGGAAAAAACCCAGAGCCTCATAGTTATTCATGACAAGCTCCATAACTAAAAAAACAGCGTGTTACGCTCCCCAGCATTGTCTCCCTCTTTACCTCCCGCATTATAGAATAAATAATTTACTATTTTTTTGTTTACTCAGAATTCACAAAGTTAGATATATTGAATACTCAAGATGGAAGCTGAAATCAAATACGAAAGCAATCGAGCCATCTTAAGCCTTTGGTCAAAAATATAGATAAACTAAACATTGAGGTACTGAGGTCAATAAACATAGAGTTCACTGAGCACAAAAAATTACAATGTTTACGAGATGCCTAGATAGTTAACTGAACATTGAGACAGTTAGATATCGACCTCACATGGCCGATAGGCGGTAGCCCTTCCCCCCTCTCCCCTCAAACGCCGTTGTGGTGCTGCACGGATCAACGACTACGTACACGAACCACCGCTCGAAGCACCTTCCCTCTCTCGCCTCACCCATCAAACACAGCCGCAATGCCCATGCAGGCTGGATTCGGGCATGAATACCTTAAATTTGCTTCCATTCCCTCGGCACCAAACTTTATTTTTAGATCAGTTTGTTTGTTTTGGAACCAACTAATGGATCTATCCAACTGTTCTATCTTTTGTACGTACGTATACAAACTACAATATACATGAACATGTTATCTTAAAAATATATAATATTGTTCTCTCATACTACAAACGTTTTCTGCGCGCGAAGTGCGCATCAGTTACTAGTATATATATATGCTTGGCTGGAGCTAGACGACGATGATGTTCTTGGTTCTTGGACGACCTTCCCAAATGCCTCATATTCTTTCGCGAACTAGTCATGCGGTACTCGCAGAACGTAAGCAACGTAGTACGTCAACGTTGTACGTGCTCAACCAAACTCTTACGTGCTACGCTACTCGATTTCTACGTGCTAACCTCTCCATTATATTAGTAGGGCACCAAGATTTTGGCCGGCCCTTCGGGTGCTCCAAACAAACCTTACACCAGCTGGTCGCAACATCTTGACCCTTATACGTACACAAACGTTGTTGGCCCTTCGTTCTAGCTGCTAGTTCTTCTTGATATAGGTTACATACATTTGACAAGTACGTTATGGGTGTGGGTATAGGGCGCTAGAGTTGACCTAGGCGGCTACTAGTACTATATATCCATCCATCCATCTTGCGCCGCGCCAATCGAAGTCATTGACGTCCTGCAGCTTGTAATCCCCCGTCCCAGTTTTCGATCCCATGATGATGCATGGGATCAATCCCAGATACTCCAGCGCCCCCCCTGCCAATAATACGAGTGCCTCGCGTCGTCGCATATCGCAGCTGTGATTGATCCCGTGATCTCGTAAATTAAAATAATCGCACAACAACGGGGGCGGCGTCGCGGTCAGAGACCCCTGAATTTTGGGCGCACGCCGTACGTACCGCGCTGATGACGATGAACGGCGGGTGACTCCACGCCGGGGCGACTGTGTGATGGCGAATCGTCGGGTGTGGACACTAGACTGTGTAACGGCCGCATACGACGTGTAGTTTTATGTCACAAGACATAGCAGGCTGATCTTCTCTCGGTCAGAGTTCGCTGAGAGCTTCAGCGAACTGGTGATGTCCTCGACACAGCCCGCGTTTCAGTTGAGTGCGTTCTTTCTTACAAACGATGGCAGCTAAGCTAGTATAGTAGTACGTTATTCGGTTTCATGGTCGCCTACGGTTCCTCGTCGTCGTCGTCGTGTGTGCTAGCTTCTGCGTAAAGAGCGAGCAGCTGTCGGTTTCATGCATGGTCGCTGCTGCTGGATGCATGTGTGCACGGATCTCGCATGTCCCGCGTAGTCCTGTACGCCGGTCCGGAGACACGCGGCACAACTTGAGCACATTCTAATAAGCATAGCTCCAAGGCGTGGTCGTGCTGGCACGGTTCATGGGTGCACCGCCAAACCGTGTTGTCTTAGGCAATGGATTGCACTAATTAACGGGCCAGCCCCAGCTATACAACTCATGTGCGGCGCGGTGCCATCCTTGATGGTGTCAAGGTAAGGTTAGCACTAGAATATGCTGCCTGCAGCAAAGCACTTTGCTGATTTGTCTCCTAGACGATGAACCAAATCGAATAGTTAGACAGGAACCAACACCAAGTCCAACATTAAGACTAGCACCAACACGAACTCCAGCACTAAAAAGTTTCCCCAACCAGTCTTTCTCTTAGGGCTAGTTTGGGAACTCTATTTTTCCAAGAGATTCATATTTTCTAAAGAAAAATAAAAATAGGATTCTCAAACTAGCCCTTACTATTATAAGGCCCTAGAAGTGTGGCCCTTTGCAATCTCACAACATCAAACTTCATATCATACATAGCACAAGTATCAGATAGGTTAGCCCTAATAATAGTGGTTATATAAGCAGAAAAAATCTTCACAAGTAAGGTTAGCCATAATTTGGAGATAATCCTAGCCTCTTATCTTGGTTCTAGAATCCAAAGTAAAAGCAAAGGAATAAAACATCAGAATTATAGACCAATTGTACCCAAACTTGTCTTTCATGGGGGAGGGAGACAACAACATTTCTAAGGTATCTGTTTTTTCATAGGTTTTTAAATTGCCAGCAATCTCGAGAACATGATGTGTAACTAGTGCAGATGTTAGATAATAAACACCATATAACAATGTAGAATCATAAAACTGTTCAAGGAATATGAGAAGCATATTAGCAACTTTCCAATTATTGTCTATGAATAATGGTTTGTCATCAACCAAATTATGGTTTGCAATGATCAGATAGGTTGCATTTCATCAAACATCAATGTCCAAGCCAAACTTATGAGCGCAGATGTCGTTATCAACGCATAAGTTTTTGTATGAAGCAATATAATGCACAGACTAGAGGAATTCATAAATGAAACTATAGATCTAAAAGCATGAACAATGGACTTGAAGACTTCAAGCACATCTTTAACAATTAAAATGATGATTTGACAAGCATAACGCTAATGCACAAATCATTTACCAACATAAGCATGCAATGCAGGAGCAAGCCTCAAAGTAAAGGTTAGGGTTTGGAGTATGATTTGCATGCGCGGTCGGGGTAATAGAGATGTTGAAGACTGGGATTCATGGATCTACAAGGAGAGGATAGATAGATATTAGATTTTTTGGGAGTATCTAACAAAGGAGTGAGCAAACCCGAAAAGAGACGGATAGAGAGAGAGAGAGAGGAAGAGATTATAGATGAACAAAATGAGACCGGCTCCAACAAGCGATGACTTGGTACAAAAATGAAGATGGAGGAATGACAAGGCAAGAGAAGCTAACTGATGATGGTTAGATGCGAGCGACAGCAAGCATGTCCATTCTCTAGTTAAGTTAGGCGATGTAGCCGCGATATAGAGTGATGGGAATGAGGGAGGTTTAAAAAGGTAGATGCGCTACTCAACTATCGTGCAGATGTTGGGGCCACGTATGCGAGGGCTACACAGGACATGTTAGGACCCGTTGAGTCAAGTCTAGCCGGCTAACATGTTGCGCCGAGGGTGCGACCCATGCGGGAACCTAGGGTCAAGTTGGATCGACTCAATCCCACCGGGTCATGCCGTGGCCCGAGTTCTCAGGCTTCGAGCCCTTTGGCCAACTATAGGTATCATTACCGCTATCAGAGTACGAAACATCCCTTATAAATTGGGTGGGGGTGAGACAATTGAGAATATACTTGTGAATCGTGTTGATTAATGATAATCTACTATGTATAGTTGAGGTACCACGATACACGCTATAATGACATCATCTTATTTTTACCTGTCAGAGGTTTGTTCCAAATAGACATGGTATAATTTTTGTTAAAAAAAACTCATGATAATTACTTAGTTAGAAACATGTAGTCTTTAATTTAGTGGACTCTAATTACCGTTGTCCATAATAGTTGGATCTAATATTATTCACTATAAAAACTATCTGCCTCTATCATTATGAAAAAAAATCTTATCTTACCGTTATTGAAAGACTCGAATGAGCCTCTATGTTAACTCTCATCGGCCATGCTAGAAAAAAAATATGATAAATATAAATTGAAGACTACATTAGTGAACTTGGGGCCTTTTTTAACGTTTGTACCAAATCGGCCCTAAGTAGGCCCAAATACTACCTATACTCGGTTTCAAGCTACCAAGGCCCAATAGCAAAACACAGCTTGACGGTAGCGGTTTGACCCCTACCTACACCACCCAGACATGGCCGATACCGTGACGTTGGAGCCCAATAACTTTTTCAAACGTGGGCTGATCGTCGGCGTCGGGTGGTTGATGCACAGGTAACCCGAAGTAGTCATAGCAAAATGAGCGGCCCAACGAGCTCGTACATCTGGGAATGCTCTGATTTTCGATCGTGAAATACGATACGCCAGCGTGTGTCTCTCTACGTTGTGCGACTAGTAGTATTTTGAAGCGAGAAAGCGACGGTGATGTCATAACACAGTGGGCGACAGCGACTGGACTGTGCATAGTAGTGCCGCCCGCTGCCTAGCCTGACATGCCTCCCGTAGCGGCGAGAGTGCCATGGCCGTGCCGCAATGCTGCCGTCAGCGTCGAGGCAGACGATCGCCCGATGTAATGCCTGACGCAGGCTCTTCGGCAGTCCCACTTCATCAGTCGTCACCGTTGACATTCTACCAAAGTCTTCTCCGTTGACATCTAAACCCCGTACATCTCTCACTCTCACGCAGCAGAGTCCCATGGTCGCAACACAGGCCTGACCGAGAAGATTCTGACTTTTTTTATTCTTCTTCTGGCAGACAGTATTAATAATTTACGTTGAATTCAACTCGCGAGGCTGTGGTCATCGAAAATGGGCGTGTTATTATTATAGGCCACACAAAAAGTGAGAGTCAACTCATCGCAATCCAGACGCCGCCCGGCCGTTCAGTCGGGACGACGACCCCCTCTTGCTGCTTCGTTGCCTCGTTGACGGTCTGAGCACCCATACGTTAGCAATGATGTAACATATTGTTGAGCCAAGTCAATACTATTTGTTGGGTACATGAGAATAGGGTATCCAAACAAGGTCCAAAAGGCCTCTTGATGATGGTCCATCAAGCTGAACAACTTGTCCGACGAGTAACTCGGCGATGCATGATTTTCGATCAACTCGCCCACTAAACAAATATTGCAGAGTAACCCAGCGAATCAGGACTACCGACCAACTTGTCTGTCAAGCAACCTGGCAAGACGACAACTAGCTCTCATGCAAACACCTCTACCGGAGGATAGAGCCGACCTAGTACTGTCAAGCCACGACGGCACGATGGGACAAATCATCACCAAGCCGTGTTCAGACCGTGAGAGCAGTACTAAAGGGTCCCTATCAAGCACGACAACGGATACGAATCTCCACTGACCAGTGGGACTGCACAACCCCAGCCGTAGGGATCCCAGTATTGGGGTCTCTCCAGTGACCCATACGCCAGAAGAGACGGGGCGATACGCCATACCAGGCATTCGCTTGTGCATGATGAAAGGTGACGGTAGTGGGATGACGGAAGGTGAAGCTATACTGAAGACATCCCATAATCTCACCTCGAACTGACTCGGCAGGACCCATCAAGCACCGCTACGTCTATAACAGAATAGCTACATGAACCCTTCAACGAACGGATGGGACCAGGGGCGGACCTAGGTAGGGTGGAGCGAGGGCATGTGCCCTCGCTCATTTCTTTGGTGCAAGTAGTAGAGACTAGATTTTCATTATAAGGTCCTCTGCTCAGTTTAACTTAGATGCCCTTATTCTAGTGTTTTGATACTTGTCTTCGTAAGTATGCCCTCACTCTCATTTTACTCTGGGTCCGCCCCTGGATGGGACGCGACACCGTACCAGGGATACGGTGGCACACGACCCGTCAGACGACACCATAGGGGCTACGAGGCCCAGAAGGAGGTCGAACTCCAACCTAGTAGAATACAGTTTCTCATTGTAACGTCTACCCTTGAGCTATAAAAGGGCAAGACAACCCACATCCAAGACATCCCTTAGCTTCACACAAGCACCCAACTGTAACACGCCCCAAGCAGTACTACTGTCAGCACTACACTGGACTAGTGCTCCAGCCTGAACCAGTATAAGCCATCGTCTCATATCCACCTACTAGGCCCCCTAGCTCGCCATTCGGAGTAAGTCCCCGCTAGCACCACTCACGAACATCTTATTGTCCATAATAGGTTCCATAAACCACGTGTTTTCTGTCTCCGATAACATGTCATCCTAGGTTTGTACAAAGTGTCAAAGTCGAGAGAGAGAGAGAAAGAAGAGGTTGTGTCTGGTTAGGTTTATAAAGCAGGTTAATTATTGGTATCTGTATAGATCTCTAAATAAAAATTAGATTTTATAATATATCTGATGATACTAAAAATGTTGTTATATTTTATATATATGTATTTAGTATAATTAATGACTTATCAAGTCTTTGAGAGAGAGAGAAACGATAATGATTTTTCCCCCGTAGACGGATGGAGAGCACGTCGCTTTCCTGAGAACGTGCAGTGGGGATTTTTTTTTGTGTGTGTGTGCAGATGTACAGCGCACAGACTTGAGAGCGGTCGATATTTAAAAAAAAGGACTGGTTTGTTCGAATAGCAATAAACGATGGATCACTGTTGAAGGTGGAGGAAAAGGAAGGTAGAGAGCGAAACTGGTGTGATGTATGCCTGTATAGTATTGCATGCATCAGCAATCCGAGCGGCGGAAGTGCATGACAGAACCATGAAAAAGAACACTACTACTCTTAGGTAGTGTTTGGTTGAAGAGTCAAGTAAAACGGAGCCGTTCTATCTTAGTTTTGTTGTTGTTTGGTTACAAAGGAACTAGAACGGAATGACTCCAATTAGGGAATATTCTCCTCAGATCCGGAACCATTCCGCTCTAAAAAATCAACCGGACGGAGCCGCTCCGTTCCAATCCCGCTCGCACAGTCACGCTCCATTCCGTTTACTCTGCAACCAAACAAAAAACAGAGCCGCTCCGTTCCAGATTACCAAACACAGAACATAGCGGCTTCGTTCCTAGAATTAAGGATGGAACGGTTTCGTTCTACTTGGCTCCTCAACCAAACACTACCATAGACAAAAAAAGGCGCGAAAAGGAAATACGGGGGGCAGTCGTCCCCTGTGGCTCAGTGGCAGTGGGCAGCTGGTTCGCATTAGATTAGCGCGTCCGCTCTTTTATTTTTTTTAAAAAAAGAAGAAACAGCCATGGTTTGGGTGCAAAGCATGAGTATCACCCTGTGTTCCAGGACCGTCAGCATCAAGGTGAAGCTGTACCTGAACAAAAATCCAACCGCGAAAGGCTACCCATTCCTATTTTAAAGAACAAGCGGTCGAAAAGGCCATTAAAGTAAAAGGCAGAGGATGAGAGATAGGATAGCCACGAACCGTGCCAGAGCGCAAAGGTGCGTGTATACGGTCATACGGATAAGTTAAGAAATTGTGGTTGCGCACGCGACGTCTAATAGGAGTACAATAAGAAGGTTTTCTATTTTTAATTTTTTTAACTGTCATTAAAGATAATATAAGAGTTTTTTTTTAAACTAACTTCTCAGGTCGTGTCAACCCTGCTGGTGCGATCGAACCGTGCCCAATCGATCAATCGGGTGTACGACGGGAGCCATCACATTTTCTTATGGACGGCCCGACTTTTTGGGCGTCGGCTAGCTAGGTGGGGGTCCGTGGCTTGGGCGATCAGCGCGGCGGGAGAGGACTAGGAGAAGCATCTCCCACAACTTGGGCAGGGCCGATTGATTGAGCCGGACGCCCAAAAAAAAAGTTGTGTTTTGTCCGGTTGCCCGCAAGTGGGCGTGCCTACCACACTACTGTACACACGGGAGCCCGCAAGTGGCGGTAGCTTCCCTGCGATCCCACTGCTGCCCGCTTTTGTGTCGTGTGTGATATACCGGGGCTGCCTGCCGCCGACCGGTCCTGGTTTTGCGGCTCAGTTACGTCGCGTCGTCACCATCGGCTGCACGGGTCCCGATACATCTACTGGACTTCGCCCATGTTCGTTGGTGTCGTCCAAGACATAGTGTTCTTGTTGAAAAGCAGTTGGACTTTTTCAACTGAGTTAAATTTTATCAGCTGAGTTGAACTTTCTCAGCTGAGTTGAGCTTCTTCAGCTGAGTTGAGCTTAACTTCAACTATAAAACTCTTTGGCTAAAACCATTTTAACTTGCCTTCGGGGCAGTTCAACCTGTATTTTATGTCCTGAACTTTATGGTCAATACCAGTTAAACTGGCCCTAGGGGCAGTTCAACTAGTCTCTAGGTCAATTGCTCTGTCTGACTTGACTGACAGACAGACTGTATGTCAACTTGCCACCAGGCGGTTGAACCGGCCCTAGGGCGGTTCAACCGGTGTCAGGACCTGTTGACCAGTCTAACCGATGTCATCGACCATCTTGGGCATGTACAAGCTAAATATGTTGTTGTTGTTGTTGTTCAAACACTAGATACACCTAAGAAACTCATTCATACGAGCTCTTGTATTTAAGCTTAGTATCTTATTCACTCGAACTCTTTAAGGCACTGCTTATTTATATGGATTGTATGACTGGAACAGTATCTTGAAACAGAGAACCGTGCTAAAAACATTCTTTCACCAAAATTCATCTCTTATGTTTTTTTCACTTACCTTTTAAATAACTCTTAAGATACGTATCATTTATGTGGGATGCCCTTACCCACCCTCCCTGAGTCAACACAGCACGAGTTCTTGTATACCAATGCTGCAGCCAAGTAGTAGCTATAAAAAAAATGGCATTTCACAAATGACAAGGCCGCGAGGGCCGAGGGCGTTTACTGTGTCTGTATGTTGTTTGTGGTTGTGGAAAACCAGAGACAAAGACCGGCAACGGGAAGCAAAAGGCAGTATCTATCATCTCATGGTCGCAAGTTGCAATAAAGAAAGCGTGGGATGTCACTCTCCATCTCCAAGTCGAAGCCACCCTGTTGCCTGGTTGCAAGTTGCCTCAGGCAGCCAGATGCATTCCCCTTTCTGCTTTCTTTCTCCCGCTGTGTGACTGTGACTGTGAGTGCCTCCAATCCATCCCCGCGCTTTCTACTCTGCTTCAGCAGCCGCCACCTATAAATATGCGCCCGCAAATCCCATCGTTCGCATCGCAAAAACCACCCAAGGCCAAGTCGCATCGCAGCAGCCAGGCAGATCGATCAACACCTTAAAATCGAGCGAGCTAAGATGTGCCCAATCAAGAGGGAGACGACGAGCGCCGAGTCCGGCTCGCCGTGCAGTAGCTCCACCTCCACCTCGTCGTCGTCGGAACACCACCAGACCGCGTGGGCGTCGCCGCCGAAGAAGCGGCCGGCGGGGCGCACCAAGTTCCGGGAGACGCGGCACCCGGTGTTCCGCGGCGTGCGGCGCCGGGGCCGCGCCGGGCGGTGGGTCTGCGAGGTGCGCGTGCCCGGGAGGCGCGGCTGCAGGCTCTGGCTCGGCACCTTCGACACCGCCGAGGCCGCGGCCCGCGCGCACGACGCCGCGATGCTCGCCGTCGCCGCCGGCGCCGCGCGCCTCAACTTCGCGGACTCGGCGTGGCTGCTCGCCGTGCCGACGGCCTCGTACGCCAGCCTCGCCGACGTCCGCCGCGCCGTGGCGGAGGCCGTGGAGAGCTTCCTGCGCCGCCGCGAGGAGGAGGAGGGGGACGCGCTCTCGGCCGCGTCCTCGACGTCGCCCAACGACAAGGACGGCGACGAGTCCTCCTCGGCCACCACCACCGACGACGACTCGCCGTTCGAGCTGGACATGTTCGGTGGCATGAGCTGGGACCTGTACTACGCGAACTTGGCGCAGGCGATGCTCGTGGAGCCACCGCCCATTGTCCCCGCGTTATGCGACGACGGCGTGGCTTCCGAATTGCCGCTCTGGAGCTACTAGGCTAGGACTAGTGGTCGCTGTACTTTCGGTTTTTACCTTTTCTCGTTCTCGTCGTGTCCTGTGCCACAATTTGGTAACTGCACAAAGGTTACTGCTGCTTCTATTAACGAAACAGAGCAGATTGGGAAAAAAACAGAGCATGGCCGTTGACTTTGTAATGGTAGCAAAAAGTCTTGAGCTTATTATTATTATAGTGTTGACTCTCAATATGTATGGGGTTATAATAGTGGTTGACCTTGAAGCTGCCACTGTAACCGCTAACGGCATGCAAACTAAGGATGGGACCCAGGTGTAGCTCCACCAAAGACTGGCTGTTTGAGGCCGGTCGAAGGAAGGGAGCGAAGCGCCAACCGCAATCCTTGACTCCATTCTTCTGCACTTGAAAACAGCTGTACTACCATCTCAGGTCACAGCTCTGCGCATGTGTGTTCTGCCGCGGTTTCTCGTACCAGTGCTGCACGTTTCTGCACCGATATTCCAGACGATCGGAACAAACGTGCCACTTGTTTAAACTAAGTACACACTGAGGGGGTGTTTGGTTAGAGGGACTAAAGATTAGTCTCTAGTTTTTAATCTCATTTAGTCCTTTTTTTTATCAAATACTAAGTCTAAAATATGGACTAAAATGATTTAATCTTTAGTTTAGTTCTTCACATATGTGCTAAAATATATTAAATCATATTAATTCCATATTTATCCCTCGTTTAATTCAATTGTACTAATAGCAGGAGAACGTTAAAGACCATTTTAGTCTTTTTATGAGTCATGAGTATATTCTTACTGATTTTAGCCCTTAGAACCAAACATTTTAGGAACTAAACTTTAGTCTCTAGACTAAAGAAAATCAAACAGGCCATAAATAATCATGTAGCCAACAGTACCGAGGCCCCGTACATAATAACACGTAAAGAAAAAAGAAGTTGCATCTGTGTATCACATCGTCTATGACGTATGCGATTAAGCTGACTAGTAGCATAATCGAACTTGGGCCGAAAAGTGCATCTAGTTCAAAGAACCCAATAAAGAAAGAAAAACATCTTTATATATATATACAGATTACTGTACTGGCACTAGGATGCATGTATCCCCCGGTGTACCTTCCACTTGCAGCTGAGGTAAGCCCCTGCCAGATGAGATTATTAGCACCGGCAGCATAATAAAAAAAAATTAAGGTTCCGTCCCGCCCCGCCCATACACAACTTTGAACGGCTCCCATATTCTAATAGTTTTTCTTTAAGCTGATGAGCTCAGTTTTGATGCTGTCATCATTTTTATCTATAGTCGTGTTTTTTTTCTCGATTTTGTCTTCTAGTGTTATATAGCGGAAGTGTAAAAACTGAGCGCAAAAAGAAAAATATGGCTAAGGATAAAAACGAGGAAGGTGACAAAATTAGAAATACAAATTTAAATAGCCCTATCCTGATCAGGTGACCGGCCTGAAAAGGTTGCCGAGCACAACGAGATAATCCCCATCCGAAGCGCTTCCGAGCAGGGTTCTCCAAGATGCGAGGAGGAATCCAGAGCCACTACTAGTTTACTAGTACGATATTTTCATTTTAGACCAAAATACATGTAGCGATTTTTTTTTGGAAAAAAAAGGTACGGAGCAACCTGCAGAGGTTAGCTGGAGCCTGGAGCACGCTAGCTACCGGCGCGACAACAACAGCCAGCACCCAGCAGGCTGTGGGCGTGTGGCCAAAGCCCTCCTGCACTGCACTGCACTGCACGGAAGCTGCCTGCCTGCCTCGGCGCCTCCGGAAGCGCCAAGGGGGCAAAATCGCGGAAGGCAACGGCGTACGGGACGGAGAAAAATCCAGGCAGGTATTTCCGCGGCTGTGGCTCACTCACTCGGGTCGGGGTCAGCGGGCGCTACGACGGGTCGCGTCGCGTATCGCTCGTATTTGATTACTGCCACGGGCTATCTTTTCCATCATCCACTCCTTCCCATCTAAAAACTATAAGCTATCCATCCCTCGCAAAGACAGCAGCCGGAACAACTCATCTAATAAGCTATTTGGTTTGAGGAATGATCTAGTCCATCGTCTTCTCACTACTCACTTTTTTGTTTGGTTTGTGGAATGGATTAAGTTGATCCATCATCCCCTTATTCTTATAGTTATTTAGTTAGTACTAATATGAGGAATAAGGCTATCCCACTAAATTTGAGGAATGGACCCATGATGCACCACCATATTTTAGATGAAGTGATTCCTCAAACCAAACACCCCCTAAGGCCTTGTTCGGTTAATCCCGTTACCTATGAATTGAATGAGATTGGAAAAAAATTAAGAAATGGTTTGACTTAGGGCTTGTTCGGTTAGCTCTCAATCCATGTGGATTGAGTGGGATTGGATGAGTTTGAATCCCAAATAAGTCAAACTTCTTCTCAATTTTTTCCAATCTCATCCAATTCATGTGTATTGGGAATAACCGAACAAGCCCTTAGTTGGGATTTAAACCCACCCAATCCCACTTAATCTATGTGGATTGAGAGCTAATCGAACAGGCCCTAAAAGGAGTGAGTCCATGCTAGATCACTTGTTTGCAGAACCCACATAGGGTTACAGTACAGGCTATTAACTTGCTAGCAGCTACTCGTATTGCACGCGCTGGTTTATCTTATCTTACCTCGTGATGACGCTTAACAACCGGTTGTTAATCTAGGCTTCAAATCGGAAGGCCGGTGAATATGGAGATCAGCTAAGGGTGTAGAATGATAACCTTACAGTTTTGTATTTAGATTCGTGGACTCTGATGAAAGCAAGCACATAATATTACACGCACAGGAAATTGTAGCATGCATGCTGCTACATGATTCCTCTATTTTTGATTTGCCGGTCCTTTTTGTCTTTTTTTTTAAATACATAGGTTTTGATTTGTATCTGAGAAAAACACTATATCTAGTAGTAGTGTAGTAATAATATAATCTATGTATCTAAAAAAATCAAAATGACTTAGAATTTAGAATGAGTAGAATAGAAATTAAGTGATCCAACCTATAAGATGGTTTTAGAAATCAAGATAAGCAAGACCCTCTCGCTACCAGAATCCCTGTATGGCTGTCTCTCCCGCTCACGTGGGAAAAGGAAATAAAGGGAGAGGAGAAACAAAAGTGTTGGCGTTGATTTGGACGTTAAACATGGGTAGATGAACTATCTAGCGGTGCTCTATACGAAGATGTGGACAGTCCATGGTTCTGAGCCGGACGGTCTGCTATCTGAGCGTAGGAGTGACCCCTTCTCTGCGTACGTCCATACGATCCACGTCTGGTGTTTGGATAGTTCGCGATGGCGCAGATAGTCGTCTTGTTCGCAGCAGATCTATATCTCGTCTTCCGGGAGAGACCCCATAGGGGAGGAGAGAACCTAGGGTGTGTCTTCAGGTCGTTAGACCACCAAGACGTCTCTAGTCGACGTAGAGCCGAAAAAAGTGAAGATTCGAGGTAGAGGAAGGCTAAACTAGAACTACTCCTAATACATAAGATAAAATCATAACTAAAATTGTTTTAATCGATTGTGTGAGTTTAATCGGTCGTAACCCTTTATCTATATAAAAGGAATGTCTAGACCCGTTACAAATCAGTTCTCGAGTAATCTGATTGATTTAGCTAACAAATTCGACAATAAATCCTGAATACGTGGACGGATCGTGCCGCTAAAGAGACAGTCCGGACTGCTTTTAGTTCTCAACAAAAATTACAAAACCATCACTCACTTACTTCCCAGCTGCCTAGGAGCCTAGGAGGCTAGGACCTAGGAGCTGGTGAGGCTATCCGCAACCGTTCCCCCTAAATTTTTCCCCCTATATCACTTTTTTGGGTCACATCATCAACATTCCACCCCCTATTTTTTCATCTCCCGCAGCGGTTCCCTCTAAATACTCCCCCTATATCCCACTACACTATAAAATATCATTTTTTATACATACTTTTCATCTATTATAAATTTTTTATCTACTAACAATTGGAAGCGGGCCCACGTGAACAGTGTTTAGAGGGGGGAGAGAGATAACGCCAGAACGAGGGGGAGAGAGAACGTTACCTTTTCGTAGAGCGCTGGCTAGCGTCCACCGCTGCGGCGTTGGGAGGCGCCCTGTAGCCGCCATGCGAGCTACAGGGCAAGGGGAGGGGGCGTCGCGCCGCGTCCGTTGCGGCCAGTCTGACAGCACTTCCTGTCTTCCTCCACTTCACTGCAGCTGCAGTGCACACCACTCTGTCTGTTTGTGAAGCAGCGAGCTGCACCTGCACAGCATAAATTCTCCAGCCGGCCAGACCCCACGCGGCCCCAGCATCAGATAAAAAAAGCGTCCCAGCAGCTGAAACATATTTTAAGTACCTGGGCTCCCAAAGAATCTACTGGCACCAGCTGTTTCCTTTGCCGCGGCCAGCCGCCCAACCGCCGGCCCGGCGCCTTGTTCCGTTGTTCGTCACCACGGCTTCTCCGCGTGTGAACTCCAACGTCGCAGGGCATACCTATAAATACACCTCCCACAAAACCACACGCTCCACACAGCTACCACTCAGCTCAAGCTCGAGACAAGAAACCAGAACCAGCTCACTCCTCACTCCACTTCCACTCCCAACAGCAAGCTCAAGCAGTCAGTCACCGGCAGGGGTCAGGGTCACAGTCACAGCAGCAGCCATGGACACGGCCGGCCTCGTCCAGCACGCGACCTCCTCGTCTTCCACCTCCACCTCGGCGTCGTCGTCCTCGTCCTCGTCCGAGCAGCAGAGCAAGGCGGCGTGGCCGCCGTCGCCCGCTTCCTCCCCGCAGCAGCCGCCCAAGAAGCGCCCCGCGGGGCGCACGAAGTTCCGGGAGACGCGGCACCCGGTGTTCCGCGGCGTGCGGCGGCGGGGCGCCGCGGGCCGGTGGGTGTGCGAGGTGCGCGTCCCGGGGAGGCGCGGCGCGCGGCTGTGGCTCGGCACCTACCTCGCCGCCGAGGCGGCGGCGCGCGCGCACGACGCCGCGATGCTCGCCCTGCAGGGCCGCGGCGCGGGGCGCCTCAACTTCCCGGACTCCGCGCGGCTGCTCGCCGTGCCGCCCCCGTCCGCGCTCCCGGGCCTGGACGACGCCCGCCGGGCGGCGCTCGAGGCCGTCGCGGAGTTCCAGCGCCGCTCCGGGGCCGCCGACGAAGCGACCTCGGGCGCGTCTCCTCCCTCCTCGTCGCCGTCGCTGCCGGACGTTTCTGCTGCTGGCTCGCCGGCGGCGGCGCTTGAGCACGTGCCTGTGAAGGCCGACGAAGCAGTGGCGTTGGACTTGGACGGCGATGTGTTTGAGCCCGACTGGTTCGGGGACATGGACCTGGAGTTGGATGCGTACTACGCCAGCCTCGCGGAAGGGTTGCTCGTGGAGCCGCCGCCGCCAGCGGCCGCCTGGGATCATGAAGACTGCTGTGACTCCGGAGCCGCTGACGTCGCGCTCTGGAGCTACTACTAGCAAAGTTAACAATAATAAGCCTGACAACCACCCCAAAGCCCCCCCACTGATTGTATTCACCTCTGTAACAGAATTCTAATTGATTTCGCAGCAAATGGACTTCAAAAGAAGTCTTTGGTTCCGATTTCTCGCCCGCTGTTCTTGTCGTCTTCCCGGCTCCCGCAGCTTCGGGTATTGCTTCCATTCCATGAAACGAAAGGGAACAAGAAAGCAACACAAGCTCTAGAATCCTCTGGTTCAAACTAATTGCTCTAGAATCCTCTAGATGCTTGTGGAATGTCTCCCATCAACCGTTGGCTTGTGAGATGTGACCGAGCAACCTGGTAGACCTTTGAATCTTCCTCCCTTTCTGCTGCCAAGAAAATGCTTCCAGTTACGCGAGCTGTGGCGCTCCACTGGGCGGATGGAAAGCAGCCCGCCCTCGACGCGACAAACTGACAACGACTGGACTCAGCGAGCACTTCGTCGCCTCTTTCCTGGATCCTATCCTATGGCCAAGACTCGAGGCTTCGATGTTTTAAGATGGCAGTTGTCTGGTCGCTGCAAGTTGTTTTGTAGCTCACATACTTGGTCAGCAAGTGTTACGCGCGGGTAGTCAATGAGCGCCGGAGCCGCTGAACTAGACAAACTGACTAATGCTCACCTCTTGCCAGTTACCACCGGCACCAAAACCGAACCAACATTAGTCTTTGAATACACTAGAGCTAATAGTTAGCTATTAAAATTAGCTGAAGATATCCAAACAGTTTGATAGCTATTTATTAGCTATCTAATTTCACTAGATTTTTTTACAACTGATTATTAGCTCTAGTGCACTCAAACACCACCGTAGTGGTCTATTTCCGACATTCGCACAAGTGGTGGATCCACATGCATGAGGCGGTCAAGCGAGTCCCAGCGCTGACAGGTATTGCTTGCTTGTCTGGTCGGCGGTTGGTATCGACGGTTGGGCTCCATCAGCAGCCAGCTACAGTGCGTGGTCGGTTCGGTTGTGGACTAGACGTTACGATCAATATCGATCATGTTGGACCCTACTGGTCGGTGTTACTCTCGATCGACCGTGTTAATCTCGATCGGTCGATACCGATCACCTCATACTCATCTCACCCTCGTTTCATTTGAGTACACCATTGTTGAGATGTCTTCATCGAGTTTGGACATTGACATAACTGAAGACGAGATGACTGAGTTGCTACATCAAACTATTATGGATGAGGCAGCAAATTTGTCGGCGTTTCGACCCCGGGGGTCCCTGGACCGACGAGTAAATTGTCGCCACGTGCCCCAGCCCAGATGGGTCGGCGCGAGGCGGAACGCGAAGGGGGGAGAGCAGCCGGAGGGAGACAGGCGTGAGAGGTGGAACCCGCGACCTTCGTGTTAGCCCCGCGCCTAGGTCGGGTGCGCTTGCAGTAGGGGGTTACAAGCGTCCACGCGGGAGGGAGCGAGCGGCCTTGCGCGAGCGCCATCCCGTCCTTCCCCGCGCGGCCAACCCTCTGTAAGAGGGCCCTGGACCTCCCTTTTATAGGCGTAAGGAGAGGATCCAGGTGTACAATGGAGGGTGTAGCAGTGTGCTAACGTGTCTAGCGGAGGAGAGCTAGCGCCCTAAGTACATGCCATCGTGGCAGCCGGAGAGGTTTTGGCACCCAGTTCGTGTGGTGTCGTGGCCGTCGGAGGAGTGCTGGAGCCTGGCGGAAGGACAACTGTCAGGGCTGTCGAGTCCTTGCTGACGTCCTCTTGCTTCCGTAAGGGGGCTGAGAGCCGTCGTCGTCATAGAGCGTGCGGGGCGCCATCATTACTCGTATAGTGGAGCGAGCCAGATGGGACGCCGGTCTTGTTCCCCGTAGCCTGATTCAGCTCGGGGTAGGGTAATGATGGCGCCTCCTGTTGACGTGGTCGGTCCGTGCCCTAGGTTGGGCGAGGTGGAGGCTCCTCCGAGGTCGAGGTCGAGTCTGTCTTCCAAGGTCGAGGTCGAGTCCGAGCCCCCGGGTCGGACAAGGCGGAGACCGTCGGCTGAGGCCAGGGCTGAGTCCGAGCCCTGAGGTCAGGCAAAGCGGAGTTCGTCGTCCTTCGGGACTGAGCCCGAGTCCGAGCCCTGGGGTCGGGCGGAGCGGAGTTCGTCGTCTTCCGGGGCTGAGCCCGAGTCCGAGCCCTGGGGTCGGGCGAAGCGGAGTTCGTCGTCTTCCGGGGCTGAGCCCGAGTCCGAGCCCTGGGGTCGGGCGGAGCGGAGTTCGTCGTCTTTTGGGGCTAAGCCCGAGTCCGAGCCCTGGGGTCGAGCGGAGCAGAGTTCGTCGTCTTTCGGGGCTGAGCCCGAGTCCGAGCCCTGGGGTCGGGCGAAGCGGAGTTTCCCATGGCGCCTAGGGCCGGACTTGGCTGCTGTCAGCCTCACTCTGTCGAGTGGCTCAGCAGTCGGAGCGGCGCAGGCGGCGCTGTCCTCTTGTCAGACCGGTTAGTGGAGCGGCGAAGTGACTGCGGTCACTTCGGCTCTGTCGATTGGAGGGCGTGCGTTAGGATAAAGGTGTCAGGCCACCTTTGCATTAAATGCCCCTGCGATTTGGTCGGTTGGCGTGGCGATTTGGCCAAGGTTGCTTCTTGGTGAAGACTGGGCCTCGGGCGAGCCGAAGGTGTGTCCGTTGCTGGAGGGGGTCCTCGGGCGAGACGTAGATCCTCCGGGGTCGGCTGCCCTTGCCCTAGGCTGGGCTCGGGCGAGGCGTGATCGCGTCCCTCGAATGGACCGATCCTTGACTTAATCGCACCCATCAGGCCTTTGCAGTTTTGTGCTGATGAGGGTTACCAGCTGAGATTTAGGAGTCTTGAGGGTACCCCTAATTATGGTCCCCGACAGTAGCCCCCGAGCCTCGAAGGGAGTGTTAATACTCGCTTGGAGGCTTTTGCCGCACTTTTTTGCAAGGGGACCAGCCTTTTTTGGTTGCATTTTGTTCCGGTGGGTGCGCGCGAGCGCACCCGCCGGGTGTAGCCCCCGAGGCCTCGGAGGAGTAGTTTGACTCCTTCGAGGTCTTAGTGCGTTTCGCAACACTTCAGCTGGTCTGGTTGTTCCCTCATGCGAGCTGGTCGTAGCCCGGGTGCACGGTCGGGTCCCAAGTTCTCGGGCTGGTATGTTGACGCTGTCAACGGTTTGGCCGGAGCCGGGTTTACGAGAGCAGCCCCCGAGCCTCTACACAGGGCGAGAGGACGGTCAAGGACAGACTCGACTTTTTTACATACGCCCCTGCGTCGCCTTTCCGCAAGGAGGAGGGGGGAAAGCGCCATGTTGCCCTCGGAGGGCGCCGAACATGGTGTCTCCGGTGAGCTGCTGGCGGGTAATCCGAGTGGACGCCCGAGCCCCATTTGTTAGGGGTCGGCTAGAGGCCCGGAGGCGTGCTCCAAAAGTACCTGTGGGTGATCTGCCGGACCCGGTCCCCTTTTGACGGGGTCCGAGGGCTCGATGCCTCCCTCTGATGGGATTCCGTTACAAGATCATTCCCGCTGGTCTCGGAAATGTCCTATGGTACCTCGGGAGCGTAGCCCGAGCCTTGGTTATGTATCGAACGTACCCAGGGTCATCCCTCGCTCTGTGTCTGAGGCGACTGTGAACCCTTCGAGGGCCAGCCTACGAACCCCTGATCAGTAGTGGGCGCAGAGCCCGAGTGGCCTAAGGCGGCCGTTGAACCCTTCCGAGGGGCCGGCCATCGAAGCTCTGACCAGTAGTGGGCGCAGAACCCAAGCGCTCTGAGGCGGCCGTTGAACCCCTCCGAGGGGCCAGCCTTTGAACCTCTGATCAGTAGGGAGGCTGAAAGGGAATTAGGCTTACACCTAGTTCCTAAATAATTTTGGTGGTTGAATTGCCCAACACAAATAATTGGACTAACTAGTTTGCTCTAGTGTATAAGTTATACAGGTGCAAAAGGTTCACACTTAGCCAATAAAAAGACCAAGTACTGGGTTCAAACAAAGGAGCAAGGGTCAACCGAAGGCACCTCTGGTCTGGCGCACCGGACTGTCCGGTGTGCCACCAGACATTATAGTGCACCACCGGACATGTCCGGTGCACCAGAGGACTCCCACTCCGAACTGCTCACCTTCCGGAAAATCCAGAGGCGCTCTGCTATAATTCATCGGACTGTCCGGTGTACACCGGACATGTCCGGTGCTCCAAGGAAGAGCGGCCTCCGGAACTCGCCAGCCTCGGGAAAATGAAGCGGCTGCTCCGCTATAATTCACCAGACATGTCCGGTGTACACCGGACTGTCCGGTGCAACTTCGGAGCAACGGCTACTCCGCGCCAACGGTCACCTGCAACAGCATTTATTGCGCGCCAGCGCGCGCAGAAGTCAGGCGTGCCCATACTGGCGCACCGGACACTCAACAGTACATGTCCGGTGCGCCACCGGACATCGAGGCGGGCCCAGAAGTCAGAGCTCCAACGGTCGGAATCCAACGGCCTTGGTGACGTGGTTGTCGCACCGGACTGTCCGGTGCACACCGGACTGTCCGGTGCACCATCGAACAGACAGCCTCCACCAAACGGCTAGTTTGGTGGTTGGGGCTATAAATACCCCCAACCACCCCACATTCAAGTTATCCAAGTTTTCCAGCTTCCAACCACTATACAAGAGCTAGCATTCATTGCAAAGCACACCAAAAGAAATTAAATCCTCTCCCAACTCCACACAAAGCCTTAGTGACTAGAGAGAGTGATTTGTAGTGTTCATTTGAGCTCTTGCGCTTGGATCGCTTCTTTTTCTTTGGCATTCTTTCTTGTGATCAAAACACTCACTTGTAACTGAGGCAAGAGACACCAATCGTGTGGTGGTCCTTGCGGGAAGTTTGATTCCCAAGTGATTAGAGAAGAGAAGCTCACTCGGTCCGAGGGACCGTTTGAGAGAGGGTAAGGGTTGAAAGAGACCCGGCCTTTGTGGCCTCCTCAACGGGGAGTAGGTTTGAGAGAACCGAACCTCGGTAAAACAAATCCACGTGTCTCACTTCATTATTCGCTTGCGATTTGTTTTGCACCCTCTCTCGCGGACTCGTCTTTATTTCTAACGCTAACCCGGCTTGTAGTTGTGATTATTTTTGTGAATTTCAGTTTCGCCCTATTCACCCCCCTCTAGGCGACTTTCAATTGGTATCAGAGCCCGGTGCTTCATTAGAGCCTAACCGCTCGAAGTGATGTCGGGAGATCACACCAAGAGGGAGATGGAGACCGGCGACAAGCCCACTACGAGCCAAGGGAGCACTTCATCGGAAGAGTCCCGCACCAAGAGGAAGGAGAAGAAGAAGGACTCCTCCAAACGGAAGGAGAAAAGATCTTCTTCCTCACACCACAAAGAAAAGAAAGAAAAATCTTCTTCCCACAAGTCGCATCGGAAAGGCGACAAGCACAAGAGGATGAGGAAGGTGGTCTACTACGAGACCGACACTTCATCAACATCGACCTCCGACTCCGATGCGCCGTCCGTAACTTCTAAGCGCCAAGAGCGCAAGAAGTTTAGTAAGATTCCCTTACACTATCCTCGTACACCTAGACATACTCCATTACTTTCCGTTCCATTAGGCAAACCGCCAACTTTTGATGGCGAAGATTATGCTAGGTGGAGTGATTTAATGAAATTTCATCTAACCTCACTCCACAAAAGTATATGGAATGTTGTTGAGTTTGGAGCACAGGTACCATCCATAGGGGATGAGGATTATGATACGGACGAGGTGGCCCAAATCGAGCACTTCAACTCTCAAGCTACAACCATACTCCTCGCCTCTCTAAGCAAGGAGGAATACAACAAGGTGCAAGGGTTGAAGAATGCAAAGGAAATTTGGGACCTACTCAAAACCGCGCACGAGGGTGATGAACTCACCAAGATCACAAAGCGGGAAACGATCGAGGGGGAGCTCGGTCGTTTTCGTCTTCGCCAAGGGGAGGAGCCACAAGATATGTACAACCGGCTCAAAACCTTGGTGAACCAAGTGCGCAACCTCGGGAGTAAAAAGTGGGACGACCACGAGGTGGTTAAGGTTATTCTAAGATCTCTCATATTCCTTAACCCCACTCAAGTTCAATTAATTCGTGGTAATCCTAGATACCCACTAATGACCCCCGAGGAAGTGATCGGAAATTTTGTGAGCTTTGAATGCATGATTAAAGGATCAAAGAAAATCAACGAGCTTGACGAACCCTCCACGTCCGAAGCACAACCGGTGGCTTTTAAGGCAACGGAGGAGAAGAAGGAGGAGTCTACACCAAGTAGACAACCAATTGACGCCTCCAAGCTCGACAATGAGGAGATGACTTTAATCATTAAAAGCTTTCGCCAAATCCTCAAGCAACGGAGGGGGAAGGACTACAAACCCCGCTCCAAGAAAGTGTGCTACAAATGTGGTAACCCGGTCATTTCATTGCAAAATGTCCTATATCTAGTGACAGTGACAAGGGCGACGACAAGAAGGGAAAGAGGAGAGAAAAGAAGAAGTACTACAAGAAGAAGGGCGGCGATGCCCATGTTTGCCAGGAGTGGGACTCCGACGAGAGCTCCACCGAGTCCTCCTCCGACGAGGACGCCGCCAACATCGCCGTCACCAAGGGACTCCTCTTCCCCAACGTCGGCCACAAGTGCCTCATGGCAAAGGATGGCAAAAGGAAGAAGGTTAAATCTAAATCCTCCGCTAAATATGAATCCTCTAGTGATGATAATGCTAGTGATGAGGAGAATAATTTGCGTACCCTTTTTGTCGATCTTAACATGCAACAAAAGCAAAAATTAAATGAATTGATTAGTGCTATTCATGAGAAGGATGATCTCTTGGACTCTCAAGAGGACTTCCTCATTAAGGAAAACAAAAAGCATGTTAAGGTTAAAAATGCTTATGCTCTAGAGGTAGAAAAATGTAACAAATTATCTAGTGAGCTAAGCACATGCCATGACACTATTGACAACCTTAGAAATGAAAATGCTAGATTAGTTGCTAAGGTTGATTCTTATGTTTATGATGCTTCAATTCCCAATCTTAGAAATAATGATGATGATTTGCTTGCTAAGATTAAGGAATTAAATGATTCTCTTGCTAGCCTTAGAATAGAAAATGAAAATTTGATTGCTAAGGCTAAGGATTTTGATGCTTGCAATACTACTATTTCCGACCTTAGAACTAAGAATGATATGTTGCATGCTAAGGTTGTAGAACTAAAATCTTGCAAACTCCCTACATCTAATGTTGAGCATGTTTCTATTTGTACTAGATGTAGAGATGTTGACATCAATGCTATTCATGATCACACGGTGTTAATTAAACAACAAAATGATCATATAGCAAAATTAGATGCTAAAATTGTCGAGCATAACTTAGAAAATGAAAAATTTAAATTTGCTAGAAGTATGCTCTATAATGGGAGACGCCCTGGCATCAAGGATGGCATTGGCTTCCAAAGGGGAGACAATGTCAAACTTAATGCCCCTCCTAAGAACCTGTCTAACTTTGTTAAGGGCAAGGCTCCCATGCCTCAGGATAACGAGGGTTACATTTTGTACCCTGCCGGCTATCCTGAGAACAAAATTAGGAGAACTCATTCTAGGAAGTCTCACTCTGGCCCTAATTATGCTTTTATGTATAAGGGTGAGACATCTAGTTCTAGGCAACCAACCCGTGCCAAGTTGCCTAGAAAGAAAACTCCTAATGCATCAAATGAGCATGACATTTCATTTAAGACTCTTGATGCATCTTATGTGCTTACTAACAAATCCGGCAAAGTAGTTGCCAAGTTTGTTGGGGGCAAACACAAGGGCTCCAAGACTTGTGTTTGGGTACCCAAAGTTCTTGTTTCTAATGCCAAAGGACCCAAAACCGTTCGGGTACCTAAAGTCAAGAACTAAAATTGTTTTGTAGGTTTATGCATCCAGGGGCTCAAGTTGGATACTCGACAGCGGGTGCACAAACCATATGACAGGGGAGAAAAAGATGTTCTCCTCATATGAGAAAAACCAAGATCCCCAACGAGCTATCACATTCGGGGATGGAAATCAAGGTTTGGTCAAAGGATTGGGTAAAATTGCTATATCACCTGACCATACTATTTCCAATGTTTTTCTTGTAGATTCTTTAGATTACAATTTGCTTTCTGTATCTCAATTATGTCAAATGGGCTACAACTGTCTCTTAACTGATGTAGGTGTCACTGTCTTTAGAAGAAGTGATGATTCAATAACATTTAAGGGTGTGTTAGAGGGTCAGCTATACTTGGTAGATTTTGATAGAGCTGAACTCGACACATGCTTAATTGCTAAGACTAACATGGGTTGGCTCTGGCATCGCCGACTAGCCCACGTTGGAATGAAGAATCTTCATAAACTTCTAAAGGGAGAGCACATTTTGGGACTAACAAATGTTCATTTTGAGAAAAACAGGATTTGTAGCGCATGCCAAGCGGGAAAGCAAGTTGGCACTCATCATCCACACAAGAACATCATGACTAGTGACAGGCCACTGGAGCTCCTACACATGGACCTATTCGGCCCGATCGCTTACATAAGCATCGGCGGGAGTAAGTACTGTCTAGTTATTATGGATGATTATTCTCGCTTCACTTGGGTGTTCTTTTTGCAGGAAAAATCTCATACCCAAGAGACCTTAAAGGGATTCTTGAGACGAGCTCAAAATGAGTTCGGCTTAAGGATCAAGAAAATTAGAAGCGACAACGGGACGGAGTTCAAGGACTCTCAAATTGAAGGCTTCCTTGAGGAGGAGGGCATCAAGCATGAGTTCTCTTCTCCCTACACTCCACAACAAAATGGTGTAGTGGAGAGGAAGAATCGAACTCTATTGGACATGGCAAGAACCATGCTTGATGAGTACAAGACACCGGATCGGTTTTGGGCCGAGGCGGTCAACACCGCTTGCTACGGCATCAACCGGTTATATCTACACCGAATCCTCAAGAAGACATCCTATGAACTCCTAACCGGTAAAAAGCCCAATATTTCGTATTTCAGAGTTTTTGGTAGCAAATGTTTTATTCTTGTCAAAAGAGGTAGAAAATCTAAATTTGCTCCTAAAACTGTAGAAGGCTTTTTACTAGGATATGATTCAAACACAAGGGCATATAGAGTCTTTAACAAGTCCTCAAGACTAGTTGAAGTTTCTTGTGACGTTGTGTTTGATGAGACTAACGGCTCTCAAGTAGAGCAAGTTGATCTTGATGAGTTAGGTGAAGAACAGGCTCCATGCATAGCACTAAGGAACATGTCCATTGGGGATGTGTGTCCTAAGGAATCCAAAGAGCCTCCACATGCACAAGATCAACCATCCTCCTCAACGCAAGCATCTCCGCCGACCCAAAATGAGGACGAGGCTCAAGTTGATGAAAGAGAAGATCCAAGAAATGAGCCACCTCAAGATGACGGCAATGATCAAGGGGGAGATGCAAATGATGAAGAAAAGGAGGATGAAGAACCAAGGCCGCCACACCCAAGGGTCCACCAAGCAATCCAACGAGATCACCCCGTCGACACCATCCTTGGCGACATTCATAAGGGAGTAACCACTCGATCTCGGGTTGCACATTTTTGTGAGCATTACTCCTTTGTTTCCTCTATTGAGCCACACAGGGTAGAGGAAGCACTTCAAGATTCGGATTGGGTGATGGCGATGCAAGAGGAGCTCAACAATTTCACTAGGAACAAGGTATGGCATTTAGTTCCACGTCCTAACCAAAATGTTGTAGGAACCAAGTGGGTCTTCCGCAACAAGCAAGACGAGCATGGTGTGGTGACAAGGAACAAAGCTCGACTCGTGGCCAAGGGGTATTCACAAGTCGAAGGTTTGGATTTTGGTGAAACCTATGCACCCGTAGCTAGGCTTGAGTCAATTCGCATATTATTAGCCTATGCTACTTACCATGGCTTCAAGCTTTACCAAATGGACGTGAAGAGTGCCTTCCTCAATGGACCAATCAAGGAAGAGGTCTATGTTGAGCAACCTCCCGGCTTTGAAGATAGTGAGTACCCTAACCATGTCTATAGGCTCTCTAAGGCGCTTTATGGGCTCAAGCAAGCCCCAAGAGCATGGTATGAATGCCTTAGAGATTTCCTTATTGCTAATGGCTTCAAAGTCGGCAAGGCCGATCCTACTTTGTTCACTAAAACTCTTGACAATGATTTGTTCGTATGCCAAATTTATGTTGATGATATTATATTTGGGTCTACTAACGAATCTACATGTGAAGAATTTAGTAGGATCATGACAAAGAAATTCGAGATGTCTATGATGGGGGAGTTGAAATATTTTCTAGGATTTCAAGTCAAGCAACTCCAAGAGGGCACCTTCATTTGTCAAACGAAGTACACTCAAGACATTCTAACCAAGTTTGGAATGAAGGATGCCAAGCCCATCAAGACACCCATGGGAACCAATGGGCATCTCGACCTCGACACGGGAGGTAAATCCGTCGATCAAAAGGTATACCGGTCGATGATTGGTTCATTGCTTTATTTATGTGCATCTCGACCGGACATTATGCTTTCCGTATGCATGTGTGCAAGATTCCAAGCCGACCCTAAGGAATCACACCTTACGGCCGTAAAACGAATCTTGAGATATTTGGCTTATACACCTAAGTTTGGGCTTTGGTACCCTCGGGGATCCACATTTGATTTGATTGGTTATTCGAATGCCGATTGGGTGGGGTGTAAGATTAATAGGAAGAGCACATCGGGGACTTGCCAGTTCTTGGGAAGATCCTTGGTGTCTTGGGCTTCAAAGAAGCAAAATTCGGTCGCTCTTTCTACCGCCGAAGCCGAGTATATTGCCGCAGGCCATTGTTGCGCGCAATTGCTTTGGATGAGGCAAACCCTGCGGGACTATGGTTACAAATTAACCAAAGTTCCTCTTCTATGTGATAATGAGAGTGCAATCCGCATGGCGGATAATCCTGTTGAGCACAGCCGCACTAAACACATAGCCATTCGGTATCATTTTCTTAGGGATCACCAACAAAAGGGGGATATCGAGATTTCATACATTAACACTAAAGATCAATTAGCCGATATTTTTACCAAGCCACTTGATGAACAATCTTTTACCAGACTTAGGCATGAGCTCAATATTCTTGATTCTAGGAACTTCTTTTGCTAATCTGCACACATGGCACACAAGTATACCTTTGATCATGTCTCTTTTATGTATGCTATGACTAATGTGTTTTCAAGTGTATTTCAAACCAAGTCATAAGTATATTGAAGGGGAATTGGAGTCTTCGGCGAAGACAAAGGCTTCCACTCCACTCTACTACTCATCCTTCGCCGTCACTCCGAGCATCTCTCCAACTTTGGTATAATCTTCACTCATTTATTTTATGACCAAAGGAGGAGAAAGTACTTCGTTGAGCCCTAATGATTCTGTTTTTGGCGATTCATGCCAAAGGGGGAGAAAATATGAGCCCAAAGCAAAAGGACCGCACCACCACCTAATTTTTAAAATTTGGAGATTTTCAATTGGTCGATTTCAAATTGGTATCTTATTATGTTCTAAAGGGGGAGGAAGTAGTATTTCAAAAATGATAAATCAAAACCCTCTTGAACACTAAGAGGAGGATCTCATTTAGGGGGAGTTTTGTTTAGTCAAAGGAAAAGCATTTGAAACAGGGGGAGAAAACTTTTAAACTTGAAAATGCTTTGCAAAAATCTTATTCATCTACCTTTGACTATGTTGCAAAAAGTCTTTGAAAAGAATTTACAAAAGAATTTGCAAAACAAAACTTATGGTGCAAACGTGGTCCAATATGTTAAAAATAAAGAAACAATCCATGCATATCTTGTAAGTATTTATATTGGCTCAATTCCAAGCAACCTTTGCACTTACATTATGCAAACTAGTTCAATTATGCACTTTTACATTTGCTTTGGTTTGTGTTGGCATCAATCACCAAAAAGGGGGAGATTGAAAGGGAATTAGGCTTACAACTAGTTCCTAAATAATTTTGGTGGTTGAATTGCCCAACACAAATAATTGGACTAACTAGTTTGCTCTAGTGTATAAGTTATACAGGTGCAAAAGGTTCACACTTAGCCAATAAAAAGACCAAGTACTGGGTTCAAACAAAGGAGCAAGGGTCAACCGAAGGCACCTCTGGTCTGGCGCACCGGACTGTCCGGTGTGCCACCGGACATGTCCGGTGCACCAGAGGACTCCAACTCCGAACTGCTCACCTTCGGGAAAATCCAGAGGCGCTCCGCTATAATTCACCGGACTGTCCGGTGTACACCGGACATGTCCGGTGCTCCAAGGAAGAGCGGCCTCCGGAACTCGCCAGCCTCGGGAAAATGAAGCGGCTGCTCCGCTATAATTCACCGGACATGTCCGGTGTACACCGGACTGTCCGGAGCAACGGCTACTCCGCGCCAACGGTCACCTATAACAGCATTTATTGCGCGCCAGCGCGCGCAGAAGTCAGGCGTGCCCATACTGGCGCACCGGACACTCAACAGTACATGTCCGGTGCGCCACCGGACATCGAGGCGGGCCCAGAAGTCAGAGCTCCAACGGTCGGAATCCAACGGCCTTGGTGACGTGGCTGTCGCACCGAACTGTCTGGTGCACACCGGACTGTCCGGTGCACCATCGAACAGACAGCCTCCACCAAACGGCTAGTTTGGTGGTTGGGGCTATAAACACCCCCAACCACCCCACATTCAAGTTATCCAAGTTTTCCAGCTTCCAACCACTATACAAGAGCTAGCATTCATTGCAAAGCACACCAAAAGAAATCAAATCCTCTCCCAACTCCACACAAAGCCTTAGTGACTAGAGAGAGTGATTTGTAGTGTTCATTTGAGCTCTTGCGCTTGGATCGCTTCTTTTTCTTTGGCATTCTTTCTTGTGATCAAAACACTCACTTGTAACTGAGGCAAGAGACACCAATCGTGTGGTGGTCCTTGCGGGAAGTTTGATTCCCAAGTGATTAGAGAAGAGAAGCTCACTCGGTCCGAGGGACCGTTTGAGAGAGGGTAAGGGTTGAAAGAGACCCGACCTTTGTGGCCTCGGATCCCCTTCCCATCGACGTTCTCCACGGGCGGGTGGCCGCCGCGTTGGGAAAACCGGACGCCAGCGCCTTCTCCCAGCCCTTGATGCGCCCCGACCGCGGGTGTGTGTCCCTGGTGAGTGTCCGCTCCTTCTTTCTCCTTGCGTCGGACTGCCCTTGGTCCTTATGGTCGAGATTTTTCATCTGTCTCCAGGAGGTAGGGTGTCACAAGCCTTCCCGGCCATGGGTCCCGGAGGACACAGTGGACCGAGCAGCGCGGCGGGTTGCCGCGGAGGAGAAGAAGAAGAAAAAGGACGCGAAGAAGGCTTGGGCCCGCGAGCGGACGCGGGCCCGAGACGCCTTGGAAAAGCTCCGTCGCCGGTAGGAGAGGGATGGACTCCCAAGGGAACCGTCGCCGGAAACGCCTGACGACGACGATGATGATGAAGACGATGACGAGGATGACGACACGACTGCCCGCCTTGGCCTCAGCCCGGGTTTGAGGCTAGGCCAGGAGTCGTCAAGCCAGCCCCCAAGCGGGCTGGCGCCGTCAGTTCCCGGGGTCGGGACGCGGAGGTCCTGGCCCGAAGAGCGGGGGCAGACCGAGGGGGTACTCGACCCCTCGGCTGGGGAAGTTGAGGTGACCCCGGGGAGTCAGGCCGAGGCGCCTGTTCCCCGAAAGCTGTCGCCCATGCCGGCAGCGCAGGGGAGCGACCCTCAGATCACCGTGGCAGCGCCTGGGCAGTCCGTCTCCCGGGCGTCCAAGGTGCCCAAGGCGAGGATGGTACCGAAGTGGCGGCGAGTGAAAGGGAATTAGGCTTACACCTAGTCCCTAATTAATTTTGGTGGTTGAATTGCCCAACACAAATAATTGGACTAACTAGTTTGCCCAAGTGTATAGATTATACAGGTGTAAAAGGTTCACACTCAGCCAATAAAAAGGCCAAGGTTTTGGATTCAACAAAGGAGCAAAAGGGCAACCGAAGGCACCCCTGGTCTGGCGCATCGGACTGTCCGGTGTGCCACCGGACATGTCCGGTGCACCAGGGGGACTCAGACTCAAACTCGCCACCTTCGGGAATTTCAGAGGCACTCGCGCTATAATTCACCGGACTGTCCGGTGTACACCGGACAGTGTCCGGTGCGCCAAGGAGGAGCGGCCTCAGGAACTCGCCAGCTTCGGGAATCGCCAACGGCTAGTCCACTAAAAATCACCGGACTGTCCGGTGTGCACCGGACTGTCCGGTGCGACTCCGGAGCAACGGCTATCTCCGCGCCAACGGCTCTCTGCGGTGCAATAAATGCGCGCTCTGCGCGCGCAGAAGTCAGGCACGCCCATACTGGCACACCGGACAGCAAACAGTACCTGTCCGGTGTGCACCGGACACCCAGGCGGGCCCACAAGTCAGAAGCTCCAACGGTCAGAATCCAACGGCAGTGATGACGTGGCAGGGGGCACCGGACTGTCCGGTGTGCACCGGACTGTCCGGTGCGCCATCGAACAGACAGCCTCCCAACGGCCACATTTGGTGGTTGGGGCTATAAATACCCCAACCACCCCACCATTCATTGCATCCAAGTTTTCCACTTCTCAACCACTTACAAGAGCTCTAGCATTTAATTCTAGACACACAAAAGAGATCAAATCCTCTCCAAAATTCCACATACGCCATAGTGACTAGAGAGAGTGATTTGCTTGCGTTCTTTCGAGCTCTTGCGCTTGGATTGCTTCTTTTCTTTCTCACTTGTTCTTGTCATCAAAACTTCATTGTAATCAAGGCAAGAGGCACCAATTGTGTGGTGGCCCTTGCGGGGAAGTTTTGTTCCCGGCTTTGATTTGAGAAGAGAAGCTCACTCGGTCTGAGGGACCGTTTGAGAGAGGGAAGGGTTGAAAGAGACCCGGCCTTTGTGGCCTCCTCAACGGGGAGTAGGTTCGCGAGAACCGAACCTCGGTAAAACAAATCCGTGTGTCTCACTTCATTATTCGCTTGCGATTTGTTTTGCGCCCTCTCTCGCGGACTCGTTTATATTTCTAACGCTAACCCGGCTTGTAGTTGTGTTTATATTTGTAAATTTCAGTTTCGCCCTATTCACCCCCCCTCTAGGCGACTATCAATTGGTATCAGAACCCGGTGCTTCATTAGAGCCTAACCGCTCGAAGTAATGTCGGGAGATCACGCCAAGAAGGAGATGGAGACCGGCGAAAAGCCCACTACAAGCCACGGGAGCACTTCATCGGAAGAGTCCCGCACCAAGAGGAAGGAGAAGAAGAAGGACTCCTCCAAACGGAAGGAGCAAAAGTCTTCCTCTTCTCACCACAAAGAGAAGAAGGAAAAATCTTCTTCCCACAAGCCGCATCGGAAAAGCGACAAGCACAAGAGGATGAGGAAAGTGGTCTACTACGAGACCGACACTTCATCAACATCGACCTCCGACTCCGATGCGCCCTCCGTCACTTCTAAGCGCCAAGAGCGCAAGAAGTATAGTAAGATCCCCCTACACTACCCTCGCATTTCCAAACATACACCTTTACTTTCCGTCCCATTAGGCAAACCACCAACTTTTGATGGTGAAGATTACGCTAGGTGGAGCGATTTAATGCGATTTCATCTAACCTCGCTCCACAAAGGTATATGGGATGTTGTTGAGTTTGGTGCACGGGTACCTTCAGTAGGGGATGAGAACTATGATGAGGATGAGGTGGCCCAAATCGAGCACTTCAACTCTCAAGCAACAACAATACTCCTCGCCTCTCTAAGTAGAGAGGAGTATAACAAAGTACAAGGGTTGAAGAGCGCCAAGGAGATTTGGGATGTGCTCAAAACCGCGCACGAGGGAGACGAGCTCACTAAGATCACCAAGCGGGAAACGATCGAGGGGGAGCTCGGTCGGTTCCGGCTTCGCAAAGGGGAGGAGCCACAACACATGTACAATCGGCTCAAGACCTTGGTGAACCAAGTGCGCAACCTCGGGAGCGTAAAGTGGGATGACCACGAAGTGGTTAAGGTTATTCTAAGATCTCTTATTTTCCTTAACCCTACTCAAGTTCAATTAATTCGTGGTAATCCTAGATATACTAAAATGACCCCCGAGGAAGTTATCAGGAATTTTGTAAGTTTTGAGTGCATGATCGAAGGCTCGAGGAAGATCGACGAGCTTGATGATGCCACCATATCCGAAGCTCAACCCGTTACATTCAAGGCAACGGAGGAAAAGAAGGAGGAGTCTACACCAAGTCGACAACCAATAGACGCCTCCAAGCTCGACAATGAGGAAATGGCGCTCGTCATCAAGAGCTTTCGCCAAATCCTCAAGCAAAGGAGGGGGAAGGATTACAAGTCCCGCTCCAAGAAGGTTTGCTACAAGTGTGGTAAGCCCGGTCATTTTATTGCTAAATGTCCTATATCTAGTGACAGTGACCGAGGTGACGACAAGAAGGGGAGGAGAAAGGAGAAGAAGAGGTACTACAAGAAGAAGGGCGGTGATGCACATGTTTGTCGGGAGTGGGACTCCGACGAAAGCTCAAGCGACTCCTCCGACGACGAGGACGCCGCCAACATCGCCGTCACCAAGGGACTCCTCTTCCCCAACGTCGGCCACAAGTGTCTCATGGCAAAGGACGGCAAACGAAAGAAGGTTAAATCTAACTCCTCCACTAAATATGAGTCTTCTAGTGATGATAATAATAGTGATGAGGAGGATAACTTGCGTGTTCTCTTTGCCAATCTTAACATGGAGCAAAAAGAAAAATTAAATGAATTGATTAGTGCTATTCATGAAAAGGATGACCTTTTGGACTCCCAAGAGGATTATCTAATTAAAGAAAACAAGAAACATGTTAAGGTTAAAAATGCTTACGCTCTACAAGTTGAAAAATGTGAAAAATTGTCTAGTGAGCTAAGCACTTGCCGTGAGATGATTGACAACCTTAGAAATGAAAATGCTAGTTTAAATGCTAAGGTTGATTCTCATGTTTGTAATGTTTTAATTTCCAATCCTAGAGGTAATAATGATGATTTGCTTGCTAAGATTGAAGAATTAAACATTTCTCTTGCTAGCCTTAGATTAGAGAATGAAAATTTGATTGCTAAGGCTAAAGATTTTGATGTTTGCAAAGTTACAATTGCCGATCTTAGAGATAAAAATGATATACTTCGTGCTAAGATTGTTGAACTTAACTCTTGCAAACCATCTACATCTACCATTGAGCATGTCACTATTTGTACTAGATGTAGAAATGTTGATATTGATGCTATTCATGATCATATGGCTTTAATTAAACAACAAAATGATCATATAGCAAAACTAGATGCTAAAATTGCCGAGCACAACTTAGAAAATGAGAAATTTAAATTTGCTCGTAGCATGCTTTATAATGGGAGACGCCCTGGCATTAAGGATGGCATTGGCTACCAAAGGGGAGACAATGTCAAACTTAGTGCCCCTCCTAAAAGATTGTCAAATTTTGTTAAGGGCAAGGCTCCCATGCCTCAGGATAACGAGGGTTACATTTTGTACCCTGCCGGTTATCCCGAGAGCAAAATTAGGAGAATTCACTCTAGGAAGTCTCACTCTGGCCCTAATCATGCTTTCATGTATAAGGGTGAGACATCTAGCTCTAGGCAACCAACCCGTGCTAAGTTGCCTAATAAGAAAACTCCTAATGCATCAAATGATCATGCTATTTCATTTAAAACTTTTGATGCATCATATGTGCTTACTAGCAAATCCGGCAAGGTAGTTGCCAAATTTGTTGGGGGCAAACACAAAGGGTCAAAGACTTGTGTTTGGGTACCCAAAGTTCTTGTGTCTAATGCCAAAGGACCCAAAACCGTTTGGGTACCTAAAGTCAAGAACTAAACTTGTTTTGTAGGTTTATGCATCTGGGGGCACAAGTTGGATACTCGACAGCGGGTGCACAAACCACATGACAGGGGAGAAAAAGATGTTCTCCTCATATGAGAAAAACCAAGATCCCCAACGAGCTATTACATTCGGGGATGGAAATCAAGGTTTGGTCAAAGGACTGGGTAAAATTGCTATATCACCTGACCATTCCATTTCCAATGTTTTTCTTGTTGATTCATTAGATTACAATTTGCTTTCCGTATCTCAATTATGCCAAATGGGCTACAACTGTCTATTTACTGATGTAGGTGTTACTGTCTTTAGAAGAAGTGATGATTCAATAGCATTCAAGGGAGTGTTAGAGGGTCAGCTATACTTGGTGGATTTTGATAGAGCTGAACTCGACACCTGCTTGATTGCTAAGACTAACATGGGTTGGCTCTGGCACCGCCGACTAGCCCATGTTGGGATGAATAATCTTCATAAGCTTCTAAAGGGAGAGCACATTTTAGGACTAACAAATGTTCATTTTGAGAAAGACAGGATTTGTAGCGCATGCCAAGCCGGGAAGCAAGTTGGCACCCATCATCCACACAAGAACATCATGACGACCGACAGGCCGCTTGAGCTACTCCACATGGATTTATTCGGCCCGATTGCTTACATAAGCATCGGCGGGAGTAAGTATTGTCTTGTAATAGTGGATGACTATTCTCGCTTCACTTGGGTGTTCTTTTTACAGGAAAAATCTCAAACCCAAGAGACCTTAAAAGGATTCTTGAGACGGGCTCAAAATGAGTTTGGCTTAAGGATCAAGAAAATAAGAAGCGACAACGGGACGGAGTTCAAGAACTCTCAAATCGAAGGCTTCCTTGAGGAGGAGGGCATTAAGCATGAGTTCTCTTCTCCCTACACGCCACAACAAAATGGTGTAGTGGAGAGGAAGAATCGAACTCTTTTGTACATGGCAATGACCATGCTTGATGAGTACAAGACTCCGGACCGGTTTTGGGCCGAAGCGGTCAACACCGCCTGCTACGCCATCAACCGGTTATATCTTCACCGAATCCTCAAGAAGACATCATATGAACTCCTAACCGGTAAAAAGCCCAACATTTCATACTTTAGAGTTTTTGGTAGCAAATGCTTTATTCTTGTTAAAAGAGGTAGAAAATCTAAATTTGCTCCTAAAACAGTAGAAGGCTTTTTACTAGGATATGACTCAAACACAAGGGCATATAGAGTCTTTAACAAGTCCTCAGGACTTGTTGAAGTTTCTTGTGACGTTGTGTTTGATGAGACTAACGGCTCTCAAGTAGAGCAAGTTGATCTTGATGAGATAGGTGAAGAACAGGCTCCATGCATAGCGCTAAGGAACATGTCCATTGGGGATGTGTGTCCTAAGGAATCCGAAGAGTCTCCAAGTGCACAAGATCAACCATCCTCCACCACGCAAGCATCTCCACCAACTCAAAATGAGGATGAGACTCAAGTTGATGAAAGGCAAAATCAAGAAGATGAGCCACCTCAAGATGATGACAATGATCAAGGGGGAGATGCAAATAATCAAGAAAAGGAGGATGAGGAAGAACCAAGACCGCCACACCCAAGAGTCCACCAAGCAATCCAACGAGATCACCCCATCGACACCATCCTCGGCGACATTCATAAGGGGGTAACTACTAGATCTCGGGTTGCTCATTTTTGTGAACATTACTCTTTTGTTTCCTCTATTGAGCCACACAGGGTAGAGGAAGCTCTCCAAGTTTCGGATTGGGTGGTGGCGATGCAAGAGGAGCTCAACAACTTCACTAGAAATGAGGTATGGCATTTGGTTCCACGTCCTAACCAAAATGTTGTAGGAACCAAATGGGTCTTCCGCAACAAGCAAGATGAGCATGGTGTGGTGACAAGGAACAAAGCACGACTTGTGGCAAAGGGATACTCCCAAGTCGAAGGCTTGGATTTCGGTGAAACCTATGCACCCGTAGCTAAGCTTGAGTCAATTCGCATATTATTGGCCTATGCTACTTACCATGGCTTTAAGCTTTATCAAATGGACGTGAAAAGTGCCTTCCTCAACGGACCAATCAAGGAAGAGGTCTATGTTGAGCAACCTCCCGGCTTTGAAGACAGTGAGTATCCTAACCATGTCTATAAGCTCTCTAAGGCGCTTTATGGGCTCAAGCAAGCCCCAAGAGCATGGTATGAATGCCTTAGAGATTTCCTTATCGCTAATGGCTTCAAAGTCGGCAAGGCCGATCCTACACTCTTCACTAAAACTCTTGACAGTGATTTGTTTGTATGCCAAATTTATGTTGATGATATCATATTTGGGTCTACTAACGAATCTACTTATGAGGAATTTAGTAGGATCATGACACAGAAATTCGAGATGTCTATGATGGGGGAGTTGAAGTATTTCTTAGGATTCCAAGTAAAGCAACTCCAAGAAGGCACCTTCATCAGCCAAACGAAGTACACTCAAGACATTCTAAACAAGTTTGGGATGAAGGATGCCAAGCCCATCAAGACACCCATGGGAACCAATGGGCATCTCGACCTTGACACGGGAGGTAAGTCCGTGGATCAAAAGGTATATCGGTCGATGATTGGTTTATTGCTTTATTTATGTGCATCTCGACCGGACATTATGCTTTCCGTTTGCATGTGTGCAAGATTCCAATCCGACCCTAAGGAATCACACCTTACGGCCGTAAAACGAATCTTGAGATATTTGGCTTATACACCTAAGTTTGGCCTTTGGTACCCTCGGGGATCCACTTTTGATTTAATTGGTTATTCTGATGCTGATTGGGCAGGGTGCAAGATTAATAGGAAGAGCACATCGGGGACTTGCCAGTTCTTGGGAAGATCCTTGGTGTCTTGGGCTTCAAAGAAGCAAAATTCGGTTGCTCTTTCCACCGCCGAAGCCGAGTACATTGTCGCAGGTCATTGTTGCGCGCAATTGCTTTGGATGAGGCAAACCCTGCGGGACTATGGTTACAAATTAACCAAAGTCCCTTTGCTATGTGATAATGAGAGTGCAATCAAAATGGCCGACAATCCCGTCGAGCATAGCCGCACTAAGCACATAGCCATTCGGTATCATTTTCTTAGGGATCACCAACAAAAGGGAGATATCGAGATTTCTTATATTAACACTAAAGATCAATTAGCCGATATCTTTACCAAGCCTCTTGATGAACAAACGTTTACCAAACTTAGGCATGAGCTCAATATTCTTGATTCTAGAAATTTCTTTTGCTAAACTTGCACACACAGCTCATTTATATACCTTTGATCATATCTCTTTCATATGCTATGACTAATGTGTTTTTTAAGTGTATTTCAAACCAAGTCATAGGTGTATTGAAAGGAAATTGGAGTCTTCGGCGAAGACAAAGGCTTCCACTCCGTAACTCATCCTTCGCCATCGCTCCAAGAAAAGGACCTTGTCTTTGGGGGAGAGAGTAAAAGCCCAAAGCAAAAGGACCGGACCTCGTTTTTGGTATAGTCTTAACTCATTTACTTATGACCAAAGGGGAAGATAGTAGTTACATGGGCTCTAATGATTCCGTTTTTGGCGATTCATGCCAAAGGGGGAGAAAGTATGAGCCCAAAGCAAAAGGACCGCACCACCACCAATTTCAAAAACTTAGTACTTTGAGTATTTATCTTTTGGTATCCTATTGTATTCAAAAGGGGGAGAAAATAGTATTTCAAAAATGATATATCAAAACCCTCTTGAATACTAAGAGGTGGATCTCCTTTAGGGGGAGTTTTGTTAAGTCAAAGGAAAAGCATTTGAAACAGGGGGAGAAAATTTCAAATCTCGAAAATGCTTTGCAAATCCTATTCATTTACCTTTGACCATTTGCAAAAGAACTTTGAAAAAGATTTACAAAACATGTGGTGCAAGAGTGGTCCAAAATGTTATATAAGAAAGAAACAATCCATGCATATCTTATAAGTAGTTACATTGGCTCAATTCCAAGCAACCTTTACACTTACAGTATGCAAACTAGTTCAATTATGCACTTCCATATTTGCTTTGGTTTGTGTTGGCATCAATCACCAAAAAGGGGGAGATTGAAAGGGAATTAGGCTTACACCTAGTCCCTAATTAATTTTGGTGGTTGAATTGCCCAACACAAATAATTGGACTAACTAGTTTGCCCAAGTGTATAGATTATACAGGTGTAAAAGGTTCACACTCAGCCAATAAAAAGGCCAAGGTTTTGGATTCAACAAAGGAGCAAAAGGGCAACCGAAGGCACCCCTGGTCTGGCGCACCGGACTGTCCGGTGTGCCACCGGACATGTCCGGTGCACCAGGGGGACTCAGACTCAAACTCGCCACCTTCGGGAATTTCATAGGCACTCGCGCTATAATTCACCGGACTGTCCGGTGTACACCGGACAGTGTCCGGTGCGCCAAGGAGGAGCGGCCTCAGGAACTCGCCAGCTTCGGGAATCGCCAACAGCTAGTCCACTAAAAATCACCGGACTGTCCGGTGTGCACCGGACTATCCGGTGCGACTCCGGAGCAACGGCTATCTCCGCGCCAACGGCTCTCTGCGGTGCAATAAATGCGCGCTCTGCACGCGCAGAAGTCAGGCACACCCATACTGGCACACCGGACAGCAAACAGTACCTGTCCGGTGTGCACCGGACACCCAGGCGGGCCCACAAGTCAGAAGCTCCAACGGTCAGAATCCAACGGCAGTGATGACGTGGCAGGGGGCACCGGACTGTCCGGTGTGCACCGGACTGTCCGGTGCGCCATCGAACAGACAGCCTCCCAACAGCCACATTTGGTGGTTGGGGCTATAAATACCCCAACCACCCCACCATTCATTGCATCCAAGTTTTCAACTTCTCAACCACTTACAAGAGCTCTAGCATTTAATTCTAGACACACAAAAGAGATCAAATCCTCTCCAAAATTCCACATACGCCATAGTGACTAGAGAGAGTGATTTGCTTGTGTTCTTTCGAGCTCTTGCGCTTGGATTGCTTCTTTTCTTTCTCACTTGTTCTTGTCATCAAAACTTCATTGTAATCAAGGCAAGAGGCACCAATTGTGTGGTGGCCCTTGCGGGGAAGTTTTGTTCCCGGCTTTGATTTGAGAAGAGAAGCTCACTCGGTCTGAGGGACCGTTTGAGAGAGGGAAGGGTTGAAAGAGACCCGGCCTTTGTGGCCTCCTCAACGGGGAGTAGGTTCGCGAGAACCGAACCTCGGTAAAACAAATCCGTGTGTCTCACTTCATTATTCGCTTGCGATTTGTTTTGCGCCCTCTCTCGCGGACTCGTTTATATTTCTAACGCTAACCCGGCTTGTAGTTGTGTTTATATTTGTAAATTTCAGTTTCGCCCTATTCACCCCCCCTCTAGGCGACTATCAGCGAGGCGGACCTCGGCGGTACCTTCAGGGGTCGAGATCCGAGAGACCTCTCCCCAGGCACGGTTGATCATGGCCTGGAGCGGGTAAGTACCTTAGAACGTCTTCGTCCTGGCCCCTCATCTGTATGTCCCGACCGCGACTTTCCTTTCCTCCTCAGCAAGCGAAGCCATGGCCTGACCGATCTAGCTCCCCGAAAAGTCCTTAAGACGGCGGCGGCTTCCGCAGCCGGTGCCGCGCCGGGCCTCGCCGTTGAGCTGACCTTCTCGCAAGGCGCCCCACAGCGGGGGGCTCAGGCGGCACCAGTCGCTGTGGAGTGAGTTTCTGAGGCTGGCTCTTCTGTCGAGGTGGCCGTCGCGCTGGGGAAGGCGGCTGGCGCGGACGTGGCCTCGGGCCCACCAGACATGCCACCGGCGCTGGCGCCCGCTGCTGCCGAAGCCGCTGTCGTCCCGGTCGGGGAGCGACCTGTTGCCGCCGACGCTGAGATGGCCGAGGCGTCGGCGCTTGGTGCTTCGGAGGAGGGGGGCGTGGAAACGCGACTCGTCCCGCCGAGCGGCAGCCTTGTCCCTGCGCGACGGAGCTCCGAGGGGCGGCGCCAGTTGCTCCAGTTCCGGACCCGTGAGGCTTCGGATCCCTTCTTCGTTCTTGACGATAAGCGGGAGGAGCAGTCTTGGGACGAGCTCCGCGAGTGTGCCGAAGCGACAGTGGGGTCGCTCCGGTCATCCTAGGAGGTCTTTTGCAGGGACGTCCCCAAGATCCTCCAGGTAATGATTTCAGGCATACCTTTTTTGTGATCAAGGTGTCCTTTGTGACGCCCCGCTTCCTTCCCTCAGGATCTGACGGATCTGAGCGCCGCCAAGTCGTCGTTTATCCGCCACGAGGTCGATGTCTGGGGCTCGCTGCGATCCCTGAGGACCTCGCTCGCCGGGGCTACCGCGCGCCTCTCCCAGCAGGGCGCCGAGGTGGCGGACCTTCGGTTGCTCTGTGCCGATCTGAGAGCAGAGGCAGCAGCGGCACGCGCAGAGGTGCAGCGACGACAGTCGGAGTTCGACCAGGTCGTCGGTGAGCGAGATCAATCTCGGGGCCGGGCTGCCGAGGCCGAAAGCCGGGCCAGAGCCCTTGCAGCAGACCTAGCCGTAGCCCAAGCCGCAGCCTCGGAGCAGCGTGCCCGAGCCGGAGGTATGTCCTGGCTATTTTCGGTTTTTGTTTCAGCTTGTTTCCTCCACTTGTGTTTGAGGCCTTGCGCTCTGGCTGTTCGCAGAGCTCGAGTCTGCCCTTGACAAGTCCACCAGGGCGCTTGCCCAGGCGGCCGAGCAGAGGGAGGCCGACCACGCGGCCATGTCTGAGGCCATCTCGGACTTCTGCCTGGTCTTTGGCTTCAGCGACGTCCCCTCAGGAAGCTCCCCTCAAAGTCGCCTGCAGGCCTTGGGTGACCACGTGCGCGGCAGACTCCGCGAGGCGCTACACCACGGCGTCAGGCGGGCCTTCACCGTGCTTGCTTCCCACTACGTCGTGGATCTGGAGCGAGTCAGCGAGGGGTATTGCCTCCCTGACGATGATGAAGCCGCCCTGGCTGAAGTCTAGAGGCTCGATGCGGCCGCCGCGGGCCCAATCGCAGTGCTGGCGACCACCTTCGAGGCAGAGATCCTCCCGCCTGCGCCGTCATCCGAAGCCGGGGTGGATTTTGCCGAAGGCGGGGACGAAGCCGAAGGCGCGACTCCTTCCCCGGGCGACGCCTAACTCTGCCGGAGCAGTTTCCTTTGAATGCACGTGTGTCTTTTGCGGCCGCTGAGGCCCGAACACTTTATTATCGTAGTATAAAGTCGTGCCCCTTTTCCTTTCATTTTGCGTGTCCAGCCCCGTTCGCCAGTAGCAGGGTGGCTTGCCCAAGTAGGAGTCATTTTTCGTGGTAGGTGACGAGTGAGGTATCCGTAACCCAGAGGCGTAGGAGTCCCTCGGCTCAGTCAGCCTTGCCACTTACATGCACCCGCATTCGCTTCTTGGGGTCCTGCTACCGACATAGCGGGGGGAACGCGGAAGCCTTTTTGGATTGAAAATTTTGACGCAGAGGGGGTTCCCCCCTTTTAGCCCCCGATGGAGGGTCTGGCTTTGCCGAGGCAAGGCTGACCCTTCCTGGATGATCAAACTTTGCGTGGGAACGAGGTATACGAACAACTTGAAAGCATCTTAAGGGTAAAAGCGACGTAGTTGTTGGATGTTCCAAGCGTTGCTGTAGACCTCGCCTTCACTGTTGGCCAGCTTGTACGTTCTGGGCTTCAGAACTTTGGCGATGACGAACGACCCTTCCCAGGGAGGCGTGAGCTTATGTCGCCCTCGGGCGTCTTGTCTTAGCCGAAGCACCAGGTCGTCCACCTGGAGGTCTCGGGACCGAACCCCTCGGGCGCGGTAGCGTCGCAGGGACTGCTGGTACCGCGCCGAGTGTAGTAAAGCCATGTCCCGAGCCTCTTCCAGCTGGTCCAGTGAGTCTTCTCGATTAGCTCGATTGCTTTGGTCGGCGTAGGCCCTCGTCCTCGGGGAACCGTATTCTAAGTCTGTGGGCAAGATGGCCTCGGCCCCATAGACTAGAAAGAACGGTGTGAAGCCCGTGGCTCGGCTCGGCGTTGTCCTCAGACTCCAGACCACCGAGGGGAGTTCCTTCATCCACTGCTTGCCCCGCTCGGAGACGATGAACCCCAAGAGCATGCCTCGAGGGACCCCGAAGACACACTTTTCGGGATTGAGCTTCACGCCTTTCGCCTTGAGACATCGGAATGTCACTTCAAGGTCGGAAAGGAGGTCGGAGGCTTTCCTCGTCTTGACTACGATGTCATCGATGTAGGCCTCGACCGTTCGGCCGATGTGTTTGCCGAACACATGGTTCATGCATCGCTGGTACGTTGCACCTGCATTCCTCAAACCAAACGGCATGGTAACATAGCAGTACATGCCGAAGGTTGTGATGAAAGAAGTCGCGAGCTGGTCGGACTCTTTCATCCTGATCTGGTGATACCCTGAGTAGGCATCAAGGAAAGACAGAGTTTCGCACCCAGCAGTGGAATCCACGATTTGATCGATGCGAGGCAGAGGGTAGGGAACTTTCGGACATGCTTTGTTTAGACCAGTGTAGTCTACACACATCCGTCATTTCCCCCCTTTCTTTCTCACAAGCACAGGGTTGGCAAGCCATTCGGGATGGAATACCTCTTTGATGAACCCTGCCGCCATTAGCTTGTGGATCTCCTCGCCTATGGCTCTGCGCTTTTCTTCGTCGAATCGGCGCAGAGGCTGCTTCACGGGTCGGGCTCCAGCTCGGATATCCAGCGAGTGCTCGGCGACTTCCCTCGGTATGCCGGGCGTGTCCGAGGGACTCCATGCGAAAACATCGGCGTTTGCGCGGAGAAAGTCGACGAGCACTGCTTCCTATTTGGGGTCAAGCTCGGAGCCGATCTGGATCTGCTTGGAGGCGTCGTTGTAGGGTTCGAGAGGGACGAACTTAACCGTCTCCGCTGGCTCAAAGTTGCCAGCGTGACGCTTCACGTCTGGCGCCTCCCTAGAGAGGTTCTCCAGGTCGGCGATGAGGGCCTCGGACTCGGCGAGGGCCTCGGCGTACTCCACGCACTCCACGTCGCATTCGTATGCGTGTCGGTACGTAGGCCCGACGGTGATGACCCCGTTGGGGTCCGGCATCTTGAGCTTGAGGTAGGTGTAGTTGGGGATGGCCATGAACTTGGCGTAGCATGGCCTCCCCAACACTGCGTGGTAGGTTCCTCGAAACCCAACCACTTCGAACGTGAGGGTCTCCCTTCGAAAGTTGGAGGGCGTCCCAAAGCAGACAGGTAGATCGAGTTGTCCGAGGGGTTGGACGCGCTTCCCGGGGATGATCCCGTGGAAAGGCGCAGCGCCCGTCCGGACCGAGGACAGGTCGATCTGCAGGAGCCCGAGGGTCTCGGCGTAGATGATGTTGAGGCTGCTGCCTCCGTCCATGAGGACCTTGGTGAGCCTGACGTTGCCGATGATGGGGTCGACAACGAGCGGGTATTTCCCCGGGCTTGGCACATGGTCGGGATGGTCGGCCTGGTCGAAGGTGATGGGCTTGTCGGACCAGTCTAGGTAGACTGGCGCCGCCACCTTTACCGAGTAGACCTCCCGACGCTCTTGCTTGCGGTGCCGAGCCGAGGCGTTTGCCACTTGCCCACCGTAGATCATGAAGCAGTCGCGGACCTCGGGGAACTCTCCTGCCTTGTGATCTTCCTTCTTAGCGTCATCGAGAGCCTTGCCACCCTCCGCGGGTGGCCCGGCCTTGTGAAAGTGGCATCGAAGCATGACACACTCCTCAAGGGTGTTCTTGACGGGCCCCTGATGATAGGGGCACGGCTCCTTGAGCATCTTGTCGAAGAGGTTGGCACCTCCAGGAGGTTTCCGAGGGTTCTTGTATTCGGCGGCGGCGACAAGGTCCGCGTCGGCGGCGTCGCGTTTCGCTTGCGACTTCTTCTTGCCCTTCTTCTTGGTGCCGCGCTGAGTTGACACCTCGGGAACATCTTCCGGTGGGTGGCCCTAGGGCTGCTTGTCCTTCCGGAAGATGGCCTCAACCGCCTCCTGGCCAGAGGCGAACTTGGTGGCGATGTCCATCAGCTCGCTCGCCTTGGTGGGGGTCTTGCGACCCAGCTTGCTCACCAGGTCGCGACAAGTGGTGCCGGTGAGGAACGCGCCGATGACATCCGAATCGGTGACGTTGGGCAGCTCGGTGCGCTGCTTCGAGAATCGCCGGATGTAGTCCCGGAGAGACTCTCCCAGCTGCTGGCGGTAGCTTCGGAGATCACAGGAGTTTCCAGGGCGCACGTATGTGCCTTGGAAATTGCCGGCGAAGGCTTGGACCAGGTCGTCCCAGTTGGAGATCTGCCCCGGAGGCAAGTACTCCAGCCAGGCTCGAGCGGTGTCGGAGAGGAACAGGGGGAGGTTGCGGATGATGAGATTATCATCATCCGTTCCACCCAGTTGGCAGGCCAGCCGATAGTCCGCGAGCCACAGTTCCGGTCTCGTCTCCCCCGAGTACTTTGTGATAGTAGTCGGGGTTCGAAACCGGGTCGGGAACGGCGCCCGTCGTATGGCGCGGCTGAAAGCCTGCGGACCGGGTGGTTCGGGCGAAGGACTCCGATCCTCCCCGCTGTCGTAGCGTCCCCCACGCCTGGGGTGGTAGCCTCGGCGCACCCTCTCGCCGAGGTGGGCCCGACGGCTGCAGTGATGGTGCTCGTTGCCGAGGCGACCCGGGGCCGCAGGCGCTGTGTTGCGCGTGCGCCCGGTGTGGACCGAGGCTTCCCGCATGAATCGGGAAGTCGCGGCGCGGTGTTCCAAGGGGTACCCCTGCCTTCGGGAGGCGGAGCTTTCGGCCCGTCGGACCGCGGCGTCCTCCAGGAGATTCTTGAGCTCTCCCTGGATACGCTGCCCCTCGGTGGTTGATGGCTCCGGCATCGCGCGGAGAAGCATTGCCGCTGCAGCCAGGTTCTGGCCGACTCCACTGGAAACCGGTGGCGGCCTTACCCTGACGTCGTCGGCGATGCGGTGCTAGATGCCCTGGGGGAGATGACGCGCTTCTCCGGTCGGAGGTTGGCCCGCCCATTCCTGCCCGATGTCCCGGCGGATCGGCTCAAGTGTTCCTGCTCCCTCGTCGAGCCTGGCCTGCATCTCGCGGATTTGCTCGAGCTGTGGGTCATGACCCCCCGCCGGGACGGGGACCACAGTTAGCTCCCGAAGGATGTCGACGCGAGGCACGGGCCTAGGGGGATCACCGTTCTCCGGTATACCAAGATGGTTGCCTTCGCCGGGACCCCCTAGATCGACGTGGAAACATTCGCGATTTGGGCCGCAGTCCTCGTCGTCGAGGCTGCGGCTACCGTCGGAACAGTCGGAAAGGCAGTAGTCGCATGCGGTCATGAAGTCTCGCATGGCATTGGAGTTACCAAGTCCGGAGAAATCCCAACAGAGGTCGGGCTCGCCATCTTCCTCGGACCCCGAGGGCCCGTAGGTCGAGACGGCCGTCAGCCGGTCCCAGGGTGACCGCACACGATACCCCAGAGGGTTTGGACTTGCCTCTATGAGAATGTACATCGAAGCGGAGTTGCTTGGCGGGTCGAGGCCGAATCCAAAAGGCGCGAGATGGGAATCAGTCGGTACCTTTTGGTCGACGGGCGGTGACGAAGTCACGTCAGGGACTGACTGCACCGTCGTCTCAGGTACGAGGGTGACGCCTAGCAAGTCCTTCGCGAGCATGCTGGCGTCGTCTGTTTGCTTGAGGTTGGTGTGTTGCGGGGAGACGGCGCTCGTCTTCGTCTCAGACGCGAGGCCGATGCCCGACGCGCTCTCCGTTGGGGCGCCGGCGCTGTCGACTCGCTCGACAGCCAACGAGGTGCCGCCTCCTGCTTGGCCTTGGTTGCCCCGCCTCCTCCTCCGTCGGTGGGGGAGGGGACGGGATAAGCCCGAATGTCGTCCTTCCACCACGTGGGGAAGGCGTCGTCGATTTCCCCGCCGGCGGGCGGGTTGTCGACCGCCATTGTCGCTGTCGCGCGGCGGGGGAAGGAGTATCATGTCGTAGCTGCCGTCGAGGGACATGAACTCAAGACTCCCGAAACGGAGCACCGTCCCGGGCTGGAGAGGTTGCTGGAGACTGCCCATCTGGAGCTTGACGGGAAGCTGTTCGTCAACACGCAGCAGGCCCCTACCTGGCGCGCCAACTGTCGGCGTTTCGACCTCGGGGGGTCCCTGGACCGACGAGTAAATTGTTGTCGCGTGCCCCAGCCTAGATGGGTCGGCGCGAGGCGTAATGCGAAGGGGGGAGAGCAGCCGGAGGGAGACAGGCGTGGGAGGTGGAACCCGCGGCCTTCGTGTTAGCCCCGCGCCCAGGTCGGGTGTGCTTCCAGTAGGGGGTTACAAGCGTCCACGCGGGAGGGAGCGAGCGGCCTTGCGCGAGCGCCGTCCCGTCCTTCCCCGCGCGGCCAACCCTCTGTAAGAGGGCCCTGGACCTCCCTTTTATAGGCGTAAGGAGAGGATCCAGGTGTACAATGGAGGGTGTAGCAGTGTGCTAACGTGTCTAGCGGAGGAGAGCTAGCGCCCTAAGTACATGCCATCGTGGCAGCCGGAGAGGTTTTGGCACCCAGTTCGTGTGGTGTCGTGGCCGTCGGAGGAGTGCTGGAGCCTGGCGGAAGGACAACTATCGGGGCTGTCGAGTCCTTGCTGACGTCCTCTTGCTTCCGTAAGGGGGCTGAGAGCCGCCGTCGTCATAGAGCGTGCGGGGCGCCATCATTACTCGTATAGTGGAGCGAGCCAGATGGGACGCCGGTCTTGTTCCCCGTAGCCTGATTCAGCTCGGGGTAGGGTAATGATGGCGCCTCCTGTTGACGTGGTCGGTCCGTGCCCTAGGTTGGGCGAGGTGGAGGCTCCTCCGAGGTCGAGGTCGAGTCTGTCTTCCAAGGTCGAGGTCGAGTCCGAGCCCCCGGGTCGGACAAGGCGGAGACCGTCGGCTGAGGCCAGGGCTGAGTCTAAGCCCTGGGGTCAGGCGAAGCGGAGTTCGTCGTCCTTCGGGGCTGAGCCCGAGTTCGAGCCTTGGGGTCGGGCGGAGCGGAGTTCGTCATCTTCTGGGGCTAAGCCCGAGTCCGAGCCCGGAGTTCGTCGTCTTCCGGGGCTGAGCCCGAGTCCGAGCCCTGGGGTCGGGCGGAGCAGAGTTCGTTGTCTTCCGGGGCTGAGCCCAAGTTCGAGCCCTGGGGTCGGGCGGAGCGGAGTTCGTCGTCTTCCGGGGCTGAGCCCGAGTCCGAGCCCTGGGGTTGGGCAGAGCGGAGTTCGTCGTCTTCCGGGGCTGAGCCCGAGTCTGAGCCCTGGGGTCGGGCGAAGCGGAGTTTCCCATGGCGCCTAGGGCCGGACTTGGCTACTGTCAGCCTCACTCTGTCGAGTGGCTCAGCAGTCGGAGCGGCGCAGGCGGCGCTGTCCTCTTGTCAGACCGGTTAGTGGAGTGGCGAAGTGACTGCGGTCACTTCGGCTCTGTCGACTGGAGGGTGCGCGTCAGGATAAAGGTGTCAGGCCACCTTTGCATTAAATGCCCCTGCGATTTGGTCGGTTGGCGTGGCGATTTGGCCAAGGTTGCTTCTTGGTGAAGACTGGGCCTCGGGCGAGCCGAAGGTGTGTCCGTTGCTGGAGGGGGTCCTCGGGCGAGACGTAGATCCTCCGGGGTCGGCTGCCCTTGCCCGAGGCTGGGCTCGGGCGAGGCGTGATCGCGTCCCTCGAATGGACCGATCCTTGACTTAATCGCACCCATCAGGCCTTTGCAGCTTTGTGCTGATGGGGGTTACCAGCTGAGATTTAGGAGTCTTGAGGGTACCCCTAATTATGGTCCCCGACAAAATTAAAGGTTGCCTCCAAGTTTTCTATGAGAAGGAGAAAAAGGACGCAACATCGACCATGATCGGTTGATACAAGACTACTTCAATGACCTGTGTGCCTACCCTCTACTCTACTTTCGTCGAAGATACCGCATGCGAGAGAGCATGTGTCTTCAAAGCTCTGGATAGATCGTGTTAGCATTCCCCCCACTTCACTCTTAGAATAGATAGACTCAACCGCAATCGTTCTCAGCCCACCAAAAATGTACCATTGCCCTACATATGCTTGCCTGCTGTAGCATTGATGACTCCATTGATGAGTACATCAAAATAGAGAAAAGTTCAACCTTAGAGTGCCTCAAATTATTCTGTAGAGGGGTGTTATTTCATGTTTCAGCGATGAGTATAATCGTCATCCCACCGTTGACGATCTCAGGCGAATGCTAGCTAAGGGGCAGAAAAGCGGGTTTCCTAGTATGATAGGGAATATAAATTGGATGCATTGGAAATGCATGGGTGAACTATCTGATTGGATGGAGATGACAATTTACAAAGGGCGGCCATCATACTTGAGACGGTTGCCTCGTATGACTTGTGGATTTGGCTTATTTTTATACGATATCGCGGTCGAACAACGGCGTCAATATGCTCAACCAGTCGTTGGCCGGTGTTTGTGAAGACCATCCCCCTTCCCTCTCTTCGACTCACAAAGGGTTAGCACAAGTGTATGGGAGTCCACGAAAGCGCCCAAGGAGGATTACACCATCTACTTGTGACATTCTGGCACGACCTAATGTTTTTAGTAAAATACAATAGCGGTCATCGAACTCAGCATGATGTGTCACATGGGTCACTGAACTCTAGGAAAAATCAGCAAATCAGGTCCTCTAACTTAGTCATCCCATGCAATACCGTCTAAAACTGATTTTGCTTAAACTGGATGTTGAGCACACTAATCAAAGTTCGGGGACTCAAGCGGCAGAACATGACAAGTTCAGCGACCTAAGTGACACAACATTACCAAGTCCAGGGACTTAAGCGACTCCAACGTGGTGCACGCCACGTCGACATTCAACTTGAGCGAACCGAGTTTTTGGACGATTTTATATGAACCGAATAAGTTAGAGGATACATTTTGCTAGTTTTCTTGAGTTCGGAGATCTAAATGACATTGCGTGCCAGGTTTCAGGACCGGTGATGCATTTTTACTAAAGATTTTTCCATACCGCGTTGTTGGTCCTTGCTCTCAGATGTTATATATCAAGAACAAAGCAACACAATTGTTAATGATAAAAGACCTTCGTCCTTTGAAACATTATCTCCTTTCGGGTATAATGATTCTTAGATGAAGGGCATGAAGAGCGTACCTTCGTCATCTCAGTAAACGCACATAAATGAAGGTAAATAAAATATGAAAGAATGTAAATAATGATAACACGTATTCAAATTATTTATATTCTCATTTTATAATCGCAAATGAATATTCATAATAGTAATATTACATTGATACCTTCGACTTGTCAGAAGGATAGAACGTGAGAGTGACGCGAGTGAGATTATAATGCAGCGTGAACAGTACGGTGTTACTGTTCATCTATTTATAGGCACGGGGCGCAGCCCGGACAAAATTACATCCATGTCCCTGATATTTTCTTTTAATCGTAAAATAAACTATCAAGGACTAAGTAGTCTTTTTCCCTTTAGGTCGGTTCCTTCTTCCACCTTCGTCATTATATTAAGCCGAAGCTCCTTTAACCACAGCTTCAGCGCCCGCCCGCTCTACCTTCGGGTTGTATCTTCGTATCACATATACTTTCACCAGAAAGAGAACCTTCTTCCTAAAACTGAAGCCGCCTGTAACAGTCTATGTTACATTGAAAACATATGATTAGTCATGTTTTTAAGGACCTTCGGAAGAGAAAGACACCAACACGTGTTATGTTTTTGAGACGTGCCATGACCCGTCGTCCTCAGGTGTGACGGTCAAATCTCAGCTGCAGCCGTCACTCATCTCTGTCTTGGACTCTCAGTTCTCACGAAGGGATGAAATCGCAGACGAAACAGGATACTTGCGTTTAAGAAAATTAAAACCACTGTTACGGTCGTGTAGGTTTCGCACTTTATTGCATCTGTCAGAGTAGCATTCGGACAAGATGGATGGGAATGCAGCTAGCTATAGATGTCCAAACAGTGCGGGCCGCCCGTTTGGCCCGTGGCACGGCACGAATTTAGCCCGGTCCAAACACGGCCCGGCACGGTCGGTTACGGGCCTGGGCCGGCACGGCCCGTTTAGCGGGCCGGGTATGGACAGATACGGCGGCCCGCGTGCTTTGGCCCGGGCCGGCCCGATAAATGGGTCGGCCCGACGGCGGCCCGCATATTTATGTAAATACTAAATATATAAATACATTTAATTCTCTTATAGTATGTAAATACTAAATACACGGGCAAACATATACAAAATGCATACATAAATATAAAATGCATACATAAATATTTTGTTGTCTCAATATATATAAATAATATGTTACTATATATGATTAATTCTGTTAAATATATGTATTTATATACCGTTCTACTGTTGGTTCGGGTCAGTGCCCGGCCCGGTCCGTTGAGGCCCACCGGGCCAACGGGCCGGCCCGACACGATTTTTCCCTGTGCGTGTCGGGTTTGGGCATGTCCCTAGGCACGTGGGCCAGCCCGACCCGGCCCGAAGCATCAACGGGCCGTGCCTGGCCCGACCCTATTCGTACCGGGCCGAAACGGGTTCGGGTCGGGTCCGTGCCGGGTGGCCCGTTTGGACATCTATACAGCTAGCTAGAGCAAGGCGATAACAAAATGGATGGGGATACAGCTACGGTTAAGCAGCGAGGACAACTGCCAACTTGGTGGCTGGTGCCAAGGTAACTAACTAGTCCGGCGCGTGTGGACAAGTCGGTCAGTCCAATCACGTCCGCGGCGCAGGACGAGAGCGAGAGCGAGAGCGGTAAAGATGTCCGTTCAACGCAGCGCAGTGAATCCAGCCGTTGTTGCCAACGAGAGTCGAGAGGAGGAACTAGTCCGTACATATACGTACGCGCAGTTCATCTCGTTCAGAAACGAAAAGTAGCCCAACGGTGACAGGTTGTTGGTGGCCTGGAGGCTGGAAGCGCCTGGTGATGCCACTTGACGGCATCACGTCACGGCATGCGTACATACAGTACAGCGCCCGGTCGAGGCCTGGCCCTGGCTTCATGACGGCATAACTCACAAGTCGCCTGTCAACTCTTCGCTTCCAGGGTCAGATGTCAACTGCCACCAAAAGTACGAACCCACGCACGTGTGATCGGAGGAAACAATAGGACTTAGATTTAACACGGTTGTTTAAGCCGCCGTAGCTGCAATCTATAAAGACAAAAACAATGTATAAATAATAAAACCTAGTACGTATTAAAACCACACGAACAGACTGACCAAGGTAATCATTGTTAGAAACTTAGGCATTTTCAGTATTAATTTAATCCAGAAAAACAGTGTGATAAATGTGATGACATGTATGTGCATGTGTGTATAACTAATTACATAAGCAGTAAACAACAATAATACATGCACAAATACGAAGAACAGAAAGTACCCTACGGAGGGAACGATGCTTAAGGCATCAGTGGCTTCATTTTTAAACGAGACATCTCGTGTGTATGTTCAATATAGTCGTACAAAATCGATGCAGAAACATGTACGTCATGCAGTCCCTAGAACGGTCGCAGGAATACGAACAACAGCACGCATCGCCCGGGGAAGTTGACGAGTACGCTCTCCAAAAATATGTATATCTATGTGGACTGCTCTCTCACTCTCTCGTGCTCGTAGAATGTGAGACGGGGTGAAGTTGTTTGCAATGTGTGTGAGAGACCTCGCGTAACCAGATCCTTACTCTCCATTCTTATAGGAATTCGTCAGAAGGATAACGGACAGAAACAAGCGCGTCATTAGAACTAGCCACAGTCCGGTCCGGACGACGGCGCGTGTGGCAGTCGTTCATTGTTTTCTCAACTTCTCAATAAATGCACCAATGATCTATATATTTAAGTTGATTAATTTGTCCCTTAAACTTTCAATACGGTGCTAATTTATTAGAGCGCCATAACATTTAAATTGGACCATTAGCATTAAATATTATTGAATATTAATTAATTGGGCTAAGCCCACATTTATCCAACAACCACTACAATTCGTCTGTCATACCATTCATGATTCATCATATTGGACACAAGATCAAATCATCTTGATGTACCAAGGATTAGATGACTCACGGTCTCCGCCCTGCCAAATCCGACACGGACTTGGACTTTGGCTGATTCTTGTTCAGGTCCAAACCTGAGGACTTGCTTTTGTTGAGCCTTCCTTTTTCCTTCCTTCTCCCTGCATCGATGGAACTGCTGTGTGCTGCTGAGTGAGCTGAACTGAACCCTGGCATGGGCAGTTTATTTGGTGGCCCGGCGGCCAGGGCTACGTCTGGGTCTGGCCGTGGCATCTGACGCTGGAAGTGAAGAGTTCACTTGTTATTATGGCTGTCTGTCTAGCCGAAACAGTCGCGAATCGGCGCTAACTGTTACCGCGTCTCCCACACCATACATGCTCCATCGTTGTGCTCATGGTTGTCATGGGCTCATGGCCGCCAGATCATGTCGCAGCGGGGCAAAGGTTGAGCCAACGTGTCCATGAAAAAAGATCATTACAAAAAGTGATAAGCAAAATGTATCTAGAGATTAAAAAAAAATCAAAACAACCAGACCATCTCATAATTTTTGAAACTAAATTTGGAACTAAGGGAGTAAAAGTTGTGCATACTGTAGTATCACATCAATTCTGTCAGCTATTGTCCGGCACAAAAGCAGACATAAAACAAAAAAGCTATTGCTCTAGCAGCGGCACGCATCCCATTCCTAGAATCGAAGCTGAGTTCCCAAGCACTTAGACAAAGATGAGGTTCAGATGACCATTCCGAACTAAGACCTGCTTCATTTCCTCTTAGACAAAGACGATGCTCTGTTCCCTGTACAAAATGGGCCGCGCGCAATCTACACCGGCTAAAATAGGTTAAGGCATTCCCTAGGTCATCTACAGCAGTGGCACCAAGATTACAGTGCAGTGCTCACCAAAAAAAAGCCAGGCTACCTAGTCCTCAGCAATCGAAGAGGAGGCGGCGCCGAACAGACTTCGGCAGGCTCTTGTCGAGGTCCCTGTCGGACGATTTTCTCGAGCCTCCCCTCGCGGCGTGCCCTTCTCCCGCCGGCTTCTTCCCAGATTCTACGTTCTGCGCTTTCTTCGAGCGGTAGAACTCTGTGATGCTAAGCTGCACCCCGCTAGGTCTCGGGCCTTCAGGTGTCTTGCACGCACTGTCTGCTAAGCTTGATTTGGATTTCCGTGATCTTGATCGTGCTTCTTTCAGCCTCTGCAACAGTTATGCGGATGTGTGAGCTAGAGTGAACAAAATTCACCCCAGTGGATGTTTCTTCAATTAAACAGCCACAAATAAACGATGAAACACCATGCTACACAAAAAAAAACAACTCAGAGCCTAAAATAGAAGCATGCATTAACTAAATAAATGCGCTCTTCCATTTTGTTTGTCTGGTGTTACTACTAACCTACCGATATGGCAAAGAAGTAAAGTTGTGCCACATAACATAAACGTGGCGAATCCAGCTATCGAATATAATCATCTACAAAAGTAAATGCACAAAGATTGAACTGAAACTTGGTTCTATGTTTTCTGATAAACTAAATGCAGCGAGGAAATATTGCTAGCACGAAGAGTCTTAAAGTTGTCCTGTAAGTGACTAAGAGTCATGCATATTTCAAACTATCATAGGAAGAAAGCAACCAGTGCACACCTGTTCTTCCTGAAACCTTGCTGTTTCCTTAGGAAAAGCAGCACCAACAAGTTGAATGTCTTCATCCGTCAATACAAAGCAGCAGCCATCATCAATAAGCACTTGTGGAACATCAGGTTCGTCTAATAACTCAGGAGACTCGCAAACCACTGCATCCAAATCGTCGTCTTCATCCAACAACACTACCTCGCTACTTGTCTCTCCCTCCATTACTGGCTTGTTGCTAGACATAATAGAATTCATACCACGGGTAGCTCTCTTCCATTTTACCAAGTAATACGGGTGACCGTGCTTTATCTTAATCCGTTGAATTGAATCAAATTCATATTGGTCACAAAGGAGCAATGGTGTAGATGGAGATGATGCAACCTCTCTTAAGTATATGGTTGATAACATAGGGAGCATGCTTTGGCGAATATAAGATGGCTCCCAATTCTGCTTGTAACTTAATAAGTCTACCAAAGCTTCAACATCAGGTTTATTCCAAGTAAGCAAGGGAACACCCTTTTCTGCAAACAGGTTCGAATTTGAGTTTTTACTATAAACAAATGCTTATTTGGAACCTTGATCAAAGAAAAACTACAACTCAATAAACACTTAAAAAATCATAATGATGTTTTCTAATGAATTGGGCCATACTTTTTTCCTTACCTTCAACCAGATTGTTATCACTTAGATACAATTTAATGATCTCGTCGTTAGGAAAATTTGTCTCAGCAGCTATTCTCTTGCAGACCTTGATTTGCCAATTTTCATGTCGTCTTTGTTCCTTTAGCTCACGTGCCTAACAGTCATAACAAAGGTGCAGTTAATGTGGCGGTAATTATTCATCACAAACCATTCAAGGAAAAAAGAGAAGGTGAAACATACTGTAAGGCATCAGAATCAACAGGATTTGGATAATTAAATGAATATAAATCCAACCTCGTCACAACTAGGACATTCACATTTGAATCCAGTTGGTTTTTCCATGCAATTCTCTAATGAATCCACCAAACAATAATTGCAGCCATCCTTGCTATGATTTTTCTTGCTGCCTGGGTGGCCACATTGTGAGCAGTGCGGCAATTTAACAACTGGGCTTTTTGTGGACGATGATGGGAGATCATCAATATGTGCATTGTCAAATCCTTCTACGAATGGATACACCCCTCTACCAATTTCATGTAACCTGGAGAGGTATAAATATAAGATGACTAGCTCCATGAATGCAGCATTGGGGGAGATTATTCTGTAGGGAAAAAAACAAGTACAACACATACTTATCTAAAATTTCATCCTCATCAAATAACTGCACAAAACGAAGTGCAGTCTCCAGGCCAAAACCAGGCACCCCATGCAAATCATGATCACTGCCAATAAGGAGCGCCATGGCCACCATTTGCTTCCTCTTTAATCCAAGACCAGACTCAATGTCTGCTATGTGGTAGCACTCAAATGGTTCCTGAAGAAAAGTTCATGGTCTTGAAACTATTGCACATGGAAAACAAAACAAATCACCTGCTGTGGACATAGAACTACAGAGGAGTCCTTACCTTGCAATTCGATCTGAGGACCTTTACGACGGTCTTAGCCCCATAGAGGAAAGCATCACTGTCTGCAGTGATGCAAGCATCTACATGACCTTCACTATTCAGCTGAGCGCAAAGGGCTTCAGCTTCACCGTTTGCCCTCAATACAGGCATTCCAAGATATTCAAGCAGTTCCTAAAAATTACAGAATATCAATTAGCATTTGAAACAATGCATATATGATATAATTACATGAGTGGGTATCATCGGCAGCATTATTGTTGCCGACCATTTAAGAAGCAAGAAGCTAGTGTAAAGATGTTGTGGTGTTAGATGAGAAATCTTCACTACAGCGGTTGGGAATCGCTCAATCTCGTGATGAACAGTTAAACATTGTGTCTTAAACTTATGTATCCTTTTATTCCTTTTTAATGCAAAGCTGTAGGGGCCTCGGCCCCTCCAGATTCGTCAAAAAAAAGTTGAACATTGCGGACGGCTCTGCAAGCCCTAATTAAACCCTAGATTGAATGAAGGATCACAAACATTGGCAAGACCCGGGAACTCACCACGCACTCCTCAACGGCTCGCGTGAATGCAGCATTCCTCTTTTTGACCGGTGCCGCGGCCGCACTGGACTCTGCCTCAGTGACCGGCAACGCGGCCAGGTCCATCCCGGAGCCTCGGAAGAAGCGGGCCGCCCTCGCCTGCGACTTGAGCGGCGACGGCTCGCCGTCCACCACGAACACAGGGAACGCGCCCATCTGCAGGAATTGCAGAGACAATCCCAGCGGAAACAGGTGAATCCGGGAACCAAAAAATCGAGCAATGCAGTCATTAGCCCCAGCAAGATTAAATCTTGGAAACCAAAAGACAAGTGCAGAATGCAGATTGCAGAATCGCCCAAACGCAGGTCAGCGCATTAGTCGGTGAGATCAAGAAACGAGCGGAAGGCAGAGACAATAGAGGGGAAGAACGAGAGCCGAGCGAAGGAGGCGGAGAGAGAGGAGAGGTGGGAAAGCGGGGGGGGGGGGGGGGGGGGGGGGGGGGGGGGGGACACCGCCAGTGGCACCGGACCTTGGCGAAGAGGGAGAGGGTGCGGAAGAAGGTGGTCCGGAGGTGCGGGCTCCGTGCCCGCGGCAAGCGCGCCCGGATGGCGGTGGTGTGGGAGACGACCCAGAAGGAGAGGTCGACGGCGACGCGGCGCCCGCGTAGGTACCCCGCGCCCTCGTGCCGCGCGCAGGGCTTCAGCAGGTCCCAGAAGCTGCCCCCCACGCCCATCTCTTTCTCTCCGTCCCTGCCCTCTCCCGTCGGCCGTGGCGGAGATTGGGTGGGGGAGTTCAGACTTGCGCCGACCGCCGGTAATCTGCGGGGCTCGGGGCGGCTTCTGGGGCTGGGCTGCCTCGTTGCCGATGCCGTTGTGGCCTGTGGGTTCTCTCGGTCTCCCGTTAGCGCGCGGGCCCCTCGTGGTGGGCCTATGGCCGTTTTCTTCCCTCCTTTTAGTCTTTTACTTTGCCTTTTCTTTCTTTCGTAGGAGGATGGAGAAACAACCGTTCTTGGGTTCTGCAATTGGTAATTTGGGAATAGCAAAACAGCGCAATTGTTTTTTTAAAGGTAAATGCAAGCTGCGCTGGTGTGCTAAAGTATTCAGTTCGTGCCAAAACTGGATGATCTTTGGAATCAGCTGGTAATCGTTGAATGAATCGATCACCCAAACCGGCTGCCTTTGTTCCTCTGTTCTTTAGCTTGGTCAGCAGTTGCTCCATTGTTTGCGTGGTTGGGTGCTGTTATTGCCGGTTTTCCATGGAGGCAATGCAGATGTTAACATTGCACCAACCTGAACATATGTGGAATTATCGATCACTAATTCATGATCCTCGTTGTATAAAACAAGCCTAGACTTTAGTGTTCCCTTCCTAAGACTGTCTTCAGCGCCGCACCCTAGCCCTCCTCTTCCCTATTCCTATTCATTGTTTAGGGGCTACAGGCCACCTCTTCGTCCTGCAGCGCAGCCCCCTACCGCGCTCCCTTAGTAGCGGACTGTTTCTCTCTCACGGCAAATGGAGGGGATCCATGTTCACCCCCACGAGCGTCTCGAGGACACCAGCGGCCACGCGCTCTAGAAGAAGGTTAGATGCTTGGACATGGGTTCTTCGCAGTTGGTTTTTTTTTCTGCCAAAAAAAATTTGTCCTAGTTGCTAAATTCTCGAAAATTAATATTGAAGAGAATTAATATTGAATACAATTTTGGACGATGCAATATAATCAATTATGCATGTGTGAATTAATTGTATGCATAATGGGCCGCACACTAATTATTGGAGATTATCTTTGTAATAAAAAGTACAAAACTAAATATTTGAACCAGCCGTATGTGTACATATACAAAATGGAAAAAAAGAAGGTAGTTGATGGTAGTTGGAATGATATGTATATTTTATATGTAGAGTGAAAGATAGGGGAATATGTAGGGGGAACCGTTGCGGAAAGAGTGAATATAGGAGAGAGAATTTTGCTGACGTGGCTACATAGTAGCATATAGAGGGAAAATTTTAGGGAAAACGGCTGCTAATAGTCTAAAGAATGTAACCATCTCCGAGGTCATCTCTAAATAAAAGCATATTCTGTACTTTTGTTCTCATTAAATTAAGAGTGTCCTGTTATCTTCCAGCTTCTTGACGTCCATACAATTAAGGGTGGTAATAAGTTCTAAGTTTTACACTATAAAATTTAAGAACTGAATCAGATTAGGATCGTGCTATTTTTTTTGAACTAAAATTAATTACGGACCCTAACTTATTGTGAAGACATATTTAGATTGTGATCAATTACCACTTCTCTATATAATGAAATCATACAGAACGTTGGACAAAACGTATACCTTTTGCCTTAATGTAGTGGTGTTTTTTAGATATATACAACCCAAATTTTGAATCGGTTTTTAAGTACAAGAATCAGTTAAGAGACTCTATGATATAATTCTGAACCCCTAAATTATAAATGCAATCAAGATACAATGTGGCTGTTTGGTTCAGCTTCTGGTCGGCTTCTGGCCGCCAGAAGCAGAAGCTGCTACCAAACGCGCAGATTTTGGGCCGGCTTCTGCGCGACGCGCTTCGGTAAGAAGCCGAGCTCCCACGGTCGTCGCGAAGCCGCGCTCACTTGGCTTCGGATAGAAGCCCCCGCGCACTTCGCTAGGGTTCTACCCCCGCAACGCACCGCCGCCGCCGCCAAGCCACCGGACCGCAGATCCGCACCCAACGCACCGCCGCCGGACCCTCTCCTCGCCGCATCGTCGTCTTCGCAGGTACGGACTACTCCTCTGCGAACTCGTCCATCCCCTTCTCCTCCCACTGCCGCGTTTCCTTCACCGTTTCCTGTTTCGCTATGGTTGCCGCAGTGACACCGGCGCCCTTGTCCGTCGTGCTGGTTCCTCCGGTCCCCGACCATCGCGTTGGCATCTTCGCAGGTACGGAATTCGTCGCCTCCATCCCGAGCCACCCCGCTCCCTCCTTTACTGTTGCTAGGGTTGGGCCTCAATCCCGACCCACGCCGCCCCCTCCTCTCCAGTTAAATCAATTCATCTTCAAGGGTATGGAACGTCGTACTAACAGAGAGATTTTTGTGCATTGTCGCCTACAGATTTGCGTATCGAGTTGTTCGTCTTCGGTTCCAAGATCAAGTGCATCCAAGGTACTTTCATACACAATTTCTTGCGCAATTTACTGTCCACATGGGCACAACCAATTTATATATGTGCTGTCATTTGTGCATATTACTTGGAGATACGAGAGTTAGGATGGTCATATGTTTATTGTTACCTAGGGATACCATTGTTCTTTTGTATAAGTATGATATGTGCAGTGATTACTTCTACGTTTGTTTGTCACAACCTGTATGTTCACGGTTCAGTTCATTCTCTGTTTGTTACAACCTGTATGTTAATAGCTTCAACCAAACTTTGTCATTGTTAGCACTCAAATAATGTCAGTACATGGAACTTAGATTGTCCCCTTCTGTAGTAAACTGACCACCTAAATCCACATCAGATGGATTCAGCAGACTCCATAGCCAACAAGGCAATTGGAAGGATGCAAGAGATTTCAGACAAGATATTTTCCGTAGCGAGGGAAACAATCCGTCCTGGACGTGGGTTGACCTCATTTGATGCTACCAAACTTCGTGTAGCTTTGGAGGAGATAGCTTGCATGCTGGAGCAAGACTCTCTGGTGTTGCAAGAACATTTGGACATCGTGAACAACGTAAACATCCCGGTTGACAGCAGCTATGAACCTTCTACCTTGTCGTCTCCACCCCCATCTGACGACGACCTTACTCCACACTGGGACTTTGCGGAGCATTTCCAAAACTTCTGGGGTGTTGAATATGACTCCGATCAGATGCCTTCGTTTAGTGACAATGATGTTTAAGGTAGAAGGGAGTGAACCTTGGAGTTAGGTGTTTGAATAACAGGGATGAATTCACTGTGCTTTTCTGTAGTAAGGTCTTAGGGAAACAGGGAATGAGTTTGTTCTTTTGGTTAATGGGCTGCTGTAAATGTGTTCCATGTCCTTTTGTGTGCACTACCAGTTTATTTAAGGTTGTCGTTGTGTAATTAAGGAAATTGGAATCTTAGTACTTATGGTATTACCTAAAGTTAATATGGCCAGTATAGTGTTCATGTTTTTGTTGTTTTTAATCCGAGAGCACTATGTTGAATACTATATACTTGTTATGCACTAGATGGACAAGTCCGACAAAGTGATTGCAAAGTGGGATAGTAGAGCAACAAAAATTTACACAGAAATTTGTGTAGAAGAGGTCAATGCTCGAAACAGGCCACAACAATTTCTAAATGCAGAAGGGTATGCTAACCTCATAAGGAAGTTTAAGGAACGCACTGGTCGCACTTACACCAGGGATCAAATGAAGAATAGGTGGGATTCGTTGAAGAGAATGTTCACCCAGTGGAAAACTCTTAATGAAAGGGCTACAGGTCTTGGTCGAGACCCTCATACTGGTTCAATCAGTGCGCCAGATGAGTGGTGGGCCAAGCAAAATGAAGTAAGTACATCTTTTTTCCTAGACTAACATTAGTATTGGCCATCTAAAACTAGGAACTACCATTTGGTGCAGGCAATGCCAGGTTGTATTATGTTCAAAACAGCCCCCCTAGAGAATGAGGACGAGCTAAAGGTTATGTTTGGACCCATTGTCTGCACAAATGAAAGAACCCTGGTTCCTGGCGTCGAGGATGCTAATTCATCTTCTGATGATCATTTGGAATACACTTTAGGTGGGGGTGAAAACAGCACACCTGACCCCTGCACAAATGCTACTGGGAAGCGTAAGATGCGCCATGATTCCCCAAAACCAAAGAAGAAAAAAGATTCGAGGGAAGAGTACATGAAAAGACTAGTGGAGGCTTTTGAGTCCCGCTCAATGACCACAAACAAGTCCATTACCTCTTCTGACAATGACCCAGTTCGAATAGAGCTTAAAAAGCAGTTGCAACAAGTAATGGATGATGGATCACCAGAAGGGAGCGAACTACATTTGTTTGCCACTCATCTTTTGATTCAGAAGAAGTATAGAGATGTTTTTGCAACCTTGCAGACAAAAGAAGGAAGAATCGCTTGGCTTCGCAATGCTTACGAGTTAGAAACTAAAAAGAGCACTTAGCTGCTGGACGTCCGACAACACAGGCCTACATGTTCACTATTATCGTTGTTTATGTGTTTTCAACAGTCATGTCATTTTATTGTTGTGAGGATTAAACTTGTCGTTCGCTTAATTTTCCCTTTGAAACAGTTTTCCAGATATTTGAGTTGAACTTGTATTTGAATAATCAGAGTTGTGCGAGTGTGAACTATGTTTGTCTGTGAACTTTGTGTATTCCGGTCAGAACTGAATAATAATAAATGTGGCTTGTAAACTGTGGTTGTACAGTTTTTAGTAATTTACAAACTCTGGTTACATATGAATGTGTTTGTGTTATCTGTGTGCATGCAGATGTCTGACACTTCTGCAGACACATATGTTAATGAATTGGATGACACATATGTTAATGAATTGGATGACACAGATGCAGAATTGGTCGTTGCTATATGTGTTGTAGACGTTTGGGGCAGGACTTTCAGTCAGGTTCCTAGAAGAGCATTAGTGGAAACTGGTATTCAATGGGTGGAGAGAACGTTGCAGAATAGTAACGACTGCTTCGATATGTTTCGCATGCGAAGAACTGTGTTTAGACGATTGCATGACACATTGGTGGACAATTATGGTCTAGTTCCAAGCCGGGGTGTCAGTACAACGGAAGCACTTGGCATTTTCTTGTGGGCATGTGGGGGTCCACAGTCATTTAGGCAGTTAAGGAATAAGTTTGGTCACTCGTTGGAAACAATTAGTCGCAAGTATACTGAAGTCCTTGATGCACTGTTTAAGATGTCATCTGACATCATTAAGCCCAAATACCCATATTTCACGAAGATTCATCCGCGTTTGCGAGAGGCGAGATTTTGGCCACACTTCAAGGACTGCATAGGAGCAATTGATGGTAGTCACTTTCCAGCGGCAGTCCCGGCCTCAGAGCAAGCCAAATATATTGGATGGCACGGTTACACTTCGCAGAATGTAATGGCCGTTTGTGACTTCGATATGAGGTTCACTTTTGTTGTCACAGGATGGCCTGGATCCGTACATGACACTAGAGTACTGCAAGATACTTTGATAACTTATGCGGACAGGTTCCCCCACCCACCAGAAGGTATTCAATTATATATCTGGTTTTTATGACATATGCTATTAATTACTTGGTTACATATTGAACTTATGTATTTCATGTTTGTGCAGGTAAATACTATCTTGTCGATTCCGGTTATCCGAATAGAAAGGGCTACCTTGCACCTTATAAGGGTCAGAAATACCACATTTCCGAATGGCAAAATGCGAGGCAACCTATTGGCAGCAAAGAAGTTTTTAACTATGCACACTCTTCGCTACGCAATGTTATAGAGCGATCGTTTGGGGTTCTTAAAATGAAGTGGAGAGTTCTATTAAGTCTCCCTTCATTTTCGCTTGCCAAACAATCGAAGATAATTATTGCTTGTATGACATTGCATAACTTCATTAGAGAGAGTGCTCTACACGATAGAGACTTTGATGAAGTAGGACCTAGTAGCAGCAGTCATGATGTACCTTTAGGTGAGAGTAGTAGTACCACACCTGATGAGTTAGACATGAGTGCTTTTCGAGATGCAATTGCTAATGCTTTAGTGGCGTAGTTAAGTATGACAATGTAACGGGACTAATGATGTAATCAACTGCTCTAATTATTCTTTAATGACCTTTTCATCGTTATGGGTTTCATTTTATCGTTTCTTCGAACAAAATCTGCAATTTCACAATCTGATTATCCAAACACGTAGATTCTCACGAACAGCTTTTCTGCACAGCTGGCGAACCAAACACCTAAATTCTAACCACCAGCTTTTCCTAACAGCCAGCTTTTCCCCACAGCCAGCTTTTCAGATAAGCTAGTCAGAAAAAAGCCGAACCAAACACGCCCAATATGTATGAAGAGTCGTCCCTTGATTTTTTTCACTTATGAGATCGTGCTTTTAAGTGAAATTAGAATTGTGGCATCCTGATAGTTTGTATGAAATTAGTTGAGTCTGATGATACAAGAGCTAATTACTAATAGCTGAAATTTGATTAGAAATAACTCTAATATATGCAAACGAAAGGGTTTTAGTCATGTGGGAAAGGAACATAACTACGTGCTTCACGTATGACGCATGACAGTAAAAAGTCGGGTTTTAATGGACTAGATATTTCACATATGACAAAGTCTGAGAAAACCTAAAATATATGAGTGAATTTGCAATGTCGTTGTTTAAGTTTTTCAGAAGACGGTGGAGAGCCACCTAAGTGTCACGGCCTGCGTGTTTGTAGATACTAAGAGGATGTTTAGGACTGCTCGAAGCCCATAAAATTTGGTGGACTAGGTTATTATGTGCTACAGAAAATCATGGAGCTGGAGTTGTAAACATTTAGAAGACATTTAGATAGTCATTTTGTTTATTATTTAGATTAAAAATATTTTAAAACTATTTAAATTATAAATTATAGATCCACGCAGGAGTTTGAACCTGAAGTAGTCCTAAACACCATGTAAATAAGCGCCACTACACGTACTAACTTTAAACACGAACTTCACCCGAGGTTAGCGTTAGAGCGAGTAATAACGAAATGGAGTGTGGAAGATAGTACTTTTTGCCATGAGTTGCTCAATCAATACAAAAAACTTTGGGACCTAACTCAAAGGCAATCTCAAGCAAGAGAACCTAGAGAGAGGGGGAGAGGAATAATCAAATCAAAAAGTAAGATTAGCGCAAAGACACGGGCGATTTGTTTTCCGAGGTTCGGTTCCGAAGAACCTACTCCCCGTTGAGGAGGCTACGTAGGTCGGATCTCTTTCAACCCTTCCCTTTCTCAAACAAACACTTAGACCGGTTTAGTGCTTCTACTTAATTTGAAGGGTCACTTAGACCCGCAAGAATCACCACACGATTAGGTGTCTCTTGCTAGCTTTAGAATTCGCTAAGAGTTTTAGAAGGAGACGAAGAAAGCATGATCAATAGCTAAGCAACAAGAAAACACAAGATCACACACTCTCTAAACTTTCTAAGGCATTAATCACTAATGATCACTAATCACAATTATGACACTTGGAGGAGCTTGGGAGCTTTGAATGTGTCTTGAAGTGATGTGCTTGCTCTAGTGTTGAATGTGGATGAGTGGAATGCTTGGATGTAGTGAATGGAGGTGGTTGGAGTTGTATTTATATCCACCAATCACTTTCTAACCGTTGCCAACTTTCTACCACACGCGGACGGTTTGCGCTCCTGGACCAAACGGTTTGCCACTGCACATCAACGACTAAAATCGCAACAGTCAGCAATAACGATTATATCAATGGCTATAAGTGCATTAAATGTGTTGTCCGATGTCACATAAAGCAGTCGCGGACGGTCTGACCGCGCACTTCGGATGGTCCGCGAGGTCGCTAAAAATGAATTTTACTGAACCCGTCACCTTCGGATTTTATAGATTTCAACGGGCGGACGGTTCGCGCTTGAAGGCCAGACGGTTCGCGCTTGGTCCCAGACGGTGCTCTTCCCTCCTTCAGAGGTGTCGGGGACCATAATTAGGGGTACCCCCAAGACTCCTAAACTCGGCTGGTAACCACCATCAGCACAAAGCTGCAAAGGCCTAATGGGCGCAATTCAGGTCAAGGCTCCGTCCACTCAAGGGACACGATCTCGCCTCGCTTGAGCCCAGCCTCGGGCAGGAACAGTAGACCAAGGCAGATTCACGCCTCGCCCTAGGGCATCCTCAAGTAACGGGCGCACCTTCGACTTGCCCGAGGCCTAGCTCGGGCAGGCTTCGCGGAGAAGCAACCTTGGCCAAGATCGCCTCGCCAGCCGACCGGATCGCAGGAGCATTCAATGCAAGGATCGCCTGACACCTTATCCTGACGCGCGCTCTTCAGTCGACAGAGGCAAAGTGACTGTAGTCACTTCGCCCCTCCACTGACTGACCTGATAGGAAAACAGCGTTGTCTGCACTGCTCCGACTGCTGTGCCACCCGCAGGGTGAGGCTGACAGCATCCAAGTCTAGCCTCGGGTGCCATAGGAAGCTCTGCCTCGCCCGACCCCAGGGCTCGGACTCAACCTCGACCCCGGAAGACAGTCTCCGCCTCGACCGACCCCAGGGCTCGGACTCAACCTCGACCCCGGAAGACGGTCTCCGCCTCGCCCGACCCCAGGGCTCGGACTCAACCTGGACCTCGGACGACGGTCTCCGCCTCGCCCGACCCCAGGGCTCGGACTCAACCTCGACCTCGGACGACGGTCTCCGCCTCGCCCGACCCCAGGGCTCGGACTCAACCTCGACCTCGGACGACGGTCTCCGCCTCGCCGGACCCCAGGGCTCGGACTCAGCCTCGACCTCGGAGGAGCCTCCACCTCGCCCGACCTTGGGCTCGGACCGACCATGTCGCAGGGGGGGTACATCATTTCCCTACCCCTAGCTAGCTCAGGCTACGGGGAACAAGATCGGCGTCCCATCTGGCTCGCCCCGGTAAAACAAGTAATGATGACACCCCGCGTGCTCCATGACGACGGTGGTTCTCAGCCCCCTACGGAAGCAAGGAGACGTCAGCAAGGTCCTGACAGCCCCAACAGCTGTGCTTCTACAGGGTTTAAGCGCTCCTCCGACGGCCACGACATCACATGAATAGGGCACCAACACCTCTCCGACAGCCACGTCGGCATGTACATAGGACTCTGGCTCCTCTCTGCCGGACACGTTAGCACACTGCTACACCCCCCATTGTACACCTGGGCCCTCTCCTTACGTCTATAAAAGGAAGGTCCAGGGCCCTCGTACGAGAAGGTGGCCGCGCGGGAGGACGGGCTGACAAGCAGGCTCTCTCTCTCCCTCGCGAACGCTTGTAACCCCCTACTGCAAGCACATCCGCCCTGGGCGCAGGACAACACGAGTCGCGGTTCCCCTTATTGTTTCTCCCTTGTGTTCCGTTTCGCGCCGACCCATCTGGACTAGGACACGCAGCGACAATTTACTCGTCGGTCCAGGGACCCCCCGGGGTCGAAACGCCGATAGTCGGCGTGCCAGGTAGGGGCCTACTGCGTGTTGACGAACAGCTTCCCGTCAAGCTCCAGATGGGTAGTCTCCATCAACCTCTCCAACCCGGGACGCTGCTCCGTTTCAGGAGTCTCGAGTTCATGTCCCTCGACGGCAGCTATGACATGGTACTCCTTCCTCCGCCGCGCGACAACGACAATGGCGGCCGTCAGCCCGCCCGCCGGCGGCGAAATCAATGACGTCTTCCTCGCGTGGCGGAAGAGCAGCATCCGGGTCTATCCCATCACCTTCCCCGCCGCAGGAGGAGGAGGCGGGGCAACCATGGCCAAGCAGGAGGCGACACCTCATCGGTTGTCGAGCGAGTCGACGACGTCGGCGCCCCAACGGGGGACACGTCGGGCGTTGACCCCGCGTCTGAGACGAAGACGAGCGTCGTTTCCCCGCAACACGCCAACCCCGAGCGGACGGATGACGCCAGCACGCTCGCGAAGGACCTGCTGGGCGTTAGCCTCGTACCTGAGATCACGGTGCAGTCCGTCCCCGACGCGACTTCGTCACCATCCGTCGATCAAGAGGTACCGTCCATTTTCCATCCTGTGCCTTTTAGATTCAGCTTCGATCCACCAAGCGACCCGCTTCGGTGGACGCTTTCATAAAGGCATATCCTGACCTTTCGGGGTACCATATGTGGTCAACCTGGGACCGACTGACGGCCGTCTCGACCTACGGGCCCCCGGGTTCCGAGGAAGATGACGAGCCCGACTATGGTTGGGATTTCTCTGGGCTCGGTAACCCCAGTGCCATGCGGGACTTCATGACCGCATGTGACTACTGCCTCTCTGATTGCTCCGATGGTAGCCACAGCCTCGGCGACGAGGACTGTGGCCCAAGTCGCGAATGTTTTCACGTCGATCTAGGGGGTCTCGACGAAGGCAACCACCTTGGTATACCGGAGGACGGCGATCCCCCTAGGCCTGCGCCTCGTGTTGACATCCTTCGGGAGCTAGCTGTGGTCCCAGTTCCTGCGGGGGGTCAGGACGCACAGCTCGAGCAAATCCGCGAGATGCAGGCTAGGCTAGACGAGGAAGCAGGACAACTTGCGCAGCTCCGGCGGAACATCGGGCAGGAGTGGGCAGGCCGAGCACCAGCCGGAGAAGCGCGTCATCTGCCCCAGGACGTCCAACACCGCATCGCTGACGATGCCAGGGCAAGGCTGCCCCCGACTTCCAGTGGGGTCGGCCAGAACCTGGCTGCAGCAGCAATACTACTTCGAGCGATGCCGGAGCCATCCACCACCGAGGGGCGGCGTATCCAGGGAGAACTCAAGAATCTCCTGGAGGATGCCGCAGTCCGATGGGCCGAAAGCTCTGCCTCCCGAAGGCAGGGGTACCCCCCGGAGCATCACGCTGCGACTTCCCGATTCATGCGGGAAGCCTCGGTCCACACCGGGCGCACGCGGGACGCAATGACTGCAGCCCCGGGTCGCCTCGGCAACGAGCACCACCGCCACGACCGTCGAGCCCACCTCGACGAGAAGGTGCGCCGAGGCTACCACCCCAGGCGTGGGGGCGCTACGACAACGGGGAGGATCGGAGTCCCTCGCCCGAACCACCCGATCTGCAAGCTTTCAGCTGGGCCATACGACGGGCGCCGTTCCCAACCCGGTTCCGAACCCCGACTACCATCACCAAGTACTCGGGGGAAACAAGGTCGAAACTGTGGCTCGCGGACTACCGGCTGGCCTTGAAAGGGAAATGTGCCCTTGGGCCATTTCTAAGTATTTTGGTGATTTAGTGTCCAACACAAGTGCCTAAGTGTTAAATGGTGGACAAAGTACAAATCAAGTATAAAGGTATGTTTCTCAGACTTAGTACATTGTTTTAGAGACTAATGTATTGTGTCTAAGTGCTGGAAACTGGAAAAATCAAGTTGAAATTAAAGATGGCTTTGTTCAGCCAAAGTCAGCTCTGTCTGGGTGCACTGGACTGTCCGGTGGTGCACCGGACAGTGTCCGGTGCGCCAGGCTGGCTCAGGCGAACTTGCTGCTCTCGGGAAGTGATTAACGGCGTACGGCTATAATTCACCGGACTATCCGGTGTGCACCGGACTGTCCGGTGAGCCAACGGTCAGCCGGGCCAACGGTCGGCCGCGCGATCCGCGCGAGACACGTGGCCGAGCCAACGGTCGGAAGGGGGCACCGGACTGTCTGGTGTGCACCGGACAGTGTCCGGTGCGCCAACGGCTCCAAAACGCCAACGGTCGGCTTCGCCAAAGAAGGAAAGAAATCCGCACTGGACAGTGTCCGGTGGTGCACCGGACTGTCCGGTGCGCCAGGCGACAGAAGGCAAGAATTGCCTTCCTAGAATGCTCTCAACGGCTCCTAGCTGCCTTGGGGCTATAAAAGGGACCCCTAGGCGCATGGAGGAACACATCAAGCATTCTCTAAGCACTCCTAAGCACCAAGACTTCGATTCCGCGCATTTAATTCTTTGTGATAGCAATTAGAGCTCCATTTGAGTTGTGAACTCGCCGAGTTGTGTTGTGAGCTCTTGTTGCTTCTTGTGTGCATGTTGTCGCTGTGATTTTGTGTCTTGTGTGCGTTGCTCATCCCTCCCTTACTCCGTGCTTCTTTGTGAACATCAAAGTGTAAGGGCGAGAGGCTCCAAGTTGTGGAGATTCCTCGCAAACGGGATATAGTAAAAGCAAAGCAAAACACCGTGGTATTCAAGTGGGTCTTTGGACCGCTTGAGAGGGGTTGATTGCAACCCTCGTCCGTTGGGACGCCACAACATGGAGTAGGCAAGTGTTGAACTTGGCCGAACCACGGGATAAACCATTGTGTCTATCTGTGATTGATCCTCTTGTGGTTATCGTGTCTTGCAAAGACTCGTCTCTAGCCACTTGGCTTAATTGTGCTAACTCCTAATCAAGTTTTGTGGATTAAGTTTCAAGTTTTTACAGGATCACCTATTCACCCCCCTCTAGGTGCTCTCAGGCCTGTCAGCTGGGTGAAACGAACGATGACAACCTCATCATCCGCAACCTCCCCCTGTTCCTCTCCGACGTCGCCCGAGCCTGGCTGGAGCATCTGCCTCTTGCGCAGATCTCTAACTGGGACGACCTGGTCAAAGCCTTCGCCGGAAACTTCCAGGGCACATACGTGCGCCATGGGAACTCCTGGGATCTCCGAAGCTGTCGCGAGCAGCCGGGAGAATCCCTGCGGGACTACATCCAGCAATTTTCGAAGCAGCTCACCGAGCTTCCCAACATCACCGACTCAGATGTCATCGGTGCGTTCCTCGCCGGCACCACTTACCGCGACCTGGTGAGCAAGCTGGGTCGCAAGACTCCCACCAGGGCGAGCGAGCTGATGGACATCGCCACCAAGTTCGCCTCTGGTCAGGAGGCAGTCGAGGCCATCTTCTGGAAGGACAAGCAGCCTAAGAGACGCCAGTAGGAAGACGTCCCCGAGGTGTCCGCTCAGCGCAGCACGAAGAAGAAGGGCAAGAAGAAGTCGCAAACGAAACGCGACGCCGCCGATGCAGATCTTGTCGCCGCCACCGAGCACAGGAACCCTCGGAAGCCTCCCAGAGGGGCCAATCTGTTCGACAAGATGCTCAAGGAGTCGTGCCCCTATCATCAGGGTCCCGTCAAGCACACCCTTGAGGAGTGCGTCATGCTTCGGCGCTACTTCCACAAGGCCGGGCCACCGGCGGAAGGTGGCAGAGCCCACGACAACGACAAGAAGGAGGGCCACAAGGCAGAAGAGTTCCTCGAGGTCCATGACTGCTTCATGATCTACGGTGGGCAAGTGGCGAACGCCTCGGCTCGGCACCGCAAGCAGGAGCGCCGGGAGGTCTGCTCAGTGAAGGTGGCGGCGCCAATCTACCTAGACTGGTCCGACAAGCCCATCACCTTCGACCAAGGCGACCACCCCGACCGCGTGTCGAGCCCGGGGAAGTACCCGCTCGTTGTCGATCCCGTCATCGGCAACGTCAGGCTTACCAAGGTCCTCATGGATAGAGGCACAGCCTCAACATCATCTACGCTGAGACCCTCGGGCTCGTGCAGATCAACCTGTCCACGATCCGGGCCGGTGCGACGCCCTTTCACGGGATCATTCCCGGGAAGTGCGTCCAGCCCCTTGGACAACTCGATTTGCCCGTCTGCTTCAGGACTCCCTCCAATTTCCGAAAGGAAACCCTCACGTTCGAGGTGGTCGGGTTCCAAGGAACCTACCACGCAGTGCTAGGGAGACCATGCTACGCCAAGTTCATGGACGTCCCCAACTACACCTACCTCAAGCTCAAGATGTCGGGCCCCAACGGGGTCATCACCGTCGGATCCACATATCGACACGCGTACGAATTTGATGTGGAGTGTGTGGAGTACGCTGAGGCCCTCGCCGAATCCGAGGCCCTCATCGCCGACCTAGAGAGCCTCTCCAAGGAGGTGCCAGATGCGAAGCGCCACGCCGGCAACTTCGAACCAGCAGAGGCGGTTAAGTCCGTCCCTCTCAACCCCGGCAACGACGCCTCCAAGCAAGTCTGGATTGGCTCCGAGCTCGACCCCAAATAGGAAGTAGTGCTCGTCGACTTTCTCCACGCAAACACCAAGGTTTTTGCATGGAGTCCCTCGGACATGCATGGCATACCGAGGGATGTCGGCGAGCACTCGCTGGATATCCGAGCTGGAGCCCGACCCGTGAAGCAGCCTCTGCGCCGATTCGACGAAGAAAAGCGCAGAGCCATAGGCAAGGAGATCCACAAGCTAATGGCTGCAGGGTTCATCAAAGAGGTATTCCATCCCGAATGGCTAGCCAACCCTATGCTTGTGAAAAAGAAAGGTGGGAAATGGCGGATGTGTGTAGACTACACTAGTCTAAACAAAGCATGTCTGAAGGTTCCCTACCCTCTGCCTCGCATCGATCAAATCGTGGATTCCACTGCTGGGTGCGAAACCCTGTCTGTCGGGGACCATAATTAGGGGTACCCCCAAGACTCCTAAATCTCAGCTGGTAACCCCCATCAGCACAAAGCTGCAAAGGCCTGATGGGTGCGATTAAGGTCACGGCTCAGTCCACCCAAGGGACACGATCTCGCCTCGCCCGAGCCCAGCCTCGGGCAAAGGCAGCCGACCCCGGAGGATTCACGTCTCGCTCGAGGGCCCCCTCAAGCAATGGACACACCTCCGGCTCGCTCGAGGCCCAGTCTTCGCCAAGAAGCAACCTTGGCCAGATCGCCACGCCAGCCGACCATATCGCGGGAGCATTTAATGCAAGGATGGCCTCACACCTCATCCTGACGCGCGCTCTTCAGTCGACAGAGCCGAAGTGACCGCAGTCACTTCGCTGCTCCACTGACCGACCTGACAAGAAGACAGCGCCGCCTGTGCCGCTCCGACTGCTGTGCCACTCGACAGAGTGAGGCTGACAGCAGCCAAGTCCGGCCTCGGGCGCCATAGGAAGTTCCACCTCGCCCGACCCTAGGGCTCAGACTCAGCCTCAGCTCCGAAAGACGACGAACTCCGCCTCGCCCGACCCCAGGGCTCGGACTCAGCCTCGACTCCGGAAGACGACGAACTCCGCCTCGCCCGACCCCAGGGCTCGGACTCAGCCTTGGCCTCGGACGACGGTCTCCGCCTCGCCCGACCCGGGGCTTGGACTCGACCTCGACCTCGGAAGACAGACTCGACCTCGACCTCGGAGGAGCCTCCGCCTTGCCCGACCTAGGGCTCGGGCCGACCACGTCGCAGGGGGGCCATCATTACCCTACCCCTAGCTAGCTCAGGCTACGGGGAACAAGACCGGCGTCCCATCTGGCTCGCTCTGGTAAACGAATAATGATGGCACTCTGCGTGCTCCATGACGACGACGGCTCTCAGCCCCTTACGGAAGCCAGGAGACGTCAGCAAGGACTCGACAGCCCCGACAGCTGTCCTTCCGCAAGGCTCCAGCGCTCCTCCGACGACCACGATATCACATGAACAGGGTGCCAAAACCTCTCCGGCTGCCACGACGGCATGTACTTAGGGCTCTAGTCCTCTCTGCTAGACACGATAGCACACTTCTACATCCCCCATTGTACACCTGGGTCGCCTCCTTACGCCTATAAAAGGAAGGTCCAGGGCTCTCGTACGGAAAGGTTGGCCACGCGGGAGGACGGGGCGACGCGTAAAGTCCCTCGCTCTCTCCCACGCGGACGCTTATAACCCCCTACTGCAAGCGCACCCGACCTGGGCGCAGGACAACACGAAGGCCGCGGGTTTCCCCTTTTGCCTGTCTCCCCTTTTTCCCCCTTCGTGCTCTGTCTCGCGCCGACCCATCTGGGCTGGGACACGCGACGACAATTTATTCGTCGGTCCAGGGACCCCCCGGGGTCGAAACGCCGACAGTTGGCGCGCCAGGTAGGGGCCTGCTGCGTGTTGACGAACAGCTTCCCGTCAAGCTCCAGATGGGTAGTCTCCAGCAACCTCTCCAACCCGGGACGATTCTCCGTTTCGGGAGTCTTGAGTTCATGTCCCTCGACGGCGGCTACGACATGATACTCCTTCCTCCGTCGCGCGACAGTGACAATGGCGGCCGTCAGCCCGCCCGCCGGCGGCGGAATCGACGACGTCTTCCCCATGTGGCGGAAGAACAACATCCGGGTTTGTCCCGTCACCTCCCCCGCCGACGAAGGAGGAGGCGGGGCAACCATGGCCAAGCAGGAGGCGACACCTCGTCGGCTGTCAAGCGAGTAGACGGCGCCGGCGCCCCAACGGGGGACACGTTGGGCGTCGACCTCGCGTCTGAGACGAAGACGAGCACCGTTTCCCCGCAACACGCCAACTCCAAGCGAACGAACGACGCCAGCACGCTCGTGAAGGACTTGATGGGCGTCACCCTCGTACCTGGGACGACGGTGCAGTCTGCCCCTGACGCGACTTCGTCACCGCCCGTCGACCAAGAGGTATCGACCGATTCCCATCTCGTGCCTTTTTGATCCAGCTGCGACCCACCGAGCGACCCCGCTTTGGTGGACACTTTTACAAAGGCACGTCCGAACCCTCCGGGGTACCGTATGCGGTCACCCTGGGACCGACTGACGGCCGTATCGACCTACGGACCCTCGGGTTCCGAGGAAGATGACGAGCCCGACTTTTGTTGGGATTTCTCCGGGCTCGACAACCCCAGTGCCATGCGGGACTTCATGACCGCATGCGACTACTGCCTTTCCGATTGTTCCGACGGTAGCCGCAGCTTCGGCGACGAGGACTGCGGCCCAAGTCGTGAATGTTTCCACGTCGATCTAGGGGGTTCCGGCGAAGGCAACCGTCTTGGTATACCGAAATACGGCGATCCCCCTAGGCCTGCGCCTCGCGTTGACATCCTTCGGGAGCTAGCTATGGTCCCAGTCCCTGCGGGGGGTCAGGACGCATAGCTCGAGCAAATCCGCGAGAGGCAGGCCAGGCTCGACGAGGGAGCAGGAACACTTGAGCCGTTCCGGCGGAACATCGGGCAGGAATGGGCAGACCAAGCTCCGGCCAGAGAAGCGCGTCATCTGCCCCAGGGCATCCAGCTCCGCATTGCCGACGACGTCAGGGCAAGGCCGCCACCGGCTTCCAGTGGGGTCGGCCAGAACCTGGCAGCAGCAGCAATACTTCTCCGCGAGATGCCGGAACCATCGACCACCGAAGGGCGACGTATTCAGGGAGAGCTCAAGAATCTCCTGGAGGATGCCACGGTCCGACGGGCCGAAAGCTCTGCCTCCCAAAGGCAGGGGTACCCCTTGGAGCATCGCGCCGCGACTCCCCGATTCATGCGGGAAGCCTCGGTCCACACCGGGCGCACGAGCAACACAGCGCCTGCGGCCCCGGGTCACCTCGGCAACGAGCACCACCACCGCAACCGTCGAGCCCACCTCGACGAGAAGGTGCGCCGAGGCTACCACCCCAGGCGTGGGGGACGCTACGACAGTGGGGAGGACCGGAGTCCCTCGCCCGAACCACCCGGTCCGCAGGCTTTCAGCCGGACCATACGACGGGCGCCATTCCCGACCCGGTTCCGAACCCCGACTACTATCTCAAAGTACTCGGGGGAGGCGAGGCCAGAACTGTGGCTCGCGGACTACCGGTTGGCCTGCCAACTGGGTGGAACGGACGATGACAACCTCATCATCCGCAACCTCCTCCTGTTCCTCTCCGACACCACTCGAGCCTGGCTGGAGTACCTGCCTCCGGGCCAGATCTCCAACTGGGACGACCTGGTCCAAGCCTTCGCCGGCAACTTCCAGGGCATGTACGTGCGCCCTGGGAACTCCTGGGATCTCCGAAGCTACCGCCAGCAGCCGGGAGAGTCTCTCCGGGACTACATCCGGTGATTCTCGAAGCAGCGCACCGAGCTGCCCAACGTCACCGATTCGGATGTCATCGGCGCGTTCCTCGCCGGCACCACCTGCCGCGACCTGGTGAGCAAGCTGGGTCGCAAGACCCCCACCAGGGCGAGCGAGCTGATGGACATCGCCACCAAATTCGCCTCTGGCCAGGAGGCGGTTGAGGCCATCTTTCGGAAGGACAAGCAGCCCCAGGGCCGCCAGCCGGAAGATGTCCCCGAGGCGTCCACTCAGCGCGGCACCAAGAAGAAAGGCAAGAAGAAGTCGCAAGCGAAACGCGACGCCGCCGACGCGGACCTTGTCGCCGCCGCTGAGTACAAGAACCCTCGGAAACCTCCCGGAGGTGCCAATCTCTTCGACAAGATGCTCAAGGAGCCATGCCCCTATCATCAGGGGCCCATCCAGCACACCCTTGAGGAGTGCGCCATGCTTCGGCGCCACTTTCACAAGGCCGGGCCACCTGCGGAAGGTGGCAGGGCCCACAACAACGACAAGAAGGAGGATCACGAGGCAGAGGGGGTCCCCGAGGTCCACGACTGCTTCATGATCTACGGTGGGCAAGTGGCGAACGCCTCGGCCCGGCACCGCAAGCAAGAGCGTCGGGAGGTCTGCTCGATAAAGGTGGCGGCGCCAGTCTACCTAGACTGGTCCGACAAGCCCATCACCTTCGACCAGGGTGACCACCCCGACCGCATGCCGAGCCCGGGGAAATATCCGCTCGTTGTCGACCCCGTCATCGGCAACGTCCGGCTCACCAAGGTCCTCATGGACGGAGGCAGCAGCCTCAACATCATCTACGCCGAGACCCTCGGGCTCCTGCGGATCGATCTGTCTTCGGTCCGGGCAGGCGCGGCGCCTTTTCACGGGATCATCCCCGGGAAACGCGTCCAGCCCCTCGGACAACTCGATCTACCCGTCTGCTTCGGGACTCCCTCCAACTTTAGAAGGGAAACCCTCACGTTCGAGGTGGTCGGGTTCCGAGGAACCTACCACGCGGTGTTGGGAAGGCCGTGCTACGCCAAGTTCATGGCCGTCCCCAACTACACCTACCTCAAGCTCAAGATGTTGGGCCCCAACAGGGTCATCACCGTCGGCCCCACGTACCGACACGCGTACGAATGCGACGTGGAGTGCGTGGAGTACGCCGAGGCCCTCATCGCCGACCTGGAGAGCCTCTCCAAGGAGGCACCAGACGTGAAGCGCCATGCCGGCAACTTCGAGCCAGCAGAGACGGTCAAATCCGTCCCTCTTGACCCCAGCAACAACACCTCCAAGCAGATCCGGATCGGCTTCGAGCTCGACCCCAAATAGGAAGCAGTGCTCATCGACTTTCTCCGCGCAAACGCCGACGTCTTCGCGTGGAGTCCCTTGGGCATGCCCGACATACCAAGGGAAGTCGCCGAGCACTCGCTGGACATCCGAGCAGGAGCCCGACCCGTGAAGCAGCCTCTGCGCAGATTCGACGAAGAAAAGCGCAGAGCCATAGGCGAGGAGATCCACAAGCTGATGGCTGCAGGGTTCATCAAAGAGGTATTCCATCCCAAATGGCTTGCCAACCCTGTGCTTGTGAGAAAGAAAGGAGGGAAATGACGGATGTGTGTAGACTACACTGGTCTAAACAAAGCATGTCCGAAAGTTCCCTATCCTCTGCCTCGCATCGATCAAATCGTGGATTCCACTGCTGGGTGCGAAACCCTGTCTTTCCTCGATGCCTACTCAGGGTATCACCAAATTAGGATGAAAGAGTCCGACCAGCTCGCGACTTCTTTCATCACACCTTTTGGCATGTACTGCTACGTTACTATGCCATTTGGTTTGAGGAATGCGGGTGCGACGTACCAAAGGTGCATGAACCACGTGTTCGGCGAACACATTGGTCGAATGGTCAAGGCTTACGTCGATGACATCGTAGTCAAGACGAGGAAAGCCTCTGACCTCCTCTCCGACCTTGAAACGACATTCTGGTGTCTCAAGGCGAAAGACCTAAAACTCAATCTCGAGAAGTGCGTCTTCGGAGTCCCCCGAGGCATGCTCTTGGGGTTCATCATCTCCGAGCGGGGCATCGAGGCCAACCCGGAAAAAATCGCGGCCATTGCCAACATGGGGCCCATCAAGGACTTGAAAGGTGTACAGAGGGTCATGGGATGCCTTGCAGCTCTGAGCCGCTTCATCTCGCGCCTCGGCGAAAGAGGCCTACCTCTGTACCGCCTCTTAAGAAAGGCCGAGTGCTTCACTTGGACCCCTGAGGCCGAGGAAGCCCTCTGGAACCTGAAGGCGCTCCTCACGAACGCGCCCATCTTGGTGCCCCCCGCTGCCGGAGAAGCCCTCTTGATCTACATCGCCGCTACCACTCAGGTGGTCAGCGCCACGATCGTGGTTGAGAGACAAGAAGAAGGGCATGCATTGCCCGTCCAGAGGCCGGTCTACTTCATCAGTGAGGTACTGTCCGAGACCAAGATCCGCTACCCACAAATTCAGAAGCTGCTGTACGCGGTGATTCTGACGCGACGGAAGTTGCGACACTACTTCGAGACTCATCCGGTGACTGTGGTGTCATCCTTCCCCCTGGGGGAGATCATCCAGTGCCGAGAGGCCTCGGGTAGGATTGCAAAGTGGGCGGTGGAGATCATGGGCGAGACAATCTCGTTCGCCCCTCGGAAGGCCATCAAGTCCCAAGTCTTGGGGGACTTTGTGGCTGAATGGGTCGACACCCAGCTTCCGGCAGCTCTGATCCAACCGGAACTCTGGACCATGTTTTTCGACGGGTCGCTGATGAAAACAGGGGCAGGCGCGGGCCTGCTCTTCATCTCGCCCCTAGGGAAGCACCTCTGCTACGTGCTGCGCCTCCATTTCCCGGCGTCCAACAACGTGGCTGAGTACGAGGCTCTGGTCAATGGGTTGCGCATCGCCATCGAGCTAGGGGTCCGACGCCTCGACGCTCGCGGTGACTCGCAGCTCATCATTGACCAAGTCATGAAGAACTCCCACTGCCGCGACCCGAAGATGGAAGCCTACTGCGATGAGGTTCGCCGCCTGGAAGACAAGTTCTACGGGCTCGAGATCAACCACGTCGCCCGATGATACAACGAGACTGCGGACGAGCTGGCTAAGATAGCCTCGGGGCGGACAACGGTTCCCCCGGACGTCTTCTCCCGAGACCTACATCAACCCTCAGTCAAGACCGACGACACGCCCGAGCCCGAGAAGGCCTCGGCCCAGCCCGAGGCACCCTCGGCTCAGCACGAGGCACCCTCGGTCCCCGAGGGTGAGGCACTGCGCGTCGAGGAAGAGCGGAATGGGGTCCCGCCTATTCGAGACTGGCAGACCCCGTACCTGCAATATCTCCACCGAGGAGAGCTGCCCCTCGACCGAGCCGAAGCTCGGCTACTGGCGCGGCGCGCCAAGTCGTTCGTCTTGCTGGGGGACGGAAAGGAGCTCTACCACCGCAGCCCCTCAGGCATCCTCCAGCGATGCATATCCATCGCCGAAGGTCAGGAGTTATTACAAGAAATACACTCGGGGGCTTGCGGTCATCACGCAGCGCCTCGAGCCCTTGTTGGAAACACTTTCCGACAAGGTTTCTACTGGCCGACCGTGGTGGCCGACGCCACTAGAATTGTCCGCACCTGCCAAGGGTGTCAATTCTACGGAAGGCAGACCCACCTGCCCGCTCAGGCTCTGCAAACAATACCCATCACCTGGTCGTTTGCTGTGTGGGGTTTGGACCTCGTCGATCCCTTGCAGAAGGCACCCGGGGGCTACACGCACCTGCTGGTCGCCATCGACAAATTCTCCAAGTGGATTGAAGTTCGACCCCTAAACAGCATCAGGTCCGAAGAGGCGGTGGCGTTCTTCACCAACATCATCCATCGCTTTGGGGTCCCGAACTCCATCATCACCGACAACGGCACCCAGTTCACCGGCAGAAAGTTCCTGGACTTCTGCGAGGATCACCACATCCGGGTGGACTAGGCCGCCGTGGCTCACCCCATGACGAATGGGCAGGTAGAACGTGCCAACGGCATGATTCTGCAAGGACTCAAGCCGAGGATCTGCAACGACCTCAACAAGTTCGACAAGCGATGGATGAAGGAACTCCCCTCGGTGGTCTGGAGTCTGAGGACAACGCCGAGCCGAGCCACGGGCTTCACACCGTTCTTTCTAGTCTATGGGGCCGAGGCCATCTTGCCCATGGACTTAGAATATGGTTCCCCGAGGACGAGGGCGCACGACGACCGAAGCAACCAGACCGACCGAGAAGATTCACTGGACCAGCTGGAAGAGGCTCGGGACATGGCCTTACTACACTCGGCACGATATTAGCAGTCCCTGCGATGCTACCACGCCCGAGGGGTTCGGTCCCGAGAGCTCCAGGTGGGCGACTTGGTGCTTTGGCTGTGACAAGACGTCCGAGGGCGGCACAAGCTCATGCCTCCCTGGGAAGGGCCGTTCGTCATCGCCAAGGTTCTGAAGCCCGGGACATACAAGCTGGCCAACAGTCAAGGCGTGGTCTACAGCAACGCTTGGAACATCCGATAGCTACGTCGCTTCTACCCTTGAGATGCTTTCAAGTTGTTCGTACACCTCGTTCACATACCAAGTCTAACCATCAAGGAAGGGTCAGCCTTGCCTCGGCAAAGCCCGACCCTCCCTCGGGGGCTAGAAGGGGGGACCCCCCCCTCTGCGTCAAAATCGCGTCAAAATTTTCCTTGGAAAAGGTCTTTCTGCCAGAACGTCTTTCGTGCTTTTTGACTACTTCGAAAGTGGGATCCTGAAAATGACGGAGTACACGTAAGCAGCCAAGGCCGATCGAGCCGAGGGACTCCTACGCCTCCGGGATACGGATACCTCACTCATCACCTTCTGCGATAAGTAACTCACGCTCGGATAGACGATTCTGCTGACCGAACAAGTCTTAATGCTTGGAAACTCTTCTGCCGAAATGATTTTTCGGGCCTTCTCGACTATATCGATAACATAATCCTACGGACGAGTAAGAGTACACGTAAACGGCAAGGTCGATCGAGCCGAGGGACTCCTACGCATCCGGGATACGGATACCTCACTCATCACCTTCCGTGAAAAGTAACTCTCGCTCGGACAAACAATTCTGTTACCGACAGATAAGTCTTGATATTCGAAACAAGAGGAAAAGAAACACAACTTTACAACACAACGACAGTACGTTTGGGCCTCGGCGGCCACAGAAAACATACGCACACTACAAGATAAACCGATCATGCAGGCTCGGACCTTGACGGAGGGGGAGCAGCAGCACCCTCGGCGTCAACTACACCTTCGGCGAAGTCCGACCGAGCCTCGGATGGCAACGCGGTCAGAGGATCTCCGCTCCGAAGGACGACATCAGCACCGCGCCCGGGCCATCGCCGCCAGGGTCTCCTCCAGGAACCCGGCCCGAGCAGACGGCTCGGTCGGCCACCCCGAAGCCTCAGCCAGTTGTCCTCCGAGGACACCAGCTCGGCTCATGGCCTTGGCAACTCGACTCCGGCGCTGGTCCCGCCACTGGACGGCCCGGCCCGGCCAGGCTCCGGCCGACGAGGTTTTCTTTTCGAGCCAACTCTGCCTCTGTCCACGCTGACACCGCTGCCTTCGGCTCTGGCTCGTCGAAGAGCGGCCGAGGGTTTCCTTTAACTAAGCAAGAGAAGCCTCGGGCGGCAAGGCCGACCGAGCCGAGGGACTCCTACGCCTCCGGGATACGAATGCCTCACTTGTCACCTTCACACGAGGCGACTCACACTTGGTTAAGCGGTTCAGTTAGCCGATAGGCGAGTCCTAGTGCTCGAAATGAGGAAAAAACACGGCTTCACGCCAAAAATACATACATGTTCAGGCCCCGACAGCCATAATGAACAGACACCAGCACTCAAGGTGCCATTACAAACGGAACTCCAGTTCCACCTCCGTGGGTACGAACAACCCCCCACGTTGGAGGGCCTGCGGAGCAATAGAACGCCGACGGATGGCTCGCCGCCGCCCGGACAGCAGCAGCAACAACGACGTCCGCTCCAGGTGGCCAAACTGCAGCAGCGATGGCCTCAGGGCAGACGCCGCTGCAACAATGCCCTCGCCCACGTCCCCACTCGAGGGGCGAGGACAAGCTATCAAAGCCAAAGAGCCGGAGGCCCGGAGCGCGGATGGTGGCGGTGATCCCATCGGCGACGAGGACTTCTTCAGCCGCCACCACCTCAGCGCCGACGACGGAAGCCATCTTCCCACCGGCAGATCCCCACTCGGATCCTTCCGGACGAGCGAAGCACCGACCTCCGCGCGGAGGCGCCGTACCGGGGCAAAGGCAGGACAGCCCCAGAACACGAACGCCGCCCTAGCAGCGTGCGACGTCTTGGGCGGTCCTCCGGTGCGCGCGGCGCGACAACCGCTCTCGCGGCGGGAGGGGGCACCGGGAGCCGAGCCAGAGCCAGCTGAGCCAACGAGCCCAACGCGCTGAAGCTGACGACGCTCGCCGCCGATCAGCCCCGCGTTGTCGAAGTCCGACCCTCCCGCTAGGCCGGTGAGCGCCCTCTCCCTTGAATGCTGAGGGAGAAGGTGACCCACGAACCCGCGCGGGAGGTAGAGCTCCGGCTCAGCCTGGCCTCCGCCCTAGCCAGGATGATGAAGATCCTTGAAGCTGAGGGCGGGACCAAGATTGCAGCCCGGCTTGCTTCTCCCCACCATCGAACTGGTGGTCACCGTCTTGGGTGACCACCGGCGAGGGGATGCGGCCAGGCTGCCTGATGAAAATCCTTGAAGCCGAATGATGGCTAAAAGGTACCAACTTCCGCGAAGTTGCGTTCCTCCAACGACAGCAAGACGAAAGCGACGCGAGTGTTCCCCATCCGGGGGCTCGGAAGGTGGAAGGATGCGATGCATGAAGGGAGTACGAAGACATGGTTGCCTTCCAAGGGGGTCACCCGCCTTTTAAAGGCAACTCTCCCCACTTGCGTCCTCAGCCGTCGCGGACTGAGTCTTCTCCAACATGCTCCTAGGTCTTCCCCCTACGACACGGGGGCTGGGTCCCATGCGTCATGCAAACTGGCCCAGGACAGAAGGAGCCAAAACTGTCGCGCGCGGTGCGCGCAACTGCCCAGCGGTTACGAACATTCCTCCACTTTCGCCCAGACCAGCGGGTGAAAGGGCGGACCGCCATACAGGCGGCATGCAACCGCACCAAGGGGGCACACCCTTTTGACTTTGACGCGTCCAGCATGGAGGCCCAGGCCCACACGTCATGTAACCGGCGCGCCGGTTACTACGTACAAGAAACTGCACCGCCACTCGCGCCACTACCGCGCCTCCTCGACTGCGGAACCGGTGCCGCGACTCAAGGCAACGCTGCGCATGACCCAACAGTGCCAACCGAGCACATCGGTCACGGTTCAGTCAGCCGCGGGAGAAGGCGCGACGGTCGATACGGCCAGAAATGGGCCGGCAGTAATGGCGGTGGCAGGCGGGCGGAAGCAGCGGTCAAGTCGTCAGCAAGCTCACGTCCCCTCCTGGGACAACGAGAGAACCCTCTCCCACGGCGTGAAGACAACGCGCCCGTGTTCCGTTCCTCGAACGGCTCGCGCACGCACAACGGTCGCCCCGCGAGCCACTCGTCCCGTCGCATTAACTCTGCGGCAGGACATGCGACACCTTTGGCAGGCAAAGCAGGCGACACTTCACCTCCGCCATAATGACCGCGTCAAAAAAGGTGCGCCACGTCACTCGATTTCGTATCCTTTTCCACTTCCTCTTTCTCTCTCTTGCCACAGGGACCGGGAAAGGGGATACTCCGAAAGGGATCCTTCTCCGTGAAGGAAGCGGGCCCCGAGCCCCCCTACTGATCAGAGGTTCGAAGGCTGGCCCCTCGGAAGGGTTCAACAGCCGCCTCAGAGCACTCGGGCTCCGCGCCCACTACTGGTTAGAGGTTCGAAGGCTGGCCCCTCGGAAGGGTTCAACGGCCGCCTCAGGCCACTCGGGCTCCGCGCCCACTACTGATCAGGGGTTTGTAGGCTAGCCCCCGAAGGGTTCGACAGCCGCCCCAGACACAGAGCGAGGGATGACCCTGGGTACATTCGATACATAACCAAGGCTCGGGCTATGCTCCCGAGGTACCCTAGGACATTTCCGAGACCAACGAGAATGATTTTGTAACGGAATCCCACCAGAGGGAGGCATCGAGCCCTCGGACCCCGTCAAAAGGGGACCAGGTCCGGCAAATCACCCGCAGGTACTTTTGGAGCGCGCCTCCGGGCCACTAGCCGACCCCTAACGAATGGGGCACAGGCGTCCACTCGGATTACCCGTTAGCAACTCACTGGAGACACCATGTTCGGCGCCCTCCGAGGGCAACATGGCGCTTCCCCCCCCTCCTCCTTGCGGAAAGGCGACGCAGGGGCGTATGAAAAAAAAGCCGAGTCTGTCCTTGACCGTCCTCCCGCTCTGTGCGGAGGCTCGGGGCTGCTCTCGCAAAACCGGCTCCGGCCAAACCGTTGACAACGTCAACATACCAGCCCGAGAACTTGGGACTCGACTGTGCACCCGGGCTACGACCAGTTCGCATGAGGGAACAACCAGACCGGTCGAAGCATCACAAAACGCACTAAGACCTCGAAGGAGTCAAACCACTCCTTCGAGGCCTCGGGGGCTACACCCGGCGGGTGCGCTCGCGCGCACCTACCAAAACAAAACGCAACCAAGAAAGGCCGGTCCCTTTGCAAAAAAGTGCGACAAAAGCCTCCAAGTGAGTATCAACACTCCCTTCGAGGCTCGGGGGCTACTGTCGGGGACCATAATTAGGGGTACCCCCAAGACTCCTAAATCTCAGCTGGTAACCCCTAACAGCACAAAGCTGCAAAGGCCTGATGGGTGCGATTAAGGTCAAGGCTCAGTCCACCCAAGGGACACGATCTCGCCTCGCCCGAGCCCAGCCTCGGGCAAAGGCAGCCGACCCTGGAGGATTCACGTCTCGCCCGAGGGCCCCCTCAAGCAACGGACACACCTCTGGCTCGCCCGAGGCCCAGTCTTCGCCAAGAAGCAACCTTGGCCAGATCGCCACGCCAGCCGACCATATCGCGGGAGCATTTAATGCAAGGATGGCCTGACACCTCATCCTGACACGCGCTCTTCAGTCGACAGAGCCAAAGTGACCGCAGTCACTTCGCCGCTCCACTGACCGACCTGACAAGAAGACAGCGTCGCCTGTGCCGCTCCGACTGCTGTGCCACTCGACAGAGTGAGGCTGACAGCAGCCAAGTCCGGCCTCGGGCGCCATAGGAAGTTCCGCCTCGCCCGACCCCAGGGCTCGGACTCAGCCTCGGCTCCGGAAGACGACGAACTCCGCCTCGCCCGACCCCAGGGCTCGGACTCAGCCTTGGCCTCGGACGATGGTCTCCGCCTCGCCCGACCCGGGGCTCGGACTCGACCTCGACCTCGGAAGACAGACTCGACCTCGACCTCGACCTCGGAGGAGCCTCCGCCTCGCCCGACCTAGGGCTTGGGCCGACCACGTCGCAGGGGGCCATCATTACCCTACCCCTAGCTAGCTCAGGCTATGGGGAACAAGACCGGCGTCCCATCTGGCTCGCCCCGGTAAACGAATAATGATGGCGCCCCGCGTGCTCCATGACGACAGCGGCTCTCAGCCCCTTACGGAAGCAAGGAGACGTCAGCAAGGACTCGACAGCCCCAACAGTTGTCCTTCCGCAAGGCTCCAGTGCTCCTCCGACGGCCACGACATCACATGAACAGGGTGCCAAAACCTCTCCGGCTGCCACGACGGCATGTACTTAGGGCTCTAGCTCCTCTCTGCTAGAAACGATAGCACACTGCTACATCCCCCATTGTACACCTGGTCCCCCTCCTTACGCCTATAAAAGGAAGGTCCAGGGCTCTCGTACGGAAAGGTTGGCCGCGCGGGAGGACGGGGCGACGCGTAAAGTCCCTCGCTCTCTCCCACGCGGACGCTTGTAACCCCCTACTGCAAGTGCACCCGACCTGGGCGCAGGACAACACGAAGGCCGCATGTTTTCCCTTTTGCCTGTCTCCCTTTTTTCCCCCTTCGTGCTCCGTCTCGCGCCGACCCATCTGGGCTGGGACACGCGGCGACAATTTACTCGTCGGTCCAGGGACCCCCCGGGGTCGAAACGCCGACACTGTCATTCCTTGATGCCTACTCAGGGTATCACCAAATTAGGATGAAAGAGTCTGACCAGCTCGCGACTTCTTTCATCACACCCTTTGGCATGTACTGCTATATTACTATGTCATTCGGTTTAAGGAATGCAGGTGCGACATACCAAAGGTGCATGAACCACATGTTCGGACAGCACATTGGCTGAACGGTCGAGGCTTACGTCGATGACATCGTAGTCAAGACGAGGAAAGCCTCCGACCTCCTCACTGACCTTGAAACGACATTCAAGTGTATCAAGGCAAAAGGCGTAAAACTCAATCCCGAGAAGTGTGTCTTCGGAGTCCCCCGAGGCATGCTCCTGGGGTTCATCGTCTCCGAGCGGGGCATCGAGGCCAACCCGAAGAAAATCGCGGCCATCACCAACATGGGGCCTATCAAGGACTTGAAAGGAGTACAGAGGGTCATGGGATGCCTTGCAGCTCTGAGCCGCTTCATCTCGCGCCTCGGCGAAAGAGGCCTACCCCTGTACCGCCTCTTAAGGAAGACCGAGCGCTTCACTTGGACCTCCGAGGCCGAGGAAGCCCTCAGGAACTTAAAAGCGCTCCTTACAAGCGCGCCTATCCTGGTGCCCCCCGCTGCGGGAGAAGCCCTCTTGATCTACGTAGCCGCAACCACTCAGGTGGTCAGCGCTGCGATCGTAGTCGAGAGACGAGAAGAAGGGCATGCATTGCTCGTCCAGAGGCCGGTCTACTTCATCAGTGAGGTACTGTCCGAGACCAAAATCCGCTACCCGCAAATTCAGAAGCTACTATACGCGGTAATTCTGACGCGGCGAAAGTTGCGACACTACTTCGAGTCTCATCCGGTGACTGTGGTGTCATCCTTCCCCCTGGGGGAGATCATCCAGTGCCGAGAGGCCTCGGGTAGGATTGCAAAGTGGGCGGTGGAGATCATGGGCGAGACAATCTCGTTCGCCCCTCGGAAGGCCATCAAGTCCCAAGTTTTGGCGGACTTTGTGGCTGAATGGGTCGACACCCAGCTTCTAGCAGCTCCAATCCAACCGGAACTCTGGACCATGATTTTCGACGGGTCGCTGATGAAAACAGGAGCGGGCGTGGGCCTGCTCTTCATCTCACCTCTCGGAAAGCACCTCCGCTACGTGTTGCGCCTCCATTTTTCGGTGTCCAACAACGTGGCCGAGTACGAGGCCCTGGTTAACGGGTTGCGCATCGCCATCGAGATAGGGGTTCGGCGCCTCGACGCTCGTGGCGACTCGCAGCTTGTCATCGACCAAGTCATGAAGAACTCCCACTGCCGCGACCCGAAGATGGAAGCCTACTGTGACGAGGTTCGGCGCCTGGAAGACAAGTTCTACGGGCTCGAGCTCAACCAAGTCGCCCGACGGTACAACGAGACTGCGGACGAGCTGGCTAAAATAGCCTCGGGGCGGACAACGGTCCCCCCGGACGTCTTCTCCCGAGACCTACATCAACCCTCCGTCAAGACCGACGACACGCCCGAGCCCGAGAAGGCCTCGGCCCTGCCTGAGGCGCCCTCGGCTCAGCCCGAGGCACCCTCGGCCCCCGAGGGTGAGGCACTGCGCATCGAGGAAGAGCAGAATGAGGTCCCGCCTAATCGAAACTGGCAGACCCCATACCTGCAATATCTCCACCGAGGAGAGCTACCCCTCGACAGAGCCGAAGCTCGGCGACTGGCGCGGCGCTCCAAGTCGTTCGTCTTGCTGGGTGACGAGAAGGAGCTCTACCACCGCAGCCCCTCAGGCATCCTCCAGCGATGCATATCCATCGCCGAAGGCCAGGAGCTATTGCAAGAAATACACTCGGGGGCTTGCGGTCACCACGCAGCGCCTCGAGCCCTCGTTGGAAACGCCTTCCGACAAGGTTTCTACTGGCCAACAGCGGTGGCCGACGCCACTAGGATTGTACGCACCTACCAAGGGTGTCAATTCTACGCAAGGCAGGCCCACCTGCCCGCTCAGGCTCTGCAAACAATACCCATCACCTAGCCATTTGCTGTGTGGGGTTTGGACCTCGTCGGTCCCTTGCAGAAGGCACCCGGGGGCTTCACGCACCTGCTGGTCGCTATCGACAAATTCTCCAAGTGGATTGAGGTCCGACCCCTAAACAACATTAGGTCCGAACAGGCGGTGGCGTTCTTCACCAACATCATCCATCGCTTTGGGGTCCCAAACTCCATCATCACCGACAACGGCACCCAGTTCACCGGCAGGAAGTTCCTGGACTTCTGCGAGGACCACCACATCCGGGTGGACTGGTCCGCCGTAGCTCACCCCATGACGAATGGGCAGGTAGAGCGTGCCAACGGCATGATTCTACAGGGACTCAAGTCGAGGATCTACAACGACCTCAACAAGTTCGGCAGGCGATGGATGAAGGAACTCCCCTCGGTGGTCTGGAGTCTGAGGACGACGCCAAACCGAGCCACGGGCTTCACGCCGTTTTTTCTAGTCTATGGGGCCGAGACTATCTTACCCACAGACTTAGAATACGGTTCCCCGAGGACGAGGGCGTACGACGACCAAAGCAACCAGGCCAGCCGAGAAGACTCACTGGACCAGCTGGAAGAGGCTCGGGACATGGCCTTACTACACTCGGCGCGGTATCAGCAGTCCCTGCGACGCTACCACGCCTGAGGGGTTCGGTCCCGAGACCTCCAGGTGGGCGACTTGGTGCTTCGGCTACGACAAGACGCCCGAGGGCACCACAAGCTCACTCCTCCCTGGGAAGGGCCGTTCATCATCACCAAGACTTTGAAGCCCGGAACATACAAGCTAGCCAACAGTCAAGGCGAGGTCTACAACAACGCTTGGAACATCCGACAGCTACGTCGCTTCTACCCTTAGACTTTGTTTGGATACAGAGGGATTGAAGTGGATTGAAGTGTATTAAAGGGAATTGAAAAAAAAATTAATTCATATTACACTTCAATACACCACATACCACCTCAATCCACTCCAATCCGAGATTACCCAAACAAGCCCTTAAGATGTTTTCAAGTCGTTCGTATACCTCGTTTACATACACAAATAAAGTCTAACCATCAAGGAAGGGTCAGCCTTGCCTCGGCAAAGCCCGAGCCTCCCTCGGGGGCTAGAAGGGGGGAACCCCCTCTGTGTCAAAATTTTCCTCAGAAAAAGTCTTCCACCAAAACGACTTTCGTGTTTCCCGGCTATATCAGTAATAGAACCCCGAGAAACGAATAAGAGTGCATGTAAGCGGCAAGGCCGACCGAGCCTAGGGACTCCTACGCCTCTGGGATACGGATACCTCACTCGTCACCTACCGCGAAAAATAACTCTTACTTAGGTAAGCGATCCTGCTACTGACGAACAAGTCCGGATACGCGAAACAGGAGGAAAAGAGACACAACTTTATATCATGACGACAAAGTGTTCAGGCCTCGGCGGCCGCGAAAGACACATACATATTCAAAATAAACTGCTCCGGCAAAATCAGGCATCGCCCGGGGGAGGAGCTGCACCCTCGGCTTCGTTTCCACCCTCGGCGAGATCCGCCCCGGCCTCGGACGGTGGCGCAAGCGGGAGGATTTCCTCCTCGAAGGAGGACGCTAGCACCGCGCTTGGGCCCCGCGGCGGCCGCGTCAAGCCTCTGAACTTCGGCTAGGGCAGCTTCATCTTCATCGGGAAGGCAGTACCCCTCGCTGACCCGCTCCAGATCCACATCATAGTGGGAAGCGAGTACGACGAAGGCCTCGCGGAGTCTGCCGCGCGCGTGGTCACCCAAGGCCTGCAGGCGACTCTGGGGGGAGCTTCCCGAGGGGACGTCGTCAAGACCAAAGACCCGACAGAAGGCTGAGATAGCCTCAGACATGGCCACGCGGTCGACCTCCTTCTGCTCAGCCGCTTGGGCAAGTGCCTTGGCGGACTCGTTGAGGGCAGACTCGAACTCTGCAAACAGCCAAAACAGAATTCTTCAAACACGAGTTGAAGAGTGAAGCTGAATCAAAATCTCAAAATAGCCAAGACATACCTTCAGCCCGGGCACGTTGCTCCGAGGCTGCGGCTTGGGCGGACTGAGCAGACCCGACGGCCACGGCTAGGTCCGTCGCAAGGGCTCCGGCCCGAGCAGACGCCTCGGCTAGCTGGCCTCCAAGGGCCTCAGCCTGGCTTTTAGCCTCGGTGGCCCGGCTCCGAGATTGGTCCCGCTCACCAATGACCTGGCCAAGCTCCAACTGCCGCCGCTGCGCCTCTGCGTGTGCCGCCGCTGCCTCTGCCCCCAGTTCGTCACAGAGCAACCGAAGGTCCGCTGCCTCGGCGCTCCGTTGGGAGAGGCGCTCGGCAGCCTCAGCAAGTGCGGTCCTCAGGAACCGCAGCGAACCCCAGACGTCGGCCTCGCGGCGGATGAACGACGACTTGGCGGTGCTCAGATCCGTTAGATCCTGAGGAAGGGAAGCGGGGTGTCACAAAGAATGCCTTGATCACGTGAAAGGTATGCATGAAATCCTTACCTGGAGGATCCTGGGAACGTTCCTAGCAAGGACCTCCATGATCGACCGAAGCGACCCCATCGCTGCCTCGGCACACTGTCACACCCGGTTTTGGAAGGCAAACCGAATGCGAACTATGTACGTGCCAGGATCAGAACTCACGTACACAGCGATTACATAAATGAACATCATCGCACAATGCTCGAATAATAACATAAAAGAGTATTAACTTATTACATCACAGAGTCATAGACATCCACATAGTCATTGTCTTAACAGGTAAATCAAAGTACTAGCGAAACGCAGTAAAGATAAGGCCTCCACAGGCAGCTGACTGGGGGTTTCCGCCAACCCACATCTAAAACTCGTCGTAGTCTTGGAACTCCTGGAAGTCTCCTTCCACGACTTCGCCTTCTCCTGAGCAGTGGTTACAGTGCGGGCAACCTGGTGTTTTGTGGTAAAGCAAGGATGAGTACACATCAACGTACTCAGCAAATGTCCCGTTTGGCTGAAGTGGACTAGCTTTATGTGGGGTTAGGCTCAAGCAGTTGCTTTTAGTTGGTCAGGTATTTATCATTAGTAGAAGCCAGATTTTAGCATTAACCAACCCGTAAACCATTTCCTCGTCGAGGAACATCATCATCATAGTTGAACCAAAACCATAACATAATCCTTGTATCTCGAACCATCTGTATCTCTAATCAAAGAGGATCCCAAGGCTGCTCTTAACCGTGAGCACGGCTGATATACCAGTTTCACTACCCTCTGCAGAGGTTGTACACTTTACCCATGAGTCATGATTCCCTTTCTACCCGGGGAGAGCTAATCCCCATTGACCACTACCTAGGTGGTCCGGCAGGGCATCACTACGTAGCTTTTACAAAGATTCCCTAGAGATCATAGCTGCCCGTTAGGTTTCTCCAGTTTGATAAACACAGTACCCCTCCCCGCAGGAGAGTGACTAACAAAAAGCAAAACGAAAGAACCTCGGCACTCAGCCTCGGCAGAGCAAGCACTGTGCCTGGACCCCATTGACGGCACGACGGCTAAGCAACTACACCTCTAGTTCATCCAATTAATCAGCTAAGGGCATCCCATTTCACCCTCATGGTTGCACTGTTATCCCGGGTGGTCTCTCAACGAACAAGTCCTTACGGAGAGGTACTCAGGAAAACAGCCTGAGCCCCCTAGAGTATCACAAGATCATCAACATCATCGGGATAACAGTATCATAAATAGTCACATCATGTTCATTGATTAAGTTAAAGCAATAGCAGAGTGCTAACCATAACAGCCCATAAGGTCATCAAGGATAAAGTAAAGTGTAAAGCTAGTCAATCCTTAGGTTTCAAGTAAGTAATGCGGGGTAGTAAGTTATAAATGAATAGGACATAATGGGACAGAGGACACTTGCCTTCACCAAACTGCTGATCAGGGACTTCCTCTGCAACTTCCTCGGGAAACACAGGCTGCACGTTGTCTACGTAAAGTAATCATTCACACTATGCACTTGGGAAGATAACAAACAAAAGCAACATACCAAACATATGCAGCAAAGAGATCACAAGTTCGTAGTAGAAAAAGGATAGGCACTCTGGTGTTCCCTAGGTCTGGGGTAGAGGACTATACAAAGTGATTCATTATCCACTAATCAGGTCTAAGTCAGTGGTGGGATTAAATTATTACCTGGTTTTAAGTTCCTAAACTTAGGTGTTTAAGTCCATAAACTTAAGTACTCTAACTTTTATTAAAGTCTACCAACTTCTAATTATCTCAAATAGGGTTCCAATAACCTTAATCCTATCCTAATGATTAACCATTAATTGGTACATGGAAACAGCAGGGAAACATTGTTTAAATAGATAGACAAAAACATCATGAGCATTTTGCAATTTGAAGCACCTAATTTGGAGTTCATATGACAAAGTTATGAATTTTACAAGTTTGGGGATTAAAAAAATATACCCTAAATACCTATTTTGAATTAAATAAAAGGCCCAGGGACCTAACTGAGAGAAACCAGGGACGGCGGGTTCAAATTCCAGAAAATCGGGGGTCTCTTTAAGAAAACGCGCGGGCGAAGGGGTATCGGGCTCCTACGGCCATCAGATCTAAGGCGAACGACCAGGATTAGATCCTGCGGGCGGGCGCGCGAGCGCGCGGCGGCCTGGGTGGCTGACAGACGGGGCCGGGCGGGCAGCGCGAGCACGCGGCTGACAGGCGGGACCGGCGGGCAGCGCGAGCGCGCGGGCGGGCTGACAGGCGGGGCCCAGACGGCAGGGAGGCGGGGTGTGGGGGAAGCGGGCCTGGGCCGCTGGATCTCCGGCGGACGGCCAGGATTAGGCTTGGCCTAATTAAAACGGGACCGCCCGATCTGGGACGGACGGTGGGGATCGGGTGGCCGGCCTGGGCTTCTCCTACGGCTAGCTGGGGCGGCGGCGCTCGTCCCCGCGGCGGAGGACTCACCGGAGACGAGGGGCGCGGGCGCTTGGCGGGTCTCTGGGGCGACCTAAGTGGCCGGGAAGGTTGGGGAGGGCACGGGGAATCCTCTGGTGGGGTCTGGGTCGGGGCAGGGGCACCGGAGGGGGGCGGTTCACGGCGGAGCGGCTCGGCGGCGGCATAAATCTACTCCGGCGAGGAATTAAACGCAGCAGAAGGCAATACACGGGTCGATAGGGGCGGGAGAGGTTCTTTACCTCAAGGCGGGCTCCGGGGACTCCTCGGTGGCGGCAATGGCGCGACGGTGGCCCGGGGCGATGGTGGCGGACCTCCGCGGCTGCACGGAGGACGGCGGGTGAGCGCGGGCAGAGAGAAATAGGGAGGGGGAGAGGGAATTGGGGCGCGTCCCGGGTTGCGGACGTCGAGGCGGAGCTCACCGTGGCAACGGACACGGCGGAGCTCCAACGGCGGCCGGGAAACGAGCTCGGGACGACGGGGATTTGCGGCGGCGGCTCTCGGGCGTGCGCGCAGCGAGGGAGAGGTGGAAGAGGGGTCTGCTGGTGCGCAAATGAGAGAGGGGGAGAGGGCGAGTGGGGTTCTAGGCCCAAGTGGCCGGGGGTGGGGCGGTTGCGAGCTCCACGCGCGACGTGGGCGCGGAGAAGGCGGCCGCGCGCAGCTCGGGCGGCGGTTACGCGAGGACGACGGGGCTGACAGGCCGGGCCCGCGAGCAGAGAGAGAGGGGAAAGCGGGGGCGGGCGCGCGGAAGGCGGCCGCGCTGACGGGCGGGCCCGCCAGGGCAGAGAGAGCGGGGAAAGAGCGCGCGCGCGGGATGGGCCTAGCTGGGCCGAAAGGCTGAGGGGGGCGGGGGAGTGGGCTTCTTTCCTTTTTTTCTTTTATTCTGGAATTGTTTTCCCTTTTTCTTTTATTTATTCTATTTGATTCAAATCCAAATAAGCCACAAACTCAAATTAGACTTTCCAAGAATTATGCACCAAACAAAAGTGAAATCTAGGGTTCAACATGATGCAACAATTCATACTCCCTTGGAGTTTGAGTTAATAGACTATAATTACAATTAAAATAAGCACTTTTCTCCTATAGAAATGAGAAGGAAAAGATTGGGGAAGGATGAGAAAAGGGAAGTAACACCTGAATTTGTGAATATGAGCAAAGAAATTTTATACCCCCAAATTCAGGGTGTTACAAACCTATCCCCCTTAAAAGAATCTCGCCCCGAGATTCAAGGTTGGTCAGCAAAGAGTTCAGGGTATTTGGCCTTCAGATCATCTTCTCGTTCCCAGGTTGCTTCTTCCTCCGAGTGGTGGCCCCATCTGACTTTGCACATTCTGATGGTATTCCTCCGGGTGACTCTGTCTGCAAACTCCAGAATCTGCGTTGGCTTCTCTATGTAGGTCAGATCCTCCTGGACCTCTAAACCCTCCACTGGCAACTGTTCTTCTGGTACTCGCAGACACTTCTTCAATTGCGACACGTGGAACACGTTGTGCACTGCCGACAAACTTTCTGGTAGGTTGAGCTGGTAGGCCACTTCTCCACGCTTGGCTTGGATCTGATATGGTCCGACGTACCGGGGTGCTAACTTGCCTTTAACTCCGAACCTTCTGACTCCCCTGATAGGTGACACCTTCAGATAGACATAGTCTCCCACTTCGAAACTCAGTTCTCTTCTCCTTCGGTTCGCATAGCTTCGCTGTCTTGACTGGGCTATCTTCAGGTTCTCCCGAACCATTTTGATATTCTCTCCGGCTTCAAGCAATATGTCGGGGCCAAACACCTGTCTCTCCCCAGGCTGGTCCCAATGCAGCGGAGTCCTACAACTCCGTCCATAGAGTGCCTGAAACGGTGACATCTTCAAGCTGGCCTGGTAACTATTGTTGTAGGAGAATTCTGCATAAGGTAACCTTTTGTCCCATCCTGACTTGTCTTGCAACGCACAGGCTCTCAACATATCTTCTAGGATCTGATTAGTTCTTTCAGTCTGACCGTCTGTCTGCGGGTGATAAGCTGAGCTGAAGTTCAGATGTGTGCCCAAAGCTTCTTGTAGCTGCTGCCAAAAATGAGATGTGAACTGCGTTCCTCGATCTGACACTATCTTCTTCGGCACACCATGAAGGCAGACCATCCATGACATGTATAACTCGGCTAACATTGCTCCGGTGTATGTTGTCTTCACAGGTATGAAATGGGCCACCTTTGTTAAGCGGTCCACAACCACCCAGATGGAATCATAACCGGCCCGGGTACGAGGTAGGCCAACTATAAAATCCATCCCGATCTCATCCCACTTCCACTGAGGAATCCGCAAAGGCTGCAACAACCCGGCAGGCCTCTGATGCTCTGCTTTGGTTCTCTGACAGCTATCACAGATGGCGACATATTCTGCGATCTCTCTTTTCATGCCATACCACCAAAACCTCCTTTTTAAATCCTGGTACATCTTCTCGCTCCCTGGGTGTATGGAGTAAGCTGTCTCATGAGCTTCCTTGAGGATCAGTTCCCGAATAGGTTTGAGGTCGGGAACACACAATCGGTCCTTGAACCATATTACTCCCTCTTCATCCTCTCGAAAGTCTTTGCCTCTTCCTTCTAAGATCAGCTGACGGATCTTGTTGATGTTTTCATCATTCTTCTACCCTTCTTTGATCTCCCGCTCTAGGGTGGGTTCTAATTCCACTGTTACTCCTTGCGTACTGTTCAGGAAACCGAGGCTCAGTCTGTCGAACTCTTTGGCTAACTCATACGGCATCGGGTACGAGGCCAACATATTGACTTGACTCTTCCTGCTCAGAGCATCTGCAACAACATTGGCTTTGCCTGGATGGTAATATATCTCCAGCTCGTAGTCTTTGATCAATTCCAACCATCTTCGCTGCCTCATGTTTAACTCTGACTGGGTGAATATGTACTTCAGACTTTTATGATCTGTGTAGATGTCGTACTTCTGCCCATACAGGTAATGTCTCCAGGTCTTTAAGGCATGAACCACTGCCGCCAACTCCAGGTCATGTGTGGGATAATTTTTCTCATGGATCTTCAGCTGTCGAGATGAGTATGCTACCACTCTTCCTTCTTGCATTAGCACACATCCCAATCCGGTGTACGAAGCGTCGCAATACACTGAGAATGACTTGTGAACATCAGGCAGGACTAACACAGGAGTTGTAGTCAATCTATTCTTTAGTTCTTCAAATGCTTCCTGACACTTTTGAGTCCATTTAAACTCAACCTTCTTCGCTAGCAATGCTGTCATTGGCCTAGCAATCTTTGAGAAGCCTTCAATGAAACGCCTATAATATCCAGCCATTCCAATGAAGCTCTTGATCCCACGAACATCCTTCGGTGCTTTCCAGTTCAGGATATCTGCTACTTTCTTTGGATCCACTGCTAACCCATCTTGATTTATGATGTGACCCAGAAATAAGACTTCATGAATCCAGAACTCGCATTTGCCCAGCTTGGCATACAGCTGATGCTCTCGAAGTCTTTGCAATACCATCTTCAAATGCTCCACATGATCTTCCTCACTTTGAGAGTATATGAGAATATCATCGATGAACACTACCACAAACTTGTCCAGATAATCCATGAACACACTGTTCATCAGATACATAAAGAAGGCTGGCGCATTTGTCAAACCAAAGGACATAACTGTGAATTCATATAACCCGTACTTGGTGATGAATGCTGTCTTCGGTATGTCCGAGGGTCGGATTCTGAGTTGATGGTAGCCTGACCTCAGATCTATCTTCGAGAATACGCTGGCACCTCTGAGCTGGTCAAACAGATCTTCTATCCTTGGCAGGGGGTACTTGTTCTTGACAGTGACTTCATTCAAGGCTCTGTAGTCTATGCACATCCTTTTGGTACCATCTTTCTTCTCTACAAACAACACTGGGGCGGCCCAAGGCGAGGTGCTTGGCCTGATGTAACCCTTCTCTAACATCTCATCTATCTGCTTCTTGAGTTCCACCAATTCTGGTCCAGACACTCGATAGGCTCTTTTGGAAATGGGGGCGGTACCAGGGATAAGCTCTATGGCAAATTCGACTTTTCTCTCGGGTGGCATGCCCGTTAGCTCCTCGGGAAACACGTCCGGAAAGTCCGACACAACCTTGATAGCCTTGAGCGGGTTGGGCTCCTTACTATCAACTGAAATCTGGTGACAGACTCTCTCTTCTGACTTAGGCATCCTTAGCTCGGCCACTACCTCTTCTCCTGACGGGGACTTCAATGTTACGGTCCTCTTGTCACAACTAACATTTGCTTCATACTTCATTAACCAATTCATCCCTAGAATAACATCTATCCCAGGGGTGTCTATTACTATTAAGTCACTGGGGAATCCTATCCCCCTTATTTCCACCATTATATTTGAGCATATTTTATCTGTTTACACTTTGCCACCAACCGAATTAATCCTCATGGGCAGCATCATTGCCTCTACTGAGATGTTATGCAATTCTACCCATGTTGCAGTGACAAATGAATGAGTTGCACCAGTATCAAATATCACTTTTGCGGGATGAGATTCGACTGAGAACATACCTACTGCCACATCTGGTGCATCCTGGATTGCTTCGGCCTCCAAGTGGTTCACCTTTCCACGGTTGTACGCTTGGTTACGATTGCCTGCTGCCGGCTGCAATACACCTTGCCTTGTTGGAGCATTGGGGTTGGTCTGCTGCTGCGCCAACTTCTTTGGGCACTGCATCGCCCAGTGGCCTTGATCTCCACAGTGGAAACATCCTCTGCCTCCTCCTTGTGCTGGGGCTGCTTGGTTGTTCTGATTTGCTGCTGGGGCAGGAAGGCGAGGTGCCTGGTTGTTCTGCTTCTGATACTGATTACCTCCCTGCTGGCTGTGCTGACGATACTGCTGCTGCTGCTGTGGGTACTGCCTCTGAAACTGCTGCTGATGCGGACGCTGATTCTGATTCTGATATCCCTGTGGGTGACCAGGCCTGCCTTGTTGAGACGAACTGCCTGAGAAACGTGGACGGCTGATGCCTCCGGTCTGGGGTCCACTCATCTTGCGCTTCCGATCTTCCATATCCTTACGCTTCTTCTCAGTCATAACTGCCCTATCGATCAGGTGCTGGAAGGTGGGGAAGGTGTGATTCATCAGCTGGTAGTGCAGGGGATCCACCAAACCTCTCATGAACCTGTACTGCCTTTTAGCATCAGTGTTGACATCCTCAGGTGCATAACGAGACAGCTGCAGAAACTTGTCTCTGTATTCACTAACAGACAGGGGTCCCTGCTTCAGAGCCAGAAACTCCTCCTTCTTCACGATCATCAGTCCCTCTGGCACATGGTACCTGCGGAAACTCTCGCTGAATTCTTCCCAGGTGATAGCTTCAGGGTCAGCATGGGTGGCGAGGTAGGACTCCCACCAGGACTGGGCTGCTCCCCTCAGCTGACGGGGGCCATACAGAACCTTCTCCCTGTCGTCACATTGGGCGGTGCGCAGTTCCCTTTCCACTGCACGCAACCAGTCTTCTGCATCCATGGGGTCAGCAGAATGGGCGAAGGTAGGAGGGTGCCCTCTCATGAACTCGCCACGCTTATCCCGTGGCATCTGGGGCATCTGCACTTGCAATTGGGGTTGGGGTTGCTGTTGAGCCTGCTGCATGGCTGCCAGAGTTTGCCCAATGGCTTGCACTGCCTGAGTCTGCATCAAGAACATCTGCTCCACTGACATCGGGGGTGGTGGGGGAGGCTGCCTCTGTTGTTCCTCCTGCTGGTCATGCTGCTCTTGCTGAGCAAGCCTGTTGCATCGGCGCCTGTTGTCAGACATCTGTGGAAGACATTCATACATCAGCATTGATCTTACAATCCTTCAGCATAAGAAAAGAGAATTCAGAATTCTTCATGACACTGAGTGAATAAAGAGCTTCACTGATCCTCATTATGATTCAACACAGCTTCTCAGATAAGAAGGAAAGTAGAAGTAAATGGTTTCCCAACTAAACAACTGACTTCGCTAACATTACTAGCTAAGCCAAACTGCAGGGGAAACCCACATGTTGGCTACAGTCATTACAAAGATTCGAATCCAGCACAAGTTCATCATAACAAGCATGAAAGCAACTGATAAGCAAACTAAACTAAATGGAAGCAACTGATAAGCAAACTAAACTGACTACCTAAGACTGAGACATCTGACTTAAGATTTATTACAAACTCCGACGCTAACGATCTAAGGATCCAGATCTATCCTGGTCTTACAGGCAGGGGAACCATAAGTGTGGTGACCACATGGCGGCGAGCGGTAAGGGTGCTGAGTCTCAACAGGAGCGGGGGAACCACCCTCCTGGTGATGGTGCTCTGCCAGCTCAGCACGCAACTCCACAATCTCCGTTCGAGCCCTACTTAGCTCGTCCAGAGAGTGATCCAGCTCAGTGTTAAGCACCGCGACTAGGTTGACTGTGCTGCTCAACCTAGGGCTAGCCTCACCAACAGGTGAGACAACCACACTCTCGGTGCTGCCAGTAGGACGGCGGGGGTAGTACCGAAGGTTAAGACCGTCGGCCACCCCACCGAACAAAGAACAGTACTGGGAGAGTGCACGCCGTGCTGCATCCTGCATAGCCGCCTCTGCAGTGTCCCTCTCGGAGATGGAGTAGTGCTCCGAAACGGCCTCCGCACCCCGGAGATCATCCTCCGGACGGCGAACTAGGCAGGTAGCCTCCCAGCGGTCCGGGTACCTCCCGCGACTGTGCTGGTAGACTACACAACGATACTCGATCGACCAGGTGTGCCGGTCGAAAGCCTGGCGCAGCAAGGTGTCGAGTGCGTCGTGGAAGTGGCAACCGCGAGCGGCGTCACGGGTGATGGGTCGGGCGACCCATCCTTCCGCCTCCTGCGGCTCAGAAGACTCCGTGTTGTGGTTTGAGTCGTCGTCGGGGTCTCCTCCAGGATCTCCTCCAGTAGCCGAGGCGTCCCGCGGTGGTGCAGGGGGCGCCTCCAGCTGGGCCACAGAGGAACGGGGCCTCACGGACTCCACCTCTCGCTGGGGTGGGGAGGAAGAGCCCTGCTGCTCTCTGTGCTGGCGCCGGCGTTCCTGCTCCTCACGCAGGCGGTGGTGCAGCCTCTCCAGGTGACTCGACTGACCGGACACGGTGCGGTGCAGAGGACGCTCCGCAAGTCGAGACGCCAGGAAAGGAATCACCGACTTACGTGCAGTGTGTCTAAGACGAGCCATCTACAAAAGACACCGTAAGCATAAGAGTAAGAGCAGAACTAATATGACAAGTGAATAAACCATAGACAGAATAAGATAAAATTTTTTGACAAGGTATAATATAGTATATATATGTAGTAGAACATAGGGTTGGTCGAGGTGACCGACTTTTTGAAGTAACATCAGAGGTCAAGGTGAGAGGGAAGGTCAATAGTCCTTAGTACGACCAGTGCTACTCTAGGTCAGCGGTCCTACAGTCAGCACGGCTTTGATACCACTTATGTCACACCCGGTTTTGGAAGGCAAACCAAATGCGAACTATGTACGTGCCAGGATCAGAACTCACGTACACAGCGATTACATAAATGAACATCATCGCACAATGCTCGAATAATAACATAAAAGAGTATTAACTTATTACATCACAGAGTCATAGACATCCACATAGTCATTGTCTTAACAGGTAAATCAAAGTACTAGCGAAACGCAGTAAAGATAAGGCCTCCACAGGCAGCTGACTGGGGGTTTCCGCCAACCCACATCTAAAACTCGTCGTAGTCTTGGAACTCCTGGAAGTCTCCTTCCACGACTTCGCCTTCTCCTGAGCAGTGGTTACAGTGCGGGCAACCTGGTGTTTTGTGGTAAAGCAAGGATGAGTACACATCAACGTACTCAGCAAATGTCCCGTTTGGCTGAAGTGGACTAGCTTTATGTGGGGTTAGGCTCAAGCAGTTGCTTTTAGTTGGTCAGGTATTTATCATTAGTAGAAGCCAGATTTTAGCATTAACCAACCCGTAAACCATTTCCTCGTCGAGGAACATCATCATCATAGTTGAACCAAAACCATAACATAATCCTTGTATCTCGAACCATCTGTATCTCTAATCAAGGAGGATCCCAAGGCTGCTCTTAACCATGAGCACGGCTGATATACCAGTTTCACTACCCTCTGCAGAGGTTGCACACTTTACCCATGAGTCATGATTCCCTTTCTACCCGGGGAGAGCTAATCCCCATTGACCACTACCTAGGTGGTCTGGCAGGGCATCACTACATAACTTTTACAAAGATTCCCTAGAGATCATAGCTGCTCGTTAGGTTTCTCCAGTTTGATAAACACAGTACCCCTCCCCGCAGGAGAGTGACTAACAAAAAGCAAAACGAAAGAACCTCGGCACTCAGCCTCGGCAGAGCAAGCACTGTGCCTGGACCCCATTGACGGCACGACGGCTAAGCAACTACACCTCTAGTTCATCCAATTAATCAGCTAAGGGCATCCCATTTCACCCTCATGGTTGCACTGTTATCCCGGGTGGTCTCTCAACGAACAAGTCCTTACGGAGAGGTACTCAGGAAAACAGCCTGAGCCCCCTAGAGTATCACAAGATCATCAACATCATCGGGATAACAGTATCATAAATAGTCACATCATGTTCATTGATTAAGTTAAAGCAATAGCAGAGTGCTAACCATAACAGCCCATAAGGTCATCAAGGATAAAGTAAAGTGTAAAGCTAGTCAATCCTTAGGTTTCAAGTAAGTAATGCGGGGTAGTAAGTTATAAATGAATAGGACATAATGGGACAGAGGACACTTGCCTTCACCAAACTGCTGATCAGGGACTTCCTCCGCAACTTCCTCGGGAAACACAGGCTGCCCGTTGTCTACGTAAAGTAATCATTCACACTATGCACTTGGGAAGATAACAAACAAAAGCAACATACCAAACATATGCAGCAAAGAGATCACAAGTTCGTAGTAGAAAAAGGATAGGCACTCTGGTGTTCCCTAGGTCTGGGGTAGAGGACTATACAAAGTGATTCATTATCCACTAATCAGGTCTAAGTCAGTGGTGGGATTAAATTATTACCTGGTTTTAAGTTCCTAAACTTAGGTGTTTAAGTCCATAAACTTAAGTACTCTAACTTTTATTAAAGTCTACCAACTTCTAATTATCTCAAATAGGGTTCCAATAACCTTAATCCTATCCTAATGATTAACCATTAATTGGTACATGGAAACAGCAGGGAAACATTGTTTAAATAGATAGACAAAAACATCATGAGCATTTTGCAATTTGAAGCACCTAATTTGGAGTTCATATGACAAAGTTATGAATTTTACAAGTTTGGGGATTAAAAAAAATATACCCTAAATACCTATTTTGAATTAAATAAAAGGCCCAGGGACCTAACTGAGAGAAACCAGGGACGGCGGGTTCAAATTCCAGAAAACCGGGGGTCTCTTTAAGAAAACGCGTGGGCGAAGGGGTATCGGGCTCCTACGGCCGTCAGATCTAAGGCGAACGGCCAGGATTAGATCCTGCGGGCGGGCGCGCGAGCGCGCGGCGGCCTGGGTGGCTGACAGACGGGGCCGGGCGGGCAGCGCGAGCACGCGGCTGACAGGCGGGACCGGCGGGCAGCGCGAGCGCGCGGGCGGGCTGACAGGCGGGGCCCAGACGGCAGGGAGGCGGGGTGTGGGGGAAGCGGGCCTGGGCCGCTGGATCTCCGGCGGACGGCCAGGATTAGGCTTGGCCTAATTAAAACGGGACCGCCCGATCTGGGACGGACGGTGGGGATCGGGTGGCCGGCCTGGGCTTCTCCTACGGCTAGCTGGGGCGGCGGCGCTCGTCCCCGCGGCGGAGGACTCGCCGGAGACGAGGGGCGCGGGCGCTTGGCGGGTCTCTGGGGCGACCTGAGTGGCCGGGAAGGTTGGGGAGGGCACGGGGAATCCTCTGGTGGGGTCTGGGTCGGGGCAGGGGCACCGGAGGGGGGCGGTTCACGGCGGAGCGGCTCGGCGGCGGCATAAATCTACTCCGGCGAGGAATTAAACGCAGCAGAAGGCAATACACGGGTCGATAGGGGCGGGAGAGGTTCTTTACCTCAAGGCGGGCTCCGGGGACTCCTCGGTGGCGGCAATGGCGCGACGGTGGCCCGGGGCGACGGTGGCGGACCTCCGCGGTTGCACGGAGGACGACGGGTGAGCGCGGGCAGAGAGAAATAGGGAGGGGGAGAGGGAATTGGGGCGCGTCCCGGGTTGCGGACGTCGAGGCGGAGCTCACCGTGGCAACGGACACGGCGGAGCTCCAACGGCGGCCGGGAAACGAGCTCGGGACGGCGGGGATTTGCGGCGGCGGCTCTCGGGCGTGCGCGCAGCGAGGGAGAGGGGTCTACTGGTGCGCAAATGAGAGAGGGGGAGAGGGCGAGTGGGGTTCTGGGCCCAAGTGGCCGGGGGTGGGGCGGTTGCGAGCTCCACGCGCGACGTGGGCGCGGAGAAGGCGGCCGCGCGCAGCTCGGGCGGCGGTTACGCGAGGACGACGGGGCTGACAGGCCGGGCCCACGAGCAGAGAGAGAGGGGAAAGCGGGGGCGGGCGTGCGGAAGGCGGCCGCGCTGACGGGCGGGCCCGCCAGGGCAGAGAGAGCGGGGAAAGAGCGCGCGCGCGGGATGGGCCTAGCTGGGCCGAAAGGCTGAGGGGGGCGGGGGAGTGGGCTTCTTTCCTTTTTTCTTTTATTCTGGAATTGTTTTCCCTTTTTCTTTTATTTATTCTATTTGATTCAAATCCAAATAAGCCACAAACTCAAATTAGACTTTCCAAGAATTATGCACCAAACAAAAGTGAAATCTAGGGTTCAACATGATGCAACAATTCATACTCCCTTGGAGTTTGAGTTAATAGACTATAATTACAATTAAAATAAGCACTTTTCTCCTATAGAAATGAGAAGGAAAAGATTGGGGAAGGATGATAAAAGGGAAGTAACACCTGAATTTGTGAATATGAGCAAAGAAATTTTATACCCCCAAATTCAGGGTGTTACACACACTCGCGGAGCTCATCCCGAGACTGGTCCTCCCGCTCATCGTCAAGAACGAAGAGGGGCTTCGAGGCACCACGGGTCCAGAACCGGAGCGCCTCCCCACGCCGCTCATTGGGACCGCGCCGCGTGAGGATAAGGTCGCCGCTCCCTAGGACGGGCCGCGGTTCTGCGCCCCCTCCTCCAAGGCGTCGGCACCCCCTGCGGTCGGCGCATCGGGTACCTCCTCGACTAAGGGGGCAGGCTTCCGATCACCGACCTCGGGTAGCAGCGCCTCGGCCATCTCAGCATCGACGGCGACGGATGGCTCCACGGGCAGAACGGCAACAGCCTCGGTAGAGGCTGGTGCCGGCGTCGGCAACACGTCAGATGGTGTGAAGGCCGCAGCCGCGCCATCAGTCTCCCCCGGCACGACGGCCGCCTCAGTAGAGGGGTCAGCCTGAGGGGCTCGCCCCATGGCAACCCGTGCCGCTTGAGCCCCCGCTTTGGGGCATCTTGTGAGGAGGCCAGCCGACCGGCGTGGCCCGGTGCGGCACTGACTGCAGAGGCCGACGCCGTCTTGAGGACCTTCCGGGGAGCCAGACCGGTCGAGCCATGCCTTCGTTTGCTGGGAGGAAAAGGAAAGGCAGGATCAGGACACACGAAGAAGGAGCCGGGACAGAGGTATCCTCAGATACTTACCCACTCCGAACCACGACCAATCGTGCCTGCGGGGAGGCCCCTCGGGCCTCGGCCCCCGCCGACGCCGCCAAGGTCTGCCCCGCTGCCGGCTTCGGCACCATCCCCGCCTCGGGCACCCGGGGCGCCGAAGGGACGGTCCGCCCAGGCACAGTCACGATGACCTGAGGGTCAACCTCCTGTGCGGCCGGCACAGCCAACGGCTCTTGGGGCACAGGCGGGTCGGCCTGACCCCCCGGGGTTACCTCAACTACCTCAGCCAAGGGGTCAAGTACCCCCTCGGCCTGCCCCTGTTCTTCAGACCGGGACCCTAATGTCCCGGCCCCGGATACCGACGGCGCCAGCCCACTCGGGGGCTGGCTCGACGACCCCTGGCCCAGCCGCAGATCTGGGCTGAGGCCAAGGCAGGCGCCATGTCATCGTCTTCGTCGTCATCATCGTCGTCGTCGTTGTCAGGCGTCTCCGGCGATGGCTCCCTCGGGAGCCCGTCCCTCTCCTGCTTCCGACGATGCCTCTCCAAGGCGTCCCGAGCCCGCATCTGCTCGCGGGCCCGAGCCTTTTTCACGTCCTTCTTCTCCTTCTTCTTCTCCACAGCGACCCTCCGCGCGGCTCGGTCCACCGCGTCCTCCGGGACCAGTGGCAGAGAAGGCTTGTGAAATCCCAACTCCTGGAGACGGACGAAAATCTCGGCTGTGAGAACCAAGGGCAATCTGACACAAGAAGGAAGAAGGAGCGGACACTCACCAGGGATATGCACCCACGCTCGGGACGCATCGAGGGCTGGGTAAGGGCACCGACATCCAGCCTCCCTACCGTGCCGGCTACCCGCCTGTGGAGGTCATCGGCGGGGAGGGGGACCGAGGACATCTGCGAACCCTCCAAGTCGATCCCCGACGCCATCTCCGAAAGCAGCAGCCGCCGCTCCGTCAAGGGGAGCACCCTCCAGCGATGGATGGCGGCAACCACCCCCACGGCGGTGAGCCCTCCGTCTCGCAGCTCCTGCAAGGCCTCCAGAAGGGGCTGGAGATTCTTCTGTCTCTCGCGTGGGGCCCCATAGCGCCAGTTGCTGCCGGCGGCGGTCACCACTCGTTGAGAAAACGACGGGAGCCTCCCATCGTCGTTCCGGAGGTAAAACCACCGGCGCTGCCACCCCTTGTTCGAAGACATAAGAATGGCAGGGATGTACTATTGCGCGCGCGCCTGCCTCAACTGGAGGATGCAGCCACCGGCCCGCACCGCCATGCGGACTCTCTTTTCCCCCGTCGTCAAGGCAAAGGGCTCCGCGGAGAAGAGATGGGTCCACAGATCCTAGTGGGGGTCAATCCCCCAAAACCCTTCGCAAACCGCCGCGAAGATGGCTGCTTGCGCGATAGAGTTGGGGTTGAGATTGTGCAGCTCCACCCCATAGAAATGCAGAATCGCCCACATGAAACGGCTTGCCGGCACTCCGAACCCCCGCTCGTGGAAAGAGACGAAACTCAGCACATACCCCGACGGTGGGGACGGGGCGGCTCCGCTCGGAGGGACCATCCACTCCGGCTGCGGGTCACCGGAGAGGGGACGAAGCAAGCCATCAGCAACAAGGGCCTCCAGGTCATCCGCCGTGACGGTGGAGAAGGGCCACGGGTCGCGCGGCGGAACGACAGTTACCCGGTCGGCCATCACCAAGCAAAGGGGGTGGCGGCGGAGCAGACAAGGTGTGCGGTTTTCTTTCTCTGGCTATTTCCCTCAGGTTGCGGAAACCAAAGCAGGAGGCGAGCAGCAGAGTAAAAAACCACCACCGGTCCCTCTTCCGAATATATAAAGGTCCGGGCAAGACCCGTTCAACACTTTGCCCGAACCCGTCGCAAAATTCAAAACTCGCAGGCGAAACGCCCGTTCCTCGAACGGCTCGTGCATGCACAACGGCTGCCCCGCGAACCACTCGTCTCGTCGCATTAACTCCGCGGTAGGGCAGGCGACACCTTTGGCAGGTGAAGCGGGCGACACTTCACCTCCGCCATAATGATCGCGTCAAAAAAAAGGTGTGCCACGTCGTTCAATTTTGTATCCTTTTCCTCTTCCCCTTTCTCTCTCTTGCTACAGGGACCGGGAAAGGGGATACTCCGAAAGGGATCCTTCTCTGCGAAGGAAGCGGGCCCCGATCCCTCCTACTGATCAGAGGTTCGAAGGCTGGCCCCTCGGAAGGGTTCGACAGCCGCCTCAGAGCACTCGAGCTCCGTGCCCACTACTGGTCAGAGGTTCGAGGGCTGGCCCCTCGGAAGGGTTCGACAGCCGCCTCAGGCCACTCGGGCTCCGCGCCCACTACTGATCAGGGGTTCGTAGGCTGGCCCCCTGAAGGGTTCGACAGCCGCCTTAGAACACGTAGAGCGAGGGATGACTCTGGGTACGTCCGATACATGGCCGAGGCTCGGGCTATGCTCCCGAGGTACCCTAGGACATTTCCGAGACCAGCAGGAGCGATTTTGTAACGGAATCCCATCAGAGGGAGGCATCGAGCCCTCGGACCCTATCAAACGGGACCGGGTCCGGCAAATCACCTGCGGGTACTTTTGGAGCGCGCCTCTGGGCCACTAGCCGACCCTTATCGAACGGGGCACGGGCGTCCACTCGGATCACCCGTTAGCAACTCACTGGAGACACCATGTTCGGCACCCTCTGAGGGCAACATGTCGCTTCTCCCCTCCTTGCAGAAAGGCGACGAAGGGGCGTATGAAAAAAGCCGAGTCAGTCCTTGACCGTCCTCTCGCCCTGTGCAGAGGCTCGGGGGCTGCTCTCGCGAACCCGGCTCCGGCCAAACCGTTGACAGCGTCAACATACCAGCCCGAGAACTCGGAACCTGACCATGCACCCAGACTACGATCAGATCGCATGAGGGAACAACTAGACCGGCCGAGGCATCACGAAAGGCACTAAGACCTCGGAGGAGTCAAACCACTCCTCCGAGGCCTCGGGGGCTACACCCGGCGGGTGCGCTCGCGCGCACCCACCGGAACGAAGTGTAACCGAGAAAGGTCGGTCCCCTTGCAAAAAAGTGCGACAAAGCCTCCAAGCGAGTACCAACACTCCCTTTGAGGCTCGGGGGCTACTGTCAGGGACCATAACTAGGGGTACCCCCAAGGCTCCTAAACTCGACTGGTAACCACCATCAGCACAAAGCTGCAAAAGCCTGATGGGCGCAATTCAGGTCAAGGCTCCGTCCACTCAAGGGACACGATGTCGCCTCGCCCGAGCCCAGCCTCGGGCAGGAACAGTAGACCAAGGCAGATTCACGCCTCGCCCGAGGGCATCCTCAAGTAACGGGCGCACCTTCGACTCGCCCGAGGCCCAGCTCGGGTAGGCTTCGCGGAGAAGCAACCTTGGCCAAGATCGCCTCGCCAGCCGACCAGATCGCAGGAGCATTCAATGCAAGGATCGCCTGACACCTTATCCTGACGCGCGCTCTTCAGTCGACAGAGCCGAAGTGACCGTAGTCACTTCGCCCCTCCACTAACTGACCTGGCAGGAAAACAGCGCCGCCTGCACTGCTCCGACTGCTGTGCCACCCGCCAGGGTGAGACTGACAGCAGCCAAGTCCAGCCTCGGGCGCCATAGGAAGCTCCGTCTCGCCCGACCCCAGGGCTCGGACTCAACCTCGACCCCGGAAGACTGTCTCCGCCTCGCCCGACCCCAGGGCTCAGACTCAACCTCGACCCCGGAAGACGGTCTCCGCCTCGCCCGACCCCAGGGCTCGGACTCAACCTCGACCTCGGACGACGGTCTCCGCCTCGCCGGACCCCAGGGCTCGGACTCAACCTCGACCCCGGAAGACGGTCTCCGCCTCGCCCGACCCCAGGGCTCGGACTCAACCTCGACCTCGGACGACGGTCTCCGCCTCGCCCGACCCCAGGGCTCGGACTCAGCCTCGACCTCGGAGGAGCCTCCGCCTCGCCTGACCTTGGGCTCGGACCGACCACGTCGCGGGGGGGTACATCATTACCCTACCCCTAGCTAGCTCAGGCTACGGGGAACAAGACCGGCATCTCATCTGGCTCGCCTCGGTAAAACAAGTAATGATGACACCCCGCGTGCTCCATGACGATGGCGGTTCTCAGCCCCCTACGGAAGCAAGGAGACGTCAGCAAGGTCCCGACAGCCCCGACAACTGTGCTTCTACAGGGTTTAAGCGCTCCTCCGACGGCCACAACATCACATGAACAGGGCACCAACACCTATCCGACAGCCACATCGGCATGTACATAGGACTCTGGCTCCTCTCTGCCGGACACGTTAGCACACTGCTACACCCCCATTGTACACCTGGGCCCTCTCCTTACATCTATAAAAGGAAGGTCCAGGGCCCTCGTACGAGAAGGTGGCCGCGCGGGAGGACGGGCTGACGAGCAGGCTCTCTCTCTCTCCCTCGCGAACGCTTGTAACCCCCTACTGCAAGCGCATCCGCCCTGAGCGCAGGACAACACGAGCCGCGGTTCCCCTTATTGTTTCCCCCTTGTGTTCCGTCTCGCGCCGACCCATCTGGGCTGGGACACGCAACGACAATTTACTCGTCGGGTCCAGGGACCTCCCGGGGTCGAAACGCCGACAAGAGGGTCCATAGTAGAAATGTGGTTTTGAACATAGTTCCTATCCGAGGTGAATCGAGGTGTCGCGGATGGTCTGTCGAAAGGGCCTTGATGGTCTGCGCACAAGTGAATTCTCCAAAAAGTTCACATGCCCGGAATAATCTATGTTATTCCGGACAGTCGACTTAGAATTGAGATGGATAGACTTATGCAATTGTGAAACAATCAACTGGACAAACTAGTTAGTTCATTAGGTTGTGATGGTCATCAAGAATCAAAAATCAATTTAGATAAAATGGTAAAAATCATTTCCCTTTCACTCGTGATTCATTAGTTCAGAATAAGAGCCAATAATAATCGTAGATTAACGTTGGTAGTACGAATGGGTTGTACGTGAAACATTTCTCAATAGCAAAACTAGTTTTAGTACAGATGTTTGTGTTTATTCGATCTTTCGACGATAAGACCGTTTACATTAGTCACCCAAAACACAGTTTTACACTTTAGATTGCACTACTTGCAAAACAGAGTTTGAATATGGGGATATGATGAGTAAGCCGCTAGAGATAGCCTAATGTCACAACTTTGAGTAAGCAGGATGTGGTATCCTTACGAGTATGTGAATTTGACCACATCCCACCACACAGAAGGGGTTCCCCATCATGTCATCTTTGCCGAGCCACATTCTCTGACGTAGCAGCTTCAACTTTAGGTTGCAAAATCCCATGTCTACCCGCATACCAGACGTCGAGAAGCAAAAGAATCAACCGAAGACTAGGGCTGGGCATTCGGTCTATTAGGGTAATTCGGTTCTATCTATTCGGGTTTTTGAAATTTCGGGTTATAAAAAATGAGAACCGAAATTTTCAAAATAATTTTAGGAACCGAACCCAAATAGACCCACAATTTCGGTTCGGTCTATTCGGTCCACCGAATAGACTCGAATAGTAGAGAGACTATTATCTTTTGTTAAAATATATACAATTAATAATTAATTGGAAGTACTATTATTACAACAAGTGACTATAAAAAATAGCATACTGAGATATATATACTATCTTTAAGATGATATCACAATTTTTAGCTAATAAGTTCATAAATCATATAATAATATCATCATACATTAAAAACTTTTTTATATTTCGAGTTATTCGGTCTATTCGGGTTTTAAAGGTTAGGAATCGAATCCGAACCCACACCCCCGAAATATAGCACATATAGGAACCGAACTCGAACCTGAAAACCAGAAGAGACCGATAATTCAGTCTATTCGGGTTTTGGATTTAAAATATCTACCCTACCGAAGACAACGTCGTTGCCGAGACGAACTTTAAATAGCGATTCAGCAAGTGAGTGACGTCTGAGACATCACCGTCGCCTGTCCGAGATGGACGGACTAGAGGCGTGTTTGATACCTGGCCTAAGCCGTCGCCACCAGCCACACTTTTCTCGCCGCAGTTGTGGTGGCCAATTTGGCCGCCACAACTTAGACGTGGCGTGTGGCCCCACACACCAAACACGCTATAGACTTTCGCACATGAAAGATAATATGCTCACCCTCAACAGAAAGCTACACCCGCTAGTGTCACCATTGCCGGGGCTTTCGCCCAAAATATTCTCCAACACACGGCCAAGCCTCGGGTCGCACGCCGCCTCAGCCTCAAACCCGCGCTTGCCCGAGCCACTGGTCGCCACCGCCATGCCACCAAACGAGTGTAGGGCCCGTCGACGCCAAACCGGCCGGCCGCGTAGCCGTGCCGGCGCACCTCACTAGTCCACTAGACGCGCCTCACTACGCGCAAGGAGGCCCACCCCTTCTTCCTGCAAGGACCACCACCTCCATGACGTAGATCCGGTGAGGGAGGGCCAGATCCAGACCGACAGGCTCAGATCCGTCGAACCCTGGCCACCGGCATAGCTTCCTGCCGGCTGTCATGCACCACCCTGACACAGACTCCGAAATGCCGTCACCGAGGGGCACGTCTAGAAGAGGGCTCGCCGCTCACAGCTGCGGCATGCGAGCACATGCCCTACGACGGATGGAGCCGGGCGAGGGCAAGGCTGGGCAAGGGCGAGGATGAGAGGGGAGAGCAGAGCAGAGCTGTTCCCTGCTGCCGCCATCCTTGTGCCCGCGCGAGCCACTCGGCAGAGCGCTCCGATGACAGCGAGGCAGGGGAGTGGGAGGGAGAAACCAGCGGGGGTGCTGCCTGGTTCCGCCCATGGGCGCCGGTAGTCTCCCAAAATTGCGGTAGCTAGCATTGGTTTACTATCTGTTGTGTGGTATTGTGTACCTAATAATGGTTGGAATGCTGGTAGTTGTTTTTTTTGTAGTACTATAATAATCTGATGTGATTCTAGTATTTTCAGTAAAAACTCATCAGAGACGTGAAGACTATAATTTTACCATGTATATGTCCGGTTATATGTGTACTCATAAGACAGGTCACTTTAATTTGCTCTGGCTCTAATCCCACATGTAATTTGGTATCTTTCTTTAAACCTACAGAATGAGGATCTATCTATTTTCCGAATTTACTTTCTTGAGATGCAGAAACTTAGCAGGACTAAACGAAGGCAATGAAACTGGATTATGAAATCCTCCCGCTCCAAGAAAATGTACTCTGGAAGAACGCTCTGTCGTACGTATTAGTTCAAAACAGCACCTTAATTTTGCCAGACTGACAGTAATATTCTGAAACAAATTTAAGTGAGAAATTTCATAAGCTATCAAAAAGGTGAGAATTTTACCTTTTTAGCCACCGGGGACCGAGCTGGAATGCTAATTTATCAAATCAAACGATGAAAAGTTGAAAACGTCCAGAAGAGGAAAGGTATTTTCCAATTATTTCATTTTCCACCTAGACAATTCCAGTACCGCTTCTGCCCCCAGCAGGTGCCAGCGCCATCGCCGTTCGCCTCCTCTCCACACTCCGCCAGATCCCATCCCTCTCGCCCACGCGCGGGTATCGGAGTCGGAGCATGGCGTCTGCAGTGGTGGTGGACGCCGGCGACGCGCCGGAGCCCACGGTTCGTAACCTCCTGGACCAGGAGTCCCTCAAGTGGGTCTTCGTCGGCGGGAAGGGCGGCGTCGGCAAGACTACCTGCAGCTCCATCCTCTCCGTCCTCCTCGCCGGGGTCCGCTCGTCCGTGCTCGTCATCTCCACCGACCCCGCGCACAACCTCAGCGACGCCTTCCAGCAGCGCTTCACCAAGTTCCCCACTCTCGTCCGCGGATTCACCAACCTCTACGCCATGGTAAACATACAAAAAAGCAAAATTTCCTCCATTATTTTCTCCGTCTTACGGCTTCAAGCCTTCAATCCACCCTTCTTGCGGGGCCGTCTTCACTTGACGGCCCTACCCAATTCGGTGGTGCTTGTGAGGATCGGATGGGCAGGCTTCGTGTCCTGGCTAAGGCCGTGGTCAGCAGAGGTGTATATGGCCGTGCAGAACGCTGTTTTGCACATAGAGTGGAGTTTGAAATAAGGAGTGAGATATGACGTGGGATAGGGAGGCTGCTAGAGAGGGCCTAATGGTGATTGCCTGGTTGGAGTGGACTGTAGCCTTACCTAATTGTTGGGAGTGGAGATCAGCAGGGTTGTCTGAGCAGAGAGGCAGTATGGATATAGAAAAGTCGCATGTTGCCGTTAATTTTTCATGTATGGAATTCAATATTCACAGGCATCTAAATATGCCAGGCTATATGAGATGCCATTATGCCAAGTTGACAATTCAGGGCCGTTTTGCGTTTGTGTGGATCACAAGATTATTGCTCAGGGCAGGGATGAGGCCTGCATCTTCATGAACCATCCCAAGTGGTGATTAAGCTCCTTCAGTAATATGGTGGTGATTTCCACATTATTTCTTGAGTGTTGAAGAATAGGTGGCAGATTTGTACAAAAGAAGTACCTAATCTTTAGTAATATTTTATTATTTATGCTAAGAAGAGGTTAATAACAAATCAGGTGGTTGACTTACAGAATACCCATTCTATTTCAATTTCATTTAGAACATGTTCCACTTATGTATGACCATTGACTAAGCACCTGATTTTAGCATTTGCCTCCTTGTCTTTGTATTTTCATCTACGTCAAGCATGATACTGATACAAATCCATTTAGCCATTTCTTTGTATTCGCACAGATGATATACAGAGTAAAACAAGTTTCATTTATTGTTCTATGTCCTATGAGTGCTAATTTTTAAGAGTAGTCTGCCATTTCATTAATATGATTATTTTTTAAAGATAGTTTGGTTCATGTTATTAGAGCTGGTATTTGGCTGAATAGTCTCATTTCATAACTTTATTTGCAGGAAATTGACCCAAAGGTAGAAAATGATGATTTATCCAATGAAGGAATGGAAGGATTCCTGTCAGAACTGACAAATGCGATTCCAGGAGTAGATGAAGCTATGAGTTTTGCTGAAATGCTAAAGTAAGGTTTTGCTCCGTTCCGTTGTTTGCCATTCTTCCTAATATGACCAGTTACTTTCATTACCATCCATTTTATATTTCATTTGCTACTCTTTCTAATTCCACCTGTTCAATGTCTCCAATATGTCAAGTTATATTTTGATTATCATTGTTATTCCTGGAAATGATACTTCTTGGCTTCGAGCAACTTTTTGAATATGATATTGTCCTCACTGCAGATTAGTCCAAACAATGGATTACTCTGTTGTAGTTTTTGATACTGCTCCTACAGGGCATACATTACGGTTGCTTCAGTTCCCAGCAACCCTAGAGAAGGGTCTTGAGAAAATGATGGAGTTGAAAAATAGATTTGGCGGTCTGTTGAATCAGGTATTTTATATACATTTCAAGATACTGGAAAACTTTTTTTGAGAAGTCGCTAGGGATGCTTGATTTGTAATTTTCTTCTCTAAATAACATATTATTCATATCAATTAATTAAGGGGACTAGGTTGCTCTTTCTCTAAACTATAACCAAACAAATGATAGTGAGATCTTGTGATGCGCTCAGCAGAGCCTGAACTGCCAAGCTTATTCCAAAGAAAATTTCTGATGTTTCAGTATTGCAAATACTATGATATTATGAGTTCTCCTTGGAAAAAAGCAAAGAAAATAAAGAAATATTGACTTGATGACTTACCTTCGTTTGTACTGAGGTTAAATGGTAATATGTACACGGCGAACTTTTGCATGTGCGGATTCTTCATTTGACCTACCCAGATGGGAACACACATGTATAGCTAATATAATAATGAATGCATTTGGCAGGCCAGTCGATTGTTTGGTCTTGGTGATGAGCTGAACGAGGATGCAATGCTTGGGAAACTTGAGGGTATGAAGGATGTGATCGAACAAGTGAACAGGCAATTTAAAGATCCAGTAAGACTCCCTACCTTGTATGGAAGCAGATATGCTCCTTAGAGCGTGTTTGGCATGACTCCGCTCCACCCTAGAGCAGCTCTACTCCAAAACTCTGGGTGGAGCAGCTCTGCTCCAGAGTTTAGATTGTTTCTTATAACTGGTGGCAGTGGCGGGTAAATAACACCAAACTCTGACTAGATTGTTTTTTTGGAGTTTTCGGAGCAGCAAAAGAGGTACTCTAAAAAATTATACTGCAGCTCGAAAAACTCTATAGAGTTTACAACTCTGGAGTTAGGGTGTTTGACATGCTCTGACCAGCTCCTCCTTAGAGTTTTGCTCTGGAGCCATGCCAAACAGGCCCTTAATCTACCAGTAACAGATCATGCTATATTGTACCTGGTGTAAAAAAATGTCAGTAGTAAAAGTTATAGTGAGAACACGCATGTGAAACTCATGATAGTGAAACTTGGAACTAAGTAAAACATCAGCGCTCTTAGGATTTGAGTTGATTGTTTTTTTTTGCTTGAAACCAAAAGTTTAGATTGTAAACTTGACTCACACTACATGCCCAAAACTTATTTGTATAGTACAGATCATTTTTTTAACAGCACACCAGATGCTTTCTGCTTAAGGCATTCTAGGATAGCTTCTGCATCTATCCAATTTAAGAGCACTGCTGGGTGAACATGAACTGACCAAGCATGCTCTACATTTTTTAGGCACCTACTGATTTCCATTTTTATTTTCTTTCCAGGACTTGACAACTTTTGTATGTGTTTGTATCCCGGAATTTCTTTCATTGTATGAAACAGAAAGATTGGTGCAAGAGTTAGCGAAGTTTGAGATTGATTCACACAATATTATTATTAATCAAGTTATATTTGATGAGGAAGGTGCGTACAAAAATGAGCTTCGTCACTTTCACTGACCTCTAGCTTTCTTGGAAAATTAAATTCACCACATTCAGTTAAAATTTCATTAGGACCTATTCTTCAAGCAAAGAAATTTGTTCTCATGAGCTCTGGTAGTATGGCTGAAAAACCTGGAGGGTCTTTATTTCAAAAGAGAAAAAAGGAAAAGGAAAATTCTAAAAGGCAGCATAAAACAACTTTCAACTAATCTATTCGTTAATCATAGGAGCAGAAAAGGAATGTACTTTAGGACCTTTCCTTTGGATATCTATCAATATCTATAGTTGTCCATTTGTTTTAATCTATTCATTTTTTCCCATTCTTGCAGCTGTCGAGTCAAAACTGCTAAAAGCACGGATGAAAATGCAACAAAAATACATTGATCAGTTCCATATGTTATACGATGACTTCAACATCACCAAGCTTCCCTTGCTTTCAGAAGAGGTAAGTAATTTGCTATCCCACCACATTTCTTGTTCAAGCTTACAATTTTTGTAAGTGCTTGTAGATGCATTTTCCAGGTTTGTGGTGTTCAAGCTCTCCAAAACTTTTCCCAGCACTTCCTTACACCATACAAGTCTACTCTTAAAAGGGGCACCGTCGAGGAGCTCGAACAGAGAATAACTATATTAAAATCTGCACTGCAAGAAGCTGAGACAGAGTTAGATAGGGTTAGGAAAGGGAAGCAGTCAGTGTGATTTTTTTTCCACAGGTCAAGTGTGTAAAACCAGAGAGACGATCAATTTTTTCGTGTCATTACACTCTTGTTGATTTCACTATCATGTTTCCTCATCGAGGAGTTTAGACTTGTAATAGCTATCGGCAGAGAAGTGTTTGATTCACACAAGATATATAGATCCATTCTTTTTGCCGGTTATTCGCGTGTCTAACTCTGAAGAAGTGAAGATCAGTTTTAGAATCCATTCCCCCCTCGTACTGTTTGGTCAAGGGATGGATTTTTGGAGGAACTCTGGATTTAGGGCATGCTTGGATGAACTAGAACTAGTTACTAGTTACTAGTTGGGCTGGGTTCAATTTAGTCTAAATTAGGCTATCTAGTTGGTTAATAGCTAGTTCAAGGTTTGGCTAAAATAGTAACCCATATATTAGCGTGCTGTCTGGATGGGCTAGACTGTTAGTTAGCAATCAGCACTTGTAAGGCCTTGGTCGGTTATACATTTTAATCCAAACACGGTACAAAGTTTGCCTTTTAAGTTTTGGAGAACAAAGTTTGCCTTTTGAGTTTCGGAGAATCTACAGTTAGGAAGTGGACAAGTGGTACTGCCCCCAGCTCTGGTTTTGGTAAGTACCTTGTTCGACAGTTTCATATAGGGTTGTGACCTTGTGGGCAATGGATTTTATCTAGATGGTTAGAACATCTCTAAGTGTTGATTTGGTGATCAGGGATCACGGGGATTCATAGGGGAGAAATCTCCTTATTATTCAATTTTAATAGAAAAGAGATTATTCCCCATGGATCCCCTCGTGAACTCTGGTCATCAAACCAGCTCTAATAGTTTCTAGAAAAGAAGTAGATAAATCAATGAGTTTTTAAGTGACTAATTGAGAGCATATTTGGTAACTTCTTCCAAACATTTTAAAACATCACTATACTACTACTTAATTACTCTAACTTAGAATTTGAGCACTTTGAGAGTGGTATCTCAATGGCTTGCACTTCTTTGAAGGGCCTTTTTCGCCTTTCACCTAAGGCCTTGTTTGTTTACACAATCTAGCTCTGGATTAGCATGGATTGGAATTAAATCCATGTCAAAATCTATGCCCTAAAATAATTTAACTCTACTTAAAATTTTTTATTCGATTAAACCTATTATGGATTATAACTCAAGGTTTTGGTAGTTTTGTTAACTACGGAAGGCATGGATTCTATCCATAACTTATTAGGTATGGAACAAATCCATGAAGATATTGCACAAGTTTATATTAGAATCCATGAATCAAAAGAATAGCTAGCTTTGAGAGATACATGGATTAAATGATGAATTTAATCCCACCATGGGATTGTGCGTGACATATAGATTCACACAATTCAGACCTGGATTAAATCCATGGCGAGATTTATTCCCTTATAACCGAACAAGCTCTCGCTCTTAATCCATGTGTATTGAGTGAGATTGAGTGGATTTAAATTCCAAATAAATCAAACTTTTTCTTAACTTTTTTCAATCTCATCCGATCCATGTGTAATATGAATAACCGAACGAGGCCTAAGCTGCACAGAAAAAAGTCCAACGCTAATCCTAGAGAAGCGTTGATGTCTCTTTCTATATATGTCGTGCAAAAGCCCAAAGCTAACCGTTGATAAATTAATGAATTTTTTAAGTGACTAATTGAGAGCATATTTGGTAACTTCTTCCAAGCGTTTCAAAACATCACTATACTATTGTTTAATTACTCTAACTTAGAATTTGAGCACTTTGAGAGTGGTATCTCAATGGCCCGCGCTCCCTTGAAAGGACCTTGTTCATCTTCCACCTAAGTTGTACATAAAAAAGTCTAAAGCAAATCCTAGAGAAGCTTTGATGTCTCTTTCTATCTAGGTCGTGCAAAAGCCCAAAGTTAACCCTAGATAAGAGTACTTCTAGCCTCTTCCTACTAGGTATATGTAAGGAACCCAGACGTCTAGGGGTTTTGAATTAGCACTTCTAAAAATCTTGCTCTAAAATAGGTCACAAATAAAACTCTTGAATAAAACATATACAAATAAGTAAACTAGATTGCATAAACTAGATTTTGTCTAAGTGTTGTTATCTCTACAAAAAATAGGGTTGCAACCCAAGTTCCAATCCTATATTATAAACTAAGAATAGTAAAGACTGCAACTTAAATAATCAATGTAAATGTGAAAGTTAAAGACAAAGCTAGAGATGCAAACTACCGTGGACGATGCTGGTATTTTTACCGAGGTATCCGTAACCACGCAACGTCTCGACTAATCCTCGTTGGTGCCCCTACACAAAGTGTAGCCCATGCGAGGGCCAAGCACCACGGTCGAGTAACTCCGTAGAGAGCAATGAGACTTGAAAGGGAAATATACTTACACCTTTTCCTAATTGATTTTGGTGGTTGAATTGCCCAATACAAATAATTGAACTAACTAGTTTGCTCTAGATTATAAGTTCTATAGGTGCCAAAGGTTCACAACAAACTAATAAAAAGACCAAGAAAGGGTTCAAATTAAAAGAGCAAAAGACAACCGAAGTGTGCCCTGGTCTGGCGCACCGGACTGTCCGGTGTGCCACCGGACAGTGTCCGCTGCACCAGGGAACCCGACTCCGAACTTGCCACCTTCGGGAATTCTGGGAGCCGCTCCGCTATAATTCACCGGACTGTCCGGTGTAGCACCGGACTGTTCGGTGTGCCAGCGGAGTAACGGCTACACAGCGCCAACGATGGTCTGCAAGAACAATAAATGCGCTACAGTGCGCGCAGAAGTCAGGACAGGCGCTAGAAGGCGCACCAGACAGTGAACAGTGACTGTCCGGTGCACCACCGGACTGTCCGGTGGCCCAGTTGTCAGAAGCTCCAACGGTCGGAACCCAACGGCCTGGTGACGTGGCTGGCGCACCGGACAGTGTCCGGTGGCACACCAGACTGTCCGGTGCGCCATACGACAGAAGCCCTCACCAACGGTTCTTTTGGTGGTTGGGGCTATAAATACCCCCAACCACCACACTTCAATGCATCCAAGTTTTCAGCCTTCACACCTCATACAAGAGCTATAACATTCAATACAAGACACAACCAAAGAGATTAAATCCTCTCCCAAGTCCAAAGACAATTCCAATCAAATAGTGACTAGTGAGAGAGATACTTGTGTTCTTTTGAGCTCTTGCGCTTGGATTGCTTTTCTTCTTCATTCTTTCTTGATTCCAACTCAATTGTAACTAAGGCAAGAGACACCAATTGTGTGGTGGTTCTTGTGGGGACTTAGTGTCCCATTTGATTGAGAAGAGAAGCTCACTCGGTCTAAGTGACTGTTTGAGAGAGGGAAAGGGTTGAAAGAGACTTGGTCTTTGTGACCACCTCAACGGGGAGTAGGTTTGCAAGAACCGAACCTCGGTAAAACAAATCACCGTGTCATTCTCTTTATTTTGCTTGTGATTTGTTTTTGCCCTCTCTCTCTCGGACTCGTCTATATTTCTAACGCTAACCCCGGCTTGTAGTTGTGCTTAAAGTTTGTAAATTTCAGATTCGCCCTATTCACCCCCCTCTAGGCAACTTTCAATTGGTATCAAAGCCCGGTTCTTCATTAGAGCCTAACCGCTCAAAGTGATGTCGGGAGATCACGCCAAGAAGGAGATGGTGACCGGCGAGAAGCCCGCCACAAGCCACGGGAAGGCTCCATCAAGGGAGTCCGGCAACAAAAAGAAGGAGGGACCCCCTTCACGCATTAGGACGCACAAGAGTGGCGAGAAGAAGAAGAAAATGAAGAAAGTGGTCTACTACGAGACCGACTCTTCATCGCCCTCTACATCGGGATCTAACGTCGCGTCCATCACTTCTAAGCGCCAAGAGCGCAAGAAGTATAGTAAGATCCCTCTACGCTATCCTCGCATTCCTAAACATACTCCATTACTTTCCGTCCCATTAGGCAAACCACCGACATTTGACAGTGAAGATTATTCTAGGTGGAGTGATATGATGAGATATCACCTAACCTCACTCCACAAAAGCATATGGGATGTTGTTGAGTTTGGAGTACAGGTACCATCCGTAGGGGATGAAGATTATGATCAGGACGAGGTGGCCCAAATCGAGCACTTCAACTCTCAAGCAACCACTATACTCCTCACCTCTCTAAGTCGAGAAGAGTATAATAAGGTGCAAGGGTTGAAGAGTGCCAAAGAGATTTGGGACGTACTTAAGACTGCACACGAAGAAGATGAGGTGACCAAAATCACCAAGCGGGAAACGATCGAGGGGGAGCTCGGTCGCTTCATGCTTCACCAAGGGGAGGATCCACAAGCAATGTACAATCGGCTCAAGACATTGGTGAACCAAGTGCGCAACCTCGGGAGCACCAAATGGGATGACCATGAAATGGTCAAGGTTATTCTTAGATCACTCGTATTTCTTAACCCTACTCAAGTTCAATTAATTCGTGGTGATCCAAGATATAAACTAATGTCTCCCGAGAAAGTGATAGGAAAATTTGTGAGCTTTGAATTGATGATCAAAGGCTCCAAGAAAATCATCGAGCAAGGCGCCACCTCAACACCCGAGGTGCAACCCGTCGCATTCAAGGCGACGGAAGAAGAAAAGAAAGATTCTACACCAAGTAGGATCCCCAACGATGCCTCCAAGCTCGACAATGAGGAGATGGCGCTCATCATCAAGAGCTTTCGCCAAATCCTCAAGCAAAGGAGGGGGAAAGACTACAAGTCCCGCTCCAAGAAGGTTTGCTACAAATGTGGTAAGCCCGGTCATTTTATCGCTAAATGCCCCTTGTCGAGTGATAGTGACAGAGATAACGACAAGAAGGGAAAGAGGAGAGAAAAGAAGAGGTACTACAAGAAGAAGGGCGGCGATGCTCATGTTTGCCGGGAGTGGGACTCCGACGAGAGCTCCACCGACTCCTCCTCCGAGGAGGACGTCGCCAACATCGCCGTCACCAAAGGACTCCTCTTCCCCAACGTCGACCACAAGTGCCTCATGGCAAAGGACGACAAAAAGAAGAAGGTAAAATCAAGATCCTCCACTAAGTATGCAACCTCTAGTGATGAAGATAATTCTAGTGATGAGGAGGATAACTTGCTCACTCTTTTTGCCAATCTTAACATGCAACAAAAGGAGAAATTAAATGAATTGATTAGTGCTATTAATGAGAAGGATGAACTCTTGGATAGCCAAGAGGACTTCCTTATTAAGGAAAACAAAAAGCATGTTAAGACTAAAAATGCTTATGCTTTGGAAGTAGAAAAATGTGAAAAATTGTCTAGTGAGCTAAGCACTTACCATGATGTTATTTCCAACCTTAGAAATGAAAATGCCAAACAAATTGCTAAGGTTGAGAAGTCAAATATTTGTGATGATTCAATTGTCAATCTTAAAAATGATAATGCTAGTTCAATTGCTAAGATTGAAAAATTGAATGCCTCTCTTGCTAGCCTTAGAAATAAGAATGAAAAATTAATTGCTAAGGCTAAGGAATTAGATGTTTGCAATGTTTCTATTTCCAATCTTAGAGATGAGAATGACATTTTACATGCTAAGATTGTTGAATTAAATACTTGCAAACCCTCTACATCTACTGTTGAGCATGTTACTATTTGCACTAGATGTAGATGAAAGCATCTAGGCCCCTGGTTGGTTTTAGTGATTAATGACAACATAATATTATATGTGACTAACGTGTGTTTTGCAGAGACAAATGGTAAGTTAGGTCGCATGACAGGTAGAAGTACTACAATGTGAAAACAATCCCGGAGATAAGAACTCGAAGCGACGGCTAAAACAACGAAACAAAAGGTGAAGGTCTACGGAGTCCGAGTGTCAAGGAGATGTGGACACTCGCGGTTTAGTTAGGTCTTTTATTCTTTTTTAGCCGTACTATAAAGAGGGGTTGTCGATGAGTAGTTTGACCAAGAGAGTTCTAGTGTAGTGTTGGTGCACAATCACACTCACATACAATGCTAGGTGTCACTCTAGAACTCACACACAAGTTAGAACGAAAACCGATTTGAAAATCAGTTGAAAATCAAGAGTTAGGGTTTCTGGCCCTGGGGCACCGGACTGTCCGGTGTGCACCGGACTGTCCGGTGCACCCTCTGCCAGGTGGGGCCAGGCTGGTCCAGTGGAGAGGCATTCCCTCCGCAGAAACCCGAGAGCGCCTGTTTCAGAGTTGAATTTTAGTGGCACACCGGACATCGCACCGGACTGTCCGGTGTGCACCGGACAGTGACTGTTCACTGTCCGGTGTGCCATGAGTCCAACGACTAGCTGTCAGAACTAGCCATTGGAATCGACCATTGGCGCACCGGTGGCGCACAGTTGGCGCACCGGTGGCGCACCGGACTGTCCGGTGCGCCAGTGCGCAGAAAGTTGCCTGTAACGGCTAGTTGGTGGGTGAGGGCTATTTATACCCCTTCCACCCACCATATTCAATGTCTTGCACTCCACATTTATTCCAGCACATTGCTAGAGCATTGCAAGCACCAAAAGCCTAGTGAGGAGATTAGAGAATCTTAATTCACGTTTTGTTCCTCATTAGCGCTAGCGAGAGCCACCTAGAGCACACACCACTTGCATTAGGCTTCTCTTGGTCAAGCGAAAGTCTACGGCTTGTTACTCTTGGTGATCGGCATCACCTAGACGGCTTGGTGGCGTTGGGAGCTCGGTGATCACCGTGAAGATCTTGTTGGTGACCCGACTCAAGTTTGTAAGCGGTCTCGAGGGATCCACCGCACCGGAGTGGCAAAGGATCATCTCGTAGTGAGCACTTGGTTCTTGCGAGGACCAAGGGGGAGCGATACCCTTGCGCGGGTGCTCCAACGAGGACTAGTGGAGAGTGCCGACTCTTCGATACCTCGGGAAAAATTGGAGGAGTCTTCTAAACTTTGCTTTACATTCCGCACTTAATTCAAGCACTTTACATTGTGTATTTGTTTAGGAAGTATTTGAAGTATTGTCTTAGCATTGTTGCATTTCTAGTATTATATTCTTAGTGCTAGTTGTTGGGGTGAAGTTGGGCTCTTGCTTAGCTCTTGCTTAGTCTTTAATTAGTGTTGATTTTTAGAAAAGCCCAATTCACCCCCCTCTTGGGCATCGTGATCCTTTCAATTGGTATCAGAGCCTTGTTGCTCATAGATTAGCTTAATCGCTAGAGTTACGATGTCCGGTGGGGATGGACCTCCTCCCGTTTTTGATGGTGACGATTTTCCTTATTGGAAAATTCGTATGGAAGCATACTTAGAGGCTATAGACATTGGTGTCTATAAAGCCGCCACACAAGGATTCCCCGAACCTAGAGATCCCACAAATCTTGTAGGTGATGAGTTCAATTATGAGAAATGGAATGCTAAGGCCAAAAACACCCTTTTTAGAGGCCTTTGCAAAGATGTGTTCAATAGAGTAAGAAATCATAAAAATGCTCATGATTTGTGGATGGACATTTGTGCTCTACACGAAGGAACTAGAAGTGAACGTGAGGAAAGATATCACATAGCCATGAGAAAGTTAAATTCTTTTGAAATGCTTACTAATGAAAATGCAAATGCTATGTACTCACGTCTCAATATTCTTGTAGAGGAAGTTAATGGATTGGGGCTTACTCAAATCTCACAACCGGATGTTGTGAGGAAGATTCTCAGTGTCCTCCCAATAGACAAATATGGACACATTGTCACTGTGCTACATCAAATGGATCTTTCAGTTACCACACCTACACAAATTTTGGGAAAGATCAATGCCCATGAAATGTACATGCACATCAACGACAAAGAAGAATCATCTTCTAAAAGAAAGGATTTGGCTCTCAAAGAAAATCATGAAAGAAAAGGAAAAGCAAAAATACAAGTTGAGGAAGAATCCTCAAGTGATGATGACCTTGATGCAAACATTGCCTTGATGGTAAGGAAGACCACCAAGATGTTGAAGAAGCTAAATAGAGAAGGCATCAAATTTGATTCAAGGAAGAAGAAATTCTTTTCCAACAAAAGAAAGCCCATTTCTGAGATGGACTGCTACAACTGTGGTGAGCTCGGTCATCTTGCTCATCAATGCAACAAGCCCAAGAAGAATAAGTTCAAGGGCAAGAAAGAAGATGACAACGATGATGAAAAGAAGGAAAAGAAATTCTTCAAGAGGAAGGATGGGAAGCAAAAGAGGTTCCACAAGAAGAAGAATGGAAATGCATATATTGTTGGCGACTGGCTCACCGACATCGAATCATCAAGTGGGTCTTCTTCAAGTGAAGAAGAGGATGATGAAAAAGTTGCCGCCATCGCCGGGGACTTCTCTTCACCACCACCATCACCATCATCAATTCCTCACCTATGCCTCATGGCTAGGGGTGAACGGAAGGTACAAAATGATATCAATATTGCTGATGATAGTGATAGTGATAGTGATGAGGAATTTGCTTCACCTTCATATGATGAGTTAGCTGACTTGCTTAAAGAATATACTCAAATCATTAGAAAGTCAAAAGCTAAATGTGATAGGTTGAAAAATGAAAATGAATCTTTAAATGCCAAATATGACATAGTTATAAAGGCTAGTGATGAAATAAAAGAAGAGAATAAAACTATGTCATCAACTATAAATGAGATCACAAACTCCCTAAAAGATGCTAAGGAAAAATATGACAAATTAAATGAAGCTAATAGGGAGTTGCAAAATAGACTAGTAAAGATCAAGGAAGACTATACTCAAATTAAATTTGATCATGACAATCTTCTTGTTGAAAATGAACTTTTATCTTGCAAAACACATGAGGCTATTAACCCTGTTGTTAAGTTTGATGTAGCAACCTCATGTGATGATTTGAGTCAAGAAGAGCAAACTAGTCTACATGCTGAATTGACTGAAAAAGTTGAAGTCCTGACTTTAGACAACCAAAAATTGAAGAATTACTTGACTGATGCAACTACTAGAGGAAAGGTTGCTATTGAGAACAATGATTTCAACAATGAGTTGGCAGTGGATAATCAAAGGCTTAAAAATGAGGTCAAGAAACTAAAAAGTAAAAATGAACACCTTGCAACAAGTGTGCAAAAGTTCAACAAGGGTCAATACCTCCAAAATGAGCTGCTTATGAACACTGTTATGAAAAACAACAAGAGTGGTATTGGATACAATGCTTTTGTGCAAAAGAAAGCTACCACTCAATACAAGCCGAAGCAGACTCACAAGCCTATCAAATGCTTTGAGTGTGGAAATGAAGGTCATTTTGCCCACAACTGCAAAGCCAAACCACCAACTCCCTTGCCTAAGCACTCAAGACCATTTGCTTTCAATGCTCATTATGTTCTAAGAAAGGTTGCAAATGGAAAGGTTAAAGTTACATTCCTAGGTCCACCAAACAAAAGTAGACCTAGACAAATCTGGGTGGCAAAGTCCTTAATTGAGAGAGTCACTGGTCCTATGCAATATAGGGCCCTCAAAACTCAAGCTTGAATTGTCTGTGGATGTAGGTGAACTACAAGACCGGTGGGAGCCATTGGGTTATTGACAGTGGATGCACACAACATATGACAGGCAACCCACGGATGTTCACCTCACTGGATGAGAATGTTGATGGTCAAGATAAAATCACATTTGGAGACAATTCAAAAGGAAAAGTGCAAGGACTTGGCAAGGTGGCAATCTCAAATGATTTATCAATATCAAATGTTCTCTTAGTTGCACCTTTGAGCTTCAATTTATTATCAGTGGGTCAACTTTGTGATCTTGGACTTCAATGCTTATTCACTCCAACAGAGGTTATTGTAACAAAGATGGATGATGAATCAATGGTGTTCAAAGGTTTTAGGTACAACAACCTCTACTTAGTGGATTTCACTTCAGAAGATGCAGACTTAAGAACTTGCCTCTTCACCAAAGCTTCACTTGGATGGCTCTGGCATAGGAGGCTTGCACATGTTGGGATGAACACACTCAAGAAGGTATTAAAGAAAGATATGGTTAGAGGATTAAAGGATGTGGTGTTTGAAAAAGACAAGCCATGAAGTGCATGTCAAGCTGGAAAGCAAGTTGCTAATACACATCCTACTAAAGCTTTCATGTCAACATCAAGGCCACTGGAACTACTTCATATGGATTTATTTGGACCTACAAATTATGTCAGTGCCGGTGGCAACCTCTACTGTCTAGTGATTGTTGATGACTTCTCAAGATACACTTGGGTGTTCTTTCTCCATGACAAATCTGAAGTTGCATCTATATTCAAGAAGTTTGCCAAGAAAGCACAAAATGAATTTGACTGCAAGATCAAGAAGATTAGAAGTGACAATGGCAAAGAATTTGACAACACCAACATTCATGAGTACTGTGATGAAATTGGGATCAAGCATGAAGTATCTGCCACATACACACCTCAACAAAATGGAGTTGTTGAAAGGAAAAATAGGACCTTGATCACTCTTGCAAGAACAATGACTGATGAGTATAACACACCGGAGAGGTTTTGGGCCGAAGCTGTCAACACTGCTTGTTATGCATCAAACAGGCTATTTCCTCACCGGCTACTTGCGAAGACTCCTTATGAACTGCTAAATGGGAAAAAGCCAGACATCTCTTTCTTCCGGGTGTTTGGGTGCAAATGCTACATCTACAAGAAACGCCATCACCTAGGGAAGTTTCAAAGACGTTGTGATATTGGTTTTCTTTTGGGTTATTCATTAAAGTCCAAAGCATATCGAGTATTCAACCATGCCACTGGCGTGGTAGAAGAAACATATGATGTGGAATTTGATGAGACTAATGGCTCCCAAGGAGCACTTGAAAACTTTGATGATGTAGGTGATGAGCCACTTAGGGAAGCAATGAAGAACATGCCTATTGGAGCTATCAAACCAAAAGAAGATGAAGAAGAGGTGCAAATCATTGACAGACCTTCTTCATCAAATGTACCACAAGATGATGAAAAAGATGAGAGGCATGCAAATGAAGATACATTTGTCTCTCATGAACAAGCAAGGGTACAAGCCAAAGATGTTGATGCTCCAGGATCTTCTTCCCAAGTGGTTGACAGGAGAAACTCATCACTACTTCAAGCTCATCCTCAAAACCAAATCATCGGGAGTCCTTCACAAGGGGTTATTACTCGATCACATAGACATGCTTTTTTTATTGAACATCACTCCTTTGTTTCTTGTGTTGAGCCTACTTGTATAGATGAGGCGCTACAAGATCCGGACTGGGTGAATGCCATGCATGAAGAACTTAACAACTTCACCCGTAACGAAGTTTGGACCCTGGAGAAGCCCCCACAAGATGCAAGAATCATTGGAACCAAGTGGGTGTTCAGAAACAAACAAGATGATCAAGGTGTGATTGTAAGAAACAAGGCAAGACTTGTTGCAAAGGGATTCTCTCAAGTTGAAGGCTTAGATTTTGGAGAGACCTTTGCACCGGTTGCTCGACTGGAAGCCATCCGTATCCTACTTGCATATGCATCATGCTATGATATAAAACTTTATCAAATGGATGTAAAAAGTGCATTTTTAAATGGCTTCATAAATGAACTTGTATATGTTGAGCAACCGCCTGGATTTGAAGACCCTAGATATCCTAATCATGCTTATAGGTTGTCCAAGGCGCTATATGGGCTAAAGCAGGCTCCAAGGGCTTGGTATGAGCGCCTTCGTGACTTCCTCATCGAAAAGGGCTTCAAGATCGGGACCGTCGACACAACTCTCTTCACAAAGAAACATAACGGTGATATTTTCATTTGTCAAGTATATGTTGATGATATAATCTTTGGCTCGACAAATGACTGTCATTGCAAGGAATTTAGTGAGTTGATGTCGAAGGAGTTCGAGATGTCAATGATTGGTGAGCTAACATACTTCCTCGGCTTTCAAGTCAAGCAAATGAAAGATGGTAACTTTCTCTCACAAGAGAAGTATACCAAAGACTTGTTGAAAAGGTTCAACATGGAGAAGTGCAAACCAATCAAGACCCCCATGCCTACAAATGGACATCTCGACTTAGATGAGGGAGGTAACCCGGTTAATCAAACTCTCTACCGTTCTATGATTGGTAGTTTATTATACCTTACCGCATCTAGGCCCGATATTATGTTTAGTGTCTGCATGTGTGCTAGATTTCAATCTAATCCTAAGAAAGCTCATCTTCGCGCTGTTAAGAGAATTCTTAGGTATCTCAGGCACACCACAAGTGTTGGTCTGTGGTATCCCAAAGGAGCTACTTTTGATTTAATTGGCTATTCCGATTCGGATTATGCCGGTTGCAAAATTGATAGGAAAAGTACTTCTGGGGGATGCCATCTGCTTGGTAGATCACTAGTTTCATGGACATCCAAAAAGCAAAATAGTGTTGCCTTGTCAACTGCCGAAGCGGAATACATTGTCGCAGGTGCTTGTTGCACACAAATTTTATATATGAAACAAACTCTTCTAGACTATGGCGTAGTTCTAGAAAAGGTACCTTTGTTGTGTGATAATGAGAGTGCTGTTAAAATTGCTAATAACCCTGTACAACACTCTCGCACCAAACACATTGATATCCGTCATCACTTCCTTAGAGATCATGTTGCTAAAGGAGATATCATTTTAGAAGGAGTGAGGTCGGAAGATCAATTAGCGGATATTTTCACTAAGCCACTTGATAAGACCCGCTTTTGCATGTTGAGGAATGAACTAAATATTCTTGATCTCAGAAATTTTATGTAAAATGTCAAATAGTGTTGTCAAGCTTGCATTGCATGTTTAAATTCCTTGTATTGCATCTAGGACTTGTCTAACCTAGTTGAGATAACCGCCAACAAAGCGAGTGAAAAAGCTTAACTCGGGTCAAACCTGACAAGTCTTAGTTTTAAGCTTTTAGCACTTAAATTCTTACTTTTTATGTAATTGTTGGTTCTTGAAATATGCATGAGGTACTGCACTTAGGGGGAGTATTCAAAACTCAAATCACTCATGAAAACCCCTAGTGCAAGCCAAAATGCAAATTTCACCATTTGCCTATTTTCTCTAAAAATTATCTAGCCTATGGCAAAATATTTTGAAAAGTATATGAGGGTGCCAATACCTGTCCCAACAAGTGTTATTTTGTGTGATTATAAGTTGGGATTTGGTTTGGCTGAAAAGTAGATAGAAAAATTCAAAATTTTCCAAACTCCCTCTGTCTGGGCTCACCGGACAGTCCGGTGTGCACCGGACACTGCACTGTGCAATGTCCGGTGCACCGGCAGCCGCGCGCTAAAATCCTTTTTCCTGTGCGCTGTCCGGTGGCTCACCGGACAGCTACTGTGCGCTGTTCGGTGTGCACCGGACATGCACTGTAGACTGTCCGGTGCACCCATATCGCGTTTAAAAAAAAGGACTCCAGCCCGAGACCGAGCCAGAGGCTCATTTCCAGCGCTCTCTCTCTGTCTCTCTGGCGATTCCCTTTCCCCCGCCGGCGACCTTCCCTCTCCGGCGACCACCGTACTCCGGCGACCGTGCTCCTCCTGGGCTTGTCCTCTCCCTCTCGGTGAGCAGCCCATCCATCTCTCCCTCAGTTCTCTCTCACTCTCTGTTCTGGTGAGCAGAGGCTCCCATTTCCACCGTTTGTGAATTTCTTCAAATCCTGTGAATCCCAGTGACTCCAAATGGTGGAATGTGTTCCTATGTGTGCCTTGAACACTCCTGCAGGTTATTAGCTCCTTCGAGAGAGTTTTCACACCTCAAATGCCCATTTCACCGAAAACCTAATTCTCCGCACGCCACGTGCTCGGTGAAATGCCCAAACCAGCCAAAAATGCTCCAATTGAACCCAAATTTGTCAGGACCCCCTGTTGGTACCTCTCCGCTCCGGCCGGTCACTTTGGCGTTCACCTCTCCGGTTCTCAGCTCTGTCTGCCCACAGCCGCCAGTGCCACCAGCATCTGATGTTACCACTACTGCTGTGGCAGTATCTGTGACCACTTCTGTTCCGGTAGCTCCTGCAGCGCGGCCTCAGTCCGAGTCAGTACCAGCTCCAGCTTCTACTGCAGATCCTGGATCCGAGACTGACTCTGACCCTCCGCCGGCGTTCGCTCTGCTGCCTCGACCGCGACCGGATGCGCCCCCGCCGCCTCCTCCTGCTTCAGATGTTTAGGTTCGGGTGCCCTTTTGGTGTTTGACGCCAAAGGGGGAGAGATATGAGTTGTGAGAGCTAGGGGGAGTTAGAGAGTTAGTAGAGAGTCATTTTGATGTAATATATGTGCTTGCCACTCTCTGTACTAGCTTGATGTTTTTGGCTCACAAACTCGATATATACTCTCGTTGCTTATGATTGACTGTGTGTATTATGTTTTCACCTTATATTTTATCACCAGTCTTCTAGTTCTTGTTTCATTGATTTAACTTCACTTTTATATGAACAAGAATCTTATGATGTGTATGCGCTCACTCTTAATATTATGATACACGTTCTTTCTGTCTAAGACTACTGAGTATAACTAACCATCCTTTCTATTGATAGAAACTTAAAAACAAACTTCTCTCACAAAACTTGTAGAGTTGTCATCAATCACCAAAAAGGGGGAGATTGAAAGCATCTAGGCCCCTGGTTGGTTTTAGTGATTAATGACAACATAATATTATATGTGACTAACGTGTGTTTTGTAGAGACAAATGGTAAGTTAGGTCACATGACAGGTAGAAGTACTACAATGTGAAAACAATCCCGGAGATAAGAACTCGAAGCGATGGCTAAAACGACGAAACAAAAGGTGAAGGTCTACGGAGTCCGAGTGTCAAGGAGATGTGGACACTCGCGGTTTAGTTAGGTCTTTTATTCTTTTTTAGCCGTACTATAAAGAGGGGTTGTCGATGAGTAGTTTGACCAAGAGAGTTCTAGTGTAGTGTTGGTGCACAATCACACTCACATACAATGCTAGGTGTCACTCTAGAACTCACACACAAGTTAGAACGAAAACCGATTTGAAAATCAGTTGAAAATCAAGAGTTAGGGTTTCTGGCCCTGGGGCACCGGACTGTCCGGTGCACCCTCTGCCAGGTGGGGCCAGGCTGGTCCAGTGGAGAGGCATTCCCTCCGCAGAAACCCGAGAGCGCCTGTTTCGGAGTTGAATTTTAGTGGCGCACCGGACATCGCACCGGACTGTCCGGTGTGCCATGAGTCCAACGGCTAGCTGTCAGAACTAGCCGTTAGAATCGACCGTTGGCGCACCGGTGGCGCACCGGACTGTCCGGTGCGCCAGTGCGCAGAAAGTTGCCTGTAACGGCTAGTTGGTGGGTGAGGGCTATTTATACCCCTTCCACCCACCATATTCAATGTCTTGCACTCCACATTTATTCCAGCACATTGCTAGAGCATTGCAAGCACCAAAAGCCTAGTGAGGAGATTAGAGAATCTTAATTCGCGTTTTGTTCCTCATTAGCGCTAGCGAGAGCCACCTAGAGCACACACCACTTGCATTAGGCTTCTCTTGGTCAAGCGAAAGTCTACGGCTTGTTACTCTTGGTGATCGGCATCACCTAGACGGCTTGGTGGCGTTGGGAGCTTGGTGATCACCGTGAAGATCTTGTTGGTGACCCGACTCAAGTTTGTAAGCGGTCTCGAGGGATCCACCGCGCCGGAGTGGCAAAGGATCATCTCGTAGTGAGCACTTAGTTCTTGCGAGGACCAAGGGGGAGCGATACCCTTGCGCGGGTGCTCCAACGAGGACTAGTGGAGAGTGCCGACTCTTCGATACCTCGGAAAAAATTGGAGGAGTCTTCTAAACTTTGCTTTACATTCCGCACTTAATTCAAGCACTTTACATTGTGTATTTGTTTAGCAAGTATTTGAAGTATTGTCTTAGCATTGTTGCATTTCTAGTATTATATTCTTAGTGCTAGTTGTTGGGGTGAAGTTGGGCTCTTGCTTAGCTCTTGCTTAGTCTTTAATTAGTATTGATTTTTAGAAAAGCCCAATTCACCCCCCCCTCTTGGGCATCGTGATCCTTTCAGTAGAGATGTTAACATTGATGCTATTCATGATCACATTGCTATGATTAAACAACAAAATGATCATATAGCAAAATTAGATGCTAAAATTGCCGAACATGAACTAGAAAATGAGAAATTTAAATTTGCTCGTAGCATGCTTTATAGTGGGAGACGCCCTGGCATTAAGGATGGCATTGGCTTCCAACAGGGAAACAATGTCAAGCTTAATGTCCCTCCTAAAAGATTGTCTAACTTTGTTAAGGGCAAAACTCCCATGCCTCAGGATAATGAGGGTTACATTTTATACCCTGCCGGTTATCCCGAGCACAAAATTAGGAGAATTCACTCTAGAAAGTCTCACTCTGGCTCTAATCATGCTTTTATGTATAAGAGTGAGGCATCTAGCTCTAGGCAATCAACCCGTGCTAAATTGCCTAAGAAGAAAACTCCTATTGCATCAAATGATCATAACATTTCATTTAAGACTTTTGATGCTACCTATGTGCTAACTAACAAATCAGGCAAAATAGTTCCCAAATATGTTGGGGGCAAACACAAGGGCTCCAAGACTTGTGTTTGGGTACCCAAGGTGCTTGTTTCTAATGTGAAAGGACCCAAGACCGTTTGGGTACCTAAGAACAAGGCCTAAACTTGTTTTGTAGGTTTATGCATCCGGGGGCACAAGTTGGATCATCGATAGCGGGTGCACAAACCACATGACAGGGGAGAAGAAGATATTCTCCTCCTACGAGAAAAACCATGATGCCCAACGAGCCATCACATTCGGGGATGGAAACCAAGGTGTGGTCAAAGGACTTGGTAAAATTGCTATATCACCTGACCATTCTATTTCCAATGTTTTTCTTGTAGATTCTTTAGATTACAATTTGCTTTCTGTTTCTCAATTATGCAAAATGGGCTACAACTGTCTTTTTACAGATATAGGTGTTACTGTCTTTAGAAGAAGTGATGATTCAGTAGCATTTAAGGGAGTGTTAGAGGGTCAGCTATACTTAGTAGATTTTGATAGAGCTGAACTCGACACTTGCTTAATTGCTAAGACTAACATGGGTTGGCTCTGGCACCGCCGACTAGCCCATGTTGGGATGAAGAATCTTCATATGCTTCTAAAGGGAGAACACATTTTGGGACTAACCAATGTTCATTTTGAGAAAGACAGGGTTTGTAGCGCATGTCATGCAGGGAAGCAAGTTGGTGTTCACCATCCACACAAGAACATCATGACAACTGACAGGCCGCTTGAGCTACTCCACATGGACCTATTCGGCCCGATAGCTTACATAAGCATCGGCGGGAGTAAGTACTGTCTAGTTATTGTGGATGATTATTCTCGCTTCACTTGGGTATTCTTTTTGCAGAAAAAATCTCAGACCCAAGAGACCTTAAAGGGATTCTTGAGACGGGCTCAAAATGAGTTCGGCTTGAGGATCAAGAAAATAAGAAGCGACAACGTGACGGAGTTCAAGAACTCACAAATCGAAAGCTTTCTTGAGGAGGAGGGCATCAAGCATGAGTTCTATTCTCCCTACACGCCACAACAAAATGGTGTAGTGGAGAGGAAGAATAGAACTCTATTGGACATGGCAATGACCATGCTTGATGAGTACAAGACTTCGGATCGGTTTTGGGCCGAGGCGGTCAACACTGCTTGCTACGCCATCAACCGGTTATATCTTCACCGAATCCTCAAGAAGACATCTTATGAACTCCTAACCGGTAAAAAGCCCAATGTTTCATATTTTAGAGTCTTTGGTAGCAAATGCTTTATTCTTGTTAAAAGAGGTAGAAAATCTAAATTTGCTCCTAAGGCTGTAGAAGGCTTTTTACTAGGATATGATTCAAACACAAGGGCATATAGAGTCTTTAACAAGTCCACTGGACTAGTTTAAGTTTCTTGTGACATTGTGTTTGATGAAACTAACGGCTCTCAAGTAGAGCAAGTTGATCTTGATGCGCTAGATGATGAAGAGGCTCCATGAGTCGCGCTAAGGAACATGTCCATTGGGGATGTGTGTCCTAAGGAATCCGAAGAGCCTCCACAAGCACAAGATCAACCATCTTCCTCCATGCAAGCATCTCCACCAACCCAAGATGAGGATCAAGCTCAGGATGATGAAGAAGAGGATCAAGAAGATGAGCCACCTCAAGAGGAGGGCAATGATCAAGGGGGAGATGTCCATGATCAAGACAAGGGAGATGATGAGGATCCAAGACCGCCACACCCAAGAGTCCACCAAGCAATACAATGAGATCACCCCGTGAACACCATCCTCGGCGATATTCATAAGGGGGTAACCACTCGATCTCGTGTTGCTCATTTTTGTGAACATTACTCTTTTGTTTCCTCTATTGAGCCACACAGGGTAGAGGAAGCACTTCAAGATTCTGATTGGGTGCTGGCGATGCAAGAGGAGCTCAACAACTTCACGAGGAATGAGGTATGACATTTAGTTCCATGTCCTAACCAAAATGTTGTAGGAACCAAGTGGGTCTTCCGCAACAAACAAGATGAGCATGGTGTGGTGACAAGGAACAAAGCCCGACTTGTGGCCAAGGGATATTCACAAGTCGAAGGTTTGGATTTCGGTGAAACCTATGCACCCATAGCTAGGCTTGAGTCAATTCGTATATTACTTGCCTATGCTACTTACCATGGCTTTAAGCTTTATCAAATGGACGTGAAAAGTGCCTTCCTCAATGGACCAATCAAGGAGGAGGTCTATGTTGAGCAACCTCCCGGCTTTGAAGATAGTGAGTACCCTAACCATGTCTATAAACTCTCTAAGGCGCTTTATGGGCTCAAGCAAGCCCCAAGAGCATGGTATGAATGCCTAAGAGATTTTCTTATCGCTAATGTCTTCAAAGTCGGAAAGGCCGATCCTACTCTCTTTACTAAAACACTTGCAAATGATTTGTTTGTATGCCAAATTTATGTTGATGATATCATATTTGGGTCTACTAACGAATCTACATGTGAAGAGTTTAGTAGGATCATGACTCAAAAATTCAAGATGTCTATGATGGGGGAGTTGAAGTATTTCTTAGGATTTCAAGTGAAGCAACTCCAAGAGGGCAACTTCATTAGCCAAACGAAGTACATTCAAGACATACTCACAAAGTTTGGGATGAAGGATGCTAAGCCCATCAAGACACCCATGGGAACTAATTGGCATCTCGACCTCGACACGGGAGGTAAATCTGTAGATCAAAAGATATACCGGTCGATGATAGGTTCTTTACACTATTTATGTGCTTCACGACTGGACATTATGCTTTCTGCATGCATGTGTGCAAGATTCCAAGCCGATCCTAAGGAAGTTCACCTTAGGGTCGTGAAACGAATCTTGAGATATTTAGTTTATACTCCTAAGTTTGGCCTTTGGTACCCTAGGGGATCCACATTTGATTTAATTGGTTATTCAGATGCTGATTGGGCAGGGTGTAAGATTGATAGAAAGAGTACATCAGAGACTTGCCAGTTCTTGGGAAGATCTCTGGTGTCTTGGGCTTCAAAGAAGCAAAATTCTGTAGCTCTTTCTACCGCTGAAGCCAAGTATATTGCCGCAGGCCACTGTTGCGCGCAATTGCTTTGGATGAGGCAAACCCTTAGGGACTATGGTTACAAATTGACCAAAGTTCCTCTTCTATGTGATAATGAGAGTGCAATCCGCATGGCGGATAATCCCGTTGAGCATAGCCGCACTAAACACATAGCCTTTCGGTATCACTTTTTAAGGGATCACCAACAACGGGGATATATCGAGATTGCTTATATTAACACCAAAGATCAATTGGCCGATATCTTTACCAAGCCACTAGATGAGAAAACATTTACCAAACTTAGGCATGAGCTAAATATTCTTGATTCTAGGAATTTTGATTGATATTTTGCACTCATAGCTCATTCATATACCTTTGATCATATCTCTTTCATGTTCTATGACTAATGTGTTTTAAGTGCATATTATGCTAAGTCATAGATTGAGAGGGAAATGGAGTCCTCGGCGAAGACAAGGCTTCCACTCCACTCCATCGAATTACTCATCCTTCGCCGTCACTCCACAACGCTCTCCAATTTGGTATAATCTTCACTCATACATTATTTACCAAAGGGGGAGAAAGTAGTTAGAAGGGCTTATATTTCACTCAAGTATCCGTTTTTGGCGATTCATGCCAAAGGGGGAGAAAGTATTAGCCCAAAGCAAAAGGACCGCACCACCACCAATTTCAAATTTCAAAATATAGTCTTTCAAATTTATGTTAAGAAAAGATTTTTTCAATTGGTATCTTATTTTTGATATAATTTCAAATTGGTATACCTTCTTCAAAATTAATATCTAAAACCCTCTTGAACACTAAGAGGAGGATTTCATTAAGGGAGAGTTTTGATTAGTCAAAGGAAAAGCATTTGAAACAGGGGGAGAAAATTTCAAATCTTGAAAATGCTTCTCAAAATCTTATTCATATACCTTTGATTATTTTGCAAAAGATTTTTGAAAAAGAATTTCCAAAACATTGCAAAACAAAACAAGTGGTGCAAGCGTGGTCCAAAATTTTAAATAAGAAGAAAATTATTTCATGCATATCTAGTAGAAATAATTATTGGTTTCATTCCAAGCAACCTTTGCACTTACATTATCCAAACTAGCTCAATTCTGCACCTTTATATTTGCTTTGGTTTGTGTTGGCATCAATCACTAAAAAGGGGGAGATTGAAAGGGAAATAGGCTTACACATTTTCTTAATTGATTTTGGTGGTTGAATTGCCAAATACAAATAATTGAACTAACTAGTTTGCTCTAGATTATAAGTTCTACAGGTGCCAAAGGTTCACAACAAACCAATAAAAAGACCAAGAAATGGTTCAAATTAAAAGAGCAAAAGACAACCGAAGTGTGCCCTGGTCTGGCGCACCGGACTGTCCGGTGTGCCACCGGACAGTGTCCGGTGCACCAGGGAACCCGACTCCGGACTTGCCACCTTCGGGAATTCTGGGAGCCGCTCTGCTATAATTCACCGGACTGTCCGGTGTAGCACCGGACTGTCCGGTGTGCCAGCGGAGTAACGGCTACACAACGCCAATAGTCGTCTGCAAGAACAATAAATGTGCTACAGTGCGCGCAGAAGTCAGGACAGGCACCAGAAGGCGCACCAGACAGTGAACAGTGACTGTCTGGTGCACCACCGGACTGTCCGGTGGCCCAGTTGTCAGAAGCTCCAACGGTCGGAACCCAACGCCCTGGTGACGTGGCTGGCGCACCGGACAGTGTCCGATGGTGCACCGGACTGTCTGGTGCGCCATACAACAGAAGCCCTCACCAACGGTTCTTTTGGTGGTTGGGGCTATAAATACCCCCAACCACCACACTTCAATGCATTCAAGTTTTTAGCCTTCACACCTCATACAAGAGCTATAGCATTCAATACAAGACATAACCAAAGAGATCAAATCCTCTCCCAAGTCCAAAGACAATTCCAATCAAATAGTGACCAGTGAGAGAGAGATACTTGTGTTCTTTTGAGCTCTTGCGCTTGGATTGCTTTTCTTCTTCATTCTTTCTTGATTCCAACTCAATTGTAACCAAGGCAAGAGACACCAATTGTGTGGTGGTTCTTGTGGGGACTTAGTGTCCCATTTGATTGAGAAGAGAAGCTCACTCGGTCTAAGTGACTGTTTGAGAGAGGGAAAGGGTTGAAAGAGACCTGGTCTTTGTGACCACCTCAACGGGGAGTGGGTTTGCAAGAACCGAACCTCGGTAAAACAAATCACCATGTCATTCTCTTTATTTTGCTTGTGATTTGTTTTTGCCCTCTCTCTCGGACTCGTCTATATTTCTAACGCTAACCCCGGCTTGTAGTTGTGCTTAAAGTTTGTAAATTTCAGATTCGCCCTATTCACCCCCTCTAGGCGACTTTCAAGGCTTCTCCATACGCAAGTGGTGCTTTGCTTCCGGCACCTCTCGAATGCTCCACGTTGTCTCCACTATCGAGCTTCCGATCAAATCGTTGCGGGCCTCATTCCCTCCAGTACACGGTGACAGCCGTATCACAAGCGCGGTTGATACGGTCTCACAAAACTCTCGTCCACTCGGTACAATGACAACAACTTGCGCAAGAGCCGATGGGTTTTGTGGGATTTTCTAAACTCACTCAACTAACTAGGAACAACCTAGAGAAAGCGCATAAGCGGTCTAACTAACCTAAAAAACTTCTCAAAGCACCTACGTTAATCATCAAGTGATTCTATTAAGCACTTGTGTGTTTGAACACTTAGATATGTGTATCACATGTGTTGGTATCTTGTTTGGGCTGCCACACCTTCAAATGGCCAGCTAGAGGGGTTTATACAGAGCCCCTATCCAATTCCAGTCGTTGGAAAACGCTGCAAATTTTCTGTCTACGTGTGCATCGAACCGTTCGGTTCGAGCTTCCACGACAACCAATCATATCCTTAGTGTCCCCCGCCGAACTGTAAACCTAAGCTACATGCCTCCTAGGAATGTAATCGGATAGAATATGAACATATATTACTTGTTCCATGTTTGTATTCATATTTTCTCTTCGGATTCAGATATAATACGAATATTATCAAAAATTATGTCACATAAGATTTAAATGGATATCGACGTCTTAAATATTCAACTTTGAATATACGAATACAAATATAGATCAGATATGTATCGAACACTGAATACTCAGACTCGGATACAGATCACATCTCAACCTTTTAGACTGATTAAATTCAATATAGATAGATAATATTCGTACCATTTACATTTAGGTCCTGCTACCATGGGGCTCACTCAAAGGTTCCCTTAGCCACCGGTGTACACTGTAGCTTGTGAGTGAGGATACATCCATAAAAAATTTAAAAACTATTAGGACCAAATTTTCACTATGGTTACAACTTAATTTTTCACACGTATAAGAGAAGTGCAGTATCCCTTAATTTGCTCTAGCTTTGCTAGAGCTAGCCACACATGCATCACTTTGTCAATAGGCCTATGGCCTTGTTATTTGCCACATTCCACATTTCCACTCTAACTCTAAATTATAAGGTGTTGACTTTTTTTTTACTATTAGACATAGCAAACATTATGTACGTAATTTAGAATTTGGAACGAAGAGAGTACTAAAAGAAGAAACAAAGAGAAACAATGTAGAGACTGATGAATTTCAATGTTCAGAAGAATAAAATATTAAAATAAAAAACTAGCTGATCTAGGTGGGGTGGGACAGCTTCAAAGAACAATTATATTATTTCAGAAACACGCTAGACTAAACGCTAACCATGAGCATTATCAAAATACTGAGAATGATGAGCAACAGTGCTGGGCGACCACTAGTGGCCATTTGCGAGGCCGTTGCAGCACTTGGTTTTCCCGCCGCCTGTTTCCTCGGACAGCTTCTGGGAATAGAACCTCCGGTACATGGAGTCGACCTTGGTGAGGTAGAATGTGCCCGGCTGCAGTAGGCTCGTGTCTCTGCTCGTCTCGAAGTCCTTTGCGCCGTATCGGTGTTCCATCAGCTTCAGTGTCTCAACGAATTTCTCAGGCAAAGTCTGGTAGGAGAAATCATGTCAGCGCAATGCAAGGATAGACATTGGTCAATTAGAAACAGGTGAATGATAAGCATGAACGGGAAGGGCTTACCTCATGTCTTGACTGAAGCTTCTCGGTGACATCAAGAACTGAAGCAATGTTTGATAGGCTGAAGGGATGCTGGCCATTGTTTAGCCTCAATGAAAACATAGTGGATGTCAAACCACTGCCGTAAGAGAACATCACAATTCTTTGCCCATTCTGTAAGGAAACACACAAGTAATTATCAGCTTTCAAGAACGATGGTAGAACGACTCAATAGATAAATAGTTTAAAGGTCAGGGCTCACCAGACTATCATGCTTGTTATATAGCACAGATGCTAATGCAGCATAAAGGGATGCAGTATACATGTTACCAATTTGTTTCGGAAGCAGAGTCGATGGCTGAACTTTGATGTCATGGAGGTGCTTCGCGACCTGTTGTGAGGCCTGGAAAGTTTGCAGAAAAAAAATCATCAGACCACAAATTTCCTACATGATAGAATTTCCTCACAAATTGATAAAACACCTTTTCCAAGTCGCGACTCTGGTAGCTCTCTTCACCAGTCAAATTTGAAAAAGACTGGAGCTTCTCTTTAGCATCATCATCAACAGAGCTGGCAAAGTACAGAAGTTCAGTTAAAAGATCAACATAGACTTGATGTGGGCAAAAAAAAAAGAGAGTACCCTCCATCTGACATTGTAAGATTCTTCAGAGCTGATTAATATATACTGTTTGACCTAAGACAAATTTTTCTCAGAAAAGGAGGAAGCTCAATAAAAGAGTACAAACCTGCAGTTGCGCAAAAAGTCATTGTAATAAAGTCGAGCGAAACTCTTCTGCACGAGCTGTAATAACAGAAGAATAGTATTACGGAAACTAGAAACGACAAAAAGAGGAAAACTTCCAGGGCAGTTTTTGGTCTTCATTTAAAGCCCTGGGTTATTTGTATCTTACCTTGTTGTATGGAGAATGGAACACAAAATATTCTGCATCACAAATTGAGAATTGTTTACCCGCAATCTTCTCATACCTAGTTTCAGAAATTACAGTGGGACATAGGGGAAATTTTAAGCAGATTCAATCTAATTATTACTAAAAGGAAATGGGAAAAGGTGCAGCAGCTCACTTGTTGCAGAACTGTCTGTAGCATGAGTCTAGAGCCATTAGGTAGCATGTTTGGGATAGTTTACCATCAACAACCTGGAATGAATGTGTTGTTGTAAAAAATGTTGAACTCTAAGATGGATAACCAGAAACATTCACTTGGGTCTGGACTCTGAAGGTCAGGGGAATACATATAAAATAGTATAAATTGTTTTATCAATCGAAAACTAACCGGATATTCACTTGCAAGATCAGGTTTGTAGAAATCATAGACATGAGCCATGTGAGAAGCTCTATATTTGCTCTCGAAGGAAATTGGAGCATTAGGACCAATGAGCATTGCTATAGCAGCAGCACCTCCTGTTGGACGAGCTGGCCCTTCGGCATAAACCTGAACATCACAATAGTCAATACAGATGGCAGAAAGTGATTGCGTGTTCTAAAAGAAAAAAACCAATTACAAAACTGATGCTTAAAGGAAAGGCTGGATGACAAACCGCGCTATCCGTGCAAACGACAAGACCATAACGGCCATCCCAGGAATTACTTTCGACCCAATTCACACAATTCAGTAGGGCTGCTGTCCCGCCATAACATGCATTGCTGGAGTCAACACCTTCAATGTCACTGTTACCACTTTCCTACATTTTGTGAACAAATGCTAACAAAAATTAACTTTTTGGGAAAACTAAATGAGTAAAAACAAATGAAGATGTTTTACTAAAAAGATGTAGTGGGCATGAAAATACTGTATCTGTACATGTGTTGATGCTACATGGGGACTCTACAAAGTTAGACTAACAAACCTCAAAGATCTGCATCAGCCAAGTTTTGATGGATTTACTTTTGTCTATAACTGTTTCACTTCCAACCTCCAAGCGACCGATTAACTTGGGATCAATCTTGTATTTTTTCAGCAGAGAATTGACAACCGTCAAACTGCAAGCAATTAGCTCTTCCATGAGGATCCAAATCAAAATGTAAACCTATATCCAAAATATCAACTGCATACACCCTTAGAATACCAACTATATACATCTCCCACACAACACAATATATGCATTGGGAAGTTTTTTTTCCATTTGCTGAACTAGGTGGGAAAAAGCGATCTATGTGAATATAAACATGAAACAGACTAACAGTCTTGTTTATCTTAGGCTATCAAAAGAGAATATACCTCATTGAGATGACATCCTCCACCTCGCTGCAAAAGGCCATGCAATCTTGCCCAAGCCCAATGGTGTACTTCCCTTTGCTCGCCCCATCATGGGCCTCAAGTGCCTCCTACATTAAAGCCATCAGCTATGAGGTTTTTATTTATTAAAAACAATGAGCCTAATTTTCGCTCACTAAAACAAACACCAGCTAAACCGGAACTTCTCATGTTTTACTTGAAATGCTCACTTTCCCGTATTTACACGGATCTTTGGAGGTCAAACTCTCCAAATTTACTGGAGTTTCAAATATTTGAATTATAATCTTAAATACCGCATATCTAACTATCGATTTGATCTTCAGCGGCATTACTGCACGGCAATCACGAATAATCAAAGGTTTACCCAACAAGTGGCGACAATTCCACCCATGAGACCCATCTAGCCAAATACTTCCGTCAATTTCTAGAGAAACACAATCCTTAGACGCAGGAAAGTCCCATCTTCACCCCGCACTGCAATGCGCCGATGCGGAAGGTCCCGGAGACGCGGATCGGAAGCATCAGAGTCGCCCCGCAGCGGAGTCGGTCGTAACAGCAGAACCGAAATAGTAACGCGCACAGTTAGAAGTTGGGAAAATAATTTTACCTGCTGCACGCAGGAGGGCGGGAAGTAGATGTCCATGGCGAGGATCCCGACATCTTTGCGGTCCATCTCCTCGACTCAGCTGAGCCTCCTAGATCCGTTTCCTCTCTGGCCGCCGGCCGGCGCCCGTACGCTCCACTCACACGGAGCGCGTCAAGGGCTCAAGGCGTGGGCTCTGCTGTGGCCGGGAGCTACGTCTGCGTCGGACTCTGGTAGCCTGGCGCACCGGGAGCACCACGGATGGGGTCGACGATGAGGATCTATATGTTCGTGGAAATTTTCAACCGCATCAGGATCGTCAGCTCGGCTTGGGCTTGGCGCGGCCGCGGCGGCTGGCACATCTGCTGGATCGATCGATGGCTGCGAGATTCCGGCACGGCACGTGAGAGGTTCACAGGCACGGGCACGAGACACGACAAACGCCTATTCTTGGTGGGTGCCTGTCTTTGCGGAATTAACTACTGGAGTATTACAGTGTCGTGCGCTGCCGTAATACACGATCATATTTAATACTCATAAAAAATAAATATAATGTCTCTACTAATTAGTAACAATCATATTTAATACTCATAAAAAATAAATATAATATCTCTACTAATTAATAAGATAGTAAAAATAGCCTGTCATTTACTGTTCTGTAATTCTCATTTCTTGTTCTGTCTTTTTTATTCCCCATACCACACAGTCCACACATATTCCTCCGCACAGCCTGCACCCATCCCCATTCTCACATTCTCCCCCACGCCCCTCAAGCTAATGCAATCAGTAGCTACTGCTACACCACATGTATATTTCTGTCTACATTTACGAAAGTAAAATATTTACTATATCTCTCCAAGCCTACCCTTGCACAATGCCTGAACCACTCTAACTCTTGTGTTCTCGTGTTTTTCTAGCTAATCAGGCGATCCCTAATCCCCCTTCTCATCTTAGGATTAGGGGGCTGCACTCTGCCACCCGTCCGGAGGATTTTCTCTCCGACAAACTCTCTAAAACTTAAATTTAAGAAGTGAACAGAAAAATGTTTCTCCAATAGTTCTTCAAATAGACTTGCTAAATTCAGTAACTTGCTATGTAACCTTATTTGCTCTCCATATTTAGCAACTTGATAGACACTCTCTAAACAGAGTTGGCATCGATTTCTTCACTCTGCATGCTCATATTTCCGTTTCTTGCGCAGCGTGGTAGCCAGATCCAACGTGCTCTTTTTTCCCCTTTCCATGCAGCAAGAAAGTCAGGTCCGACACGGATGGTATAAGCTTCTCCTCTACCGCTAGACCACCGCTCCCCCACAGATCGCTCTGACTAGCCTTCTCCGTTATCCTCTACCCTCGATCCCGCCTTAACTAGCGCAGATAACCCCCAAAAAATAAAACGGGCCCACCAAAACTAGATTCGAAATTAAACAATTCCCTAAATATTAAGAATTGTTGGAGACCAAACTATTTTTTGCGTCGTATTTAGCAACTTGCTAAACAAGAGTTTAAATAGCTTTATTTTAGAGAACTACTAACGTAGGAGATATTTTTGTTCATAAAAATAATAGAAAAAGAAGTTCACTCCCCTGCCGCTGCCGTGGGCCGAATCGTCCCATTCCAACTACCCGCAAGTTCGGGCCCGTTTGGCGGTGGCCCCGTAACCCTATCTGCGGGATCCATCATCCAGAGAGGCTAATAAAACGCCAGAACGATTCTTCTCCCAAAAGACGGCGCCGCCACGAAATCGAAAGTCAAAACAGAGACAGACCCCACTGGATGAAGGGGACCCCAAACGAAGGCCAGTCCGATCTCTCAATGGAGTCCCAGGCGCCGGGCAGGGGCGAGGAGGGCACGAAAGCCCTATACCTCGCACCCGAGGTGATCGGCAACGGTACTGCGGCGGGGGCCGTGGCGGTAGACGCGATGGTGTCGGTCGAGGCGGGCGGGTCCGGCCTGCCGAAGCCGGAGCCCGTCCCGGTGGAGTTCCTGGGCAGCGGCGGACTCCAGTTATCCAAACCGCGTCCCGCACCGCGTTACCGCGACCGGCACACCAAGGTGGAGGGCCGCGGGCGGCGCATACGCATGGCGGCGGCGTGCGCGGCGAGGGTGGCCCGCCTCACACGGGACCTAGGGCACAAGTCCGACGGCGAGACCATCCGCTGGCTGCTGCAGCAGACGGAGCCATCCATCATCGCTGCCACGGGCACGGGCACGGTCCCCGCGATCGCCATCACGGGCACCGACGGCGTCCTCCGCCTACCCGCCGAGCCGGCATCCGAGGACGCCAGCGGCGAGCAGCAGGAACCGGCCCCCAAGCGCCGGCGCAAGCTCCAGCCGACGCGCGCCGCGGTGGGACCCGCGGTACCTGCCCCCGCGGCGTACTACCCGGTCGTCGCTGACCCCCGCCTCCAAGCCAACGGCGGCGGCGCGATTTCGGTGTCCAGCGGCCTTGCCCCCGCCTCTGCCCCCGCGGCGCCCGCCGGCGCCATTCCGTTCATCGCCATCGCGGCGCCGAGGCCCAGCGCAGCGGGCGATGGCAAACAGATGATTCCGCCTGCGGCTATGTGGATGGTTCCGCAGCAGGCCGGCGCGGGCAACCAGCCAACTCACTATTGGGCTTTCACAACCAATTCTGAATTCCTCAGTTACCAGCAGCAATCTGTTTTCCAGCAGCAAGTTGTCTACGATGGGGAGCAGCTTGTTGGCGACGGAGAATCGCAAGGCCAGCAGACCGGTGGTTACCAGCACGGGGACGGGGAGGGGGTGGACGAAGAGATTGCCGTGACTGATTCCAGTTCGGAAGAGTAGCGGCGCAGCATTCTGAAGCTCAGTCAACTGCCTAATTCCAATCCAAACTTCCAAAGAGTAGGTCAGAATTACCAGTCTAACTTTCTTCTCATTTGTCCTTTCCTTTGTAGTAGCAGCAGCAGTGAAAAGTAGTTAATAGGGTGATGCTATTTGCGAACTGGCTACTCGCTAGTTTGCGTGATCGCATTGGAAATTTGGAACTGTATTTGGGAGAGCGGTGTTTACCCTTATCTTACCCTGGCCCTATGGGATGCACAACTTTTGGGGGCGTTTGGCGCCTATGTGGCTATGCCTATACGAAGATCTCATTATTTAGACATGAACGCCTCTGTCGTGAGCAAATATAACCAAACTGTTTTTCGTTTTTTGGGTGAAAAACCGCTCCTACCAATAATAGTTTACTGCCGGTAAATCGGTGAAAACCAGCAAAACTGACCGGTTTGCCCATGTCAAATTTGAACAAATTCAAAACTGTTTTACAGCGAAAAACCGGCGATAAACCGTCCAATACTTGGTGACTATATTAACTGTTTTTTGTTTTTATAGAAAAAATAGGAAATTTTGACAGGGTACGTTTGTAATTTGCCCAATTCACATTACATAGCAAATACTAATTGACTCATACACCACATATGCAATCACAAACTTCAATTCTAATGTAACAAACAACCATTAGATTGCGCAATACCCAAATACAAGTTCTTTTTAGAGTTGACCCACAAGTCCACAACACATATGTCGACTTGTTTCACAATACTCACATATTTAGCTCGAGTCATAATATTTAGGCATGTTGGAAGGATCCTGGTATGGGTCCATTCCGTATACGTGGTCCTATACAATGATATGAAATTCATTAGCAAGAAAACAAGAACGATAAATAAATACTTATTGACGAATCAAAAATTAGTTACATATGCAGGCATCTCGACAACAACATAGAATGATTAAAACGGGTACCATCCCCTATGTGCGAGATGACCCTCTTCTTCGATTTGCTGACCTTTTATTTGTGAGATGCTCCTTCAAGCGCATACCACCCTTTCGCTCTTAGTTTCTCTATAATAATTGCACTTGAAACCTATTTCCATGCTCCTGGACAATGTCCGACATGCCTCCTATAAATAAGAAGACATAATATCATGTAACAATAGAATAAAAACATATAACTTGTAGCAAATGGCATATTAACATAAAACATCGAAACATATTTACTAACAAAAACATAAACCATCTAACAATAACTAAATATTAACATGACACAAGCAAATGAGTTAGATATTATTATATAACTATGTATTAACATGAACAAATGGGCCTACAGGCTACATATGTATTAACAATACTAACATATATATAACTAAATACTAACATATATAACTATATATTAACAATACTAATATATAACTAGTAGGATACAATACACCTAACTTTTGATTATGTACAAAAAAATCGGAAACCCTAAACATTACAAAACCAAATATGGGTACTAAATGATTAAACTAGAACTCAATCGTGTCATTAAATCAAGTTTTCAGGTGGCGGTTTATCCAACTTGAGGTGGTTAGCCTTTGGCTTAATAGATCCGTGGTAACCGGTTTAAAAGTTTTCTCCTCACAGCCAAATTCTCTCTACAACTAGATTCTTAGAAAAAAGCTGGTCATAAAAAAGCTGAACCAAACAGGCCCGACGTCGGACATAAGGTAGTGTCGGGGATCATAATTAGGGGTACCCCCAAGACTACTAATCTCAGCTGGTAACCCCCATCAGCACAAAGCTGCAAAGGCCTGATGGGCGCGATTCAGGTCAAGGCTCCGTCCACTCAAGGGACACGATCCCGCCTCGGCCGAGCCCAGCCTCGGGCAAAGGCAGCCGACCCAGGAGGATTCACGTCTCACCCGAGGGTCCCCTCAAGCAACGGACGCACCTTCGGCTCGCCCGAGGCCCAGGCTTCGCGGAGAAGCAACCTTGGCTAGATCGCCACGCCAACCGACCGTATCGCAGGAGCATTTAATGCAAGGATCGACTGACACCTTATCCTGACACGCGCTCCTCAGTCGACAGGGCCGAAGTGACCGCAGTCACTTCGCCGCTCCACTGACCGACCTGACAGGAAAACAGCGCCGCCTGCCCTGCTCCGACTGTTGTGCCACTCGACAGAGTGAGGCTAGCAGCAGCTAAGTCCAGCCTCGGGTGGCATAGGAAGCTCCGCCTCGCCCGACCCCAAAGCTCGGACTCAACCTCGACCTCGGAAGACGGACTCCGCCTCGCCCGACCCCAGGGCTCAGACTCAACCTCGACTCCGGACGACGGACTCCGCCTCGCCCGACCCTAGGGCTCGGACTCAACCTCGACTCCGGACGACGGACTCCGCCTCGCCCAACCCTAGGGCTCAGACTCTACCTCGACCTTGGACGACGGTCTCCGCCTCGCCCGACCCAGGGCTCGAACTCAGCCTCGACTCCGGACGACGGACTACGCCTCGCCCGACCCTAGGGCTCGGACTCAGCCTCGACTCCGGACGACGGACTACGCCTCGCCCGACCCCAGGGCTCGGACTCTACCTCGACCTTGGACGACGGTCTCCGCCTCGCCCGACCCAGGGCTCGGACTCAGCCTCGACCTCGAAGGAGTCACCGCCTCGCCCGACCCCGGGCTCGGACCGACCACGTCACGAGGGGGCCATCATTACCCTACCCCTAGCTAGCTCAGGCTACGGGGAACAAGACCGGCGTCCCATCCGGCTCGCCCCGGTAAACAAGTAATGATGGCACCTCGCGTGCTCCATGATGAAGGCGGCTCTCAGCCCCTTACGGAAGCAAGGAGACGTCAGCAAGGATCCGACAGCCCCGGCAGCTGTACTTCCACGGGGCTCAAGTGCTCATCCGACGGCCACGACATCACATGAATAGGGCGCCAAAACCTCTCCAACAGCCACGTCGGCATGTACTTAGGGCTCTGGCTCCCCTTTGCTAGACACGTTAGCACATTGCTATACCCCCATTGTACACCTGGGCCCTCTCCTTACGCCTATAAAAGGAAGGTCCAGAGCTCTCGTACGAGGAGGTCGGCCACGCGGGAGAACGGGCCGACGCACAAGGCTCTCGCTCTCTCTCTCTCCCACGTGAACGCTTGTAACCCCCTACTGCAAGCGCATCCGCCCTAGGCGCAGGACAACACGAAGGCCGCGGGTTCCCCTTTGCTGTTTCTCCCCCCTTTGTGTTCCGTCTCGCGCCGACCCATCTGGGCTGGGACACGCAGCGACAATTTACTCGTCGGTCCAGGGACCCCCCGGGGTCGAAACGCCGACAGGTAGATAGACGCGGGTGGCGAAGGCTAGCGTGGGACCACAACAATTTTCTGTACAGTCAGATTCTCATAAAAAGCCAGTAAGAAAAAACTGAACCAAACAGTCTCGACATAGGATGTAGACGCGGGCGACGAAGGCTAGCATGGGGCCACAGCAACAGGCGCTAGGCGAGGAGGCAACGTCGTGGAGAGAGGGGCAAGACGTGAGACAGAGAGAGGGCGCGGGAGAACGACAACACAGGGAGCCAAGGAGCCACTTGAAACCAATTTTTCTTCTTCTTAGGCTTCTTCCTCAAAAGTGGCTCTAGCTCTTTGCGAGCTGTGTTTTTTGGCATTATTTGGAAGGGCTTCTGCAGAAGCAAGCTAGAGACGGTTTAGGAGCCCTCTCGAACAAGCTCTTAGTGGCAGCTTACTTCAAAAGCTATAGCATGATATAGCAAAATCTATTTGATTTAACAATTTTATGAATATATAAAAAATTAATTAATTATGTTTGAAATCATGTTAAGAAATTTTTGTAAACATAAATACTCAAATACATGTATAAGGATCTTGATAAACATATTTCTAGCTCCATTACTTAAATACATGTATAAAGATCTAGGGAACGTATTTTCAGCTCCATTACTTAACGTTCATTAAAACAATCAACGTACTCACATCTAGTAATCAGCATTCATATTCCTTCAACACTAAAAATCAAACAAATAAAAAATTATGAATAGTTAATTACATCATTTATATCAATTAAAGATCGTATCGAAGATGCATAGAATAGAGTCAAGAACAAGAAATAAATATTAGCAGCTCCAAACATATTCCATGGCTAAACCAACTAGCAGTACTTAATCGAGCTATAAATGGCAGACCAAATGAGAATATCATAGCGGTAGAACCTACGAAAAAGTTACATATGTGCTATAACATGCTATTAAGAACATTATTGACAATTGTTCAAAAATAAAGATATTAAATGAGCCTAATATCACTCTACTTGAAATTATAAGTTCTTTTTTTATTTTACTAAGAGAGTGTTTAGTTTCTAGGAACTAATTTTTAGTCCCTACATTTTATTTTATTTTAGTCCCTAAATTGTTAAATATGAAAACTAAAACTCTATTTTAGGTTCCGCATTTGGTAATTTAGGGACTAAAATGAAATAAAATGAAGAGACTAAAAATTAGTCTCTACAAACAAACACTTCCTAAGATATGTCTTATATAAATTTCGTGACATAAATTGCCATCGGTAACATTAGATTTGTATTCTGATGTTCCTATTAATAGTACTAGAACAGAAGGCGCGCTTAGCGCGCCCTGCAACAACGAAAGGCGCAGAAAATCCCTCCACCAATAGTTACAATAGTAATGGTTTGGTGTTCAATTTTGAATTAAACAACCATATCTAAGACAATGTTTGCATTGTTATCACAACCCTATGGTTCTGCCTAGCCAAGCAAATATATGTATTTACTATCTTTCTTACAGGGATGAGAATTACAACATCAGTTACATGCCATGACAAAGCAATCGTGTATTTACCAGCACAGCATTGCAGAAAAACACGAGTTGCATAAAATGCAGATCAAAATGGCTAGCAATTCACCGTCTTTACATGAGTTGCAGAAAACACATGCAAAGACAATCAAACGAACCGCCTGGTACCAACACAGCATTGCAAACTGTAGAGAACGCATGCACAGTGCAGCAAAGCTCGGGGCGTCCGCCAGGTGCATCGACTTGCCGTCCTTGTTGGCGGCCTGCAGGTGTTCTATGTGAATAGATGCAAGAAATTAGTTTGTCAACAACCCAACATGAGTTCATCATTCAAATTTTTAGAAAGCCCAAAAGGTTGTGAAATCGTATATGTACTCACATATAGTAAAAAACCACCATTGGCAAAAGGCTTGTGCCCAGTTATACATGGCAAGGCATGGTCATCAGCTACCACTGACACAAAGTGATCCATCGAGTAATTTTGCCTGCTACATGTTTTAGTATTCAGATTATGAACACAAACTCAGGACGTAAGATAATCTAATCATGTAGAACAAAGTTAATGCCTGACACTCCTACAGAGGTTGCTATTACCGTTCAATAAATGGAAGAATCTGCATCACTGAAAAATATAAGATAGCACAAGGAAAGAAATTTTTATTACTAACCAGGTATTACAATGTCACCAAGGCCAAGCATGAAGAATGGTCGTTCAGCATCTGCAGTTGGAAACAAGAGGCGTACATAACCAAGCAAAGCTAGATCAGATGAAGCATCAAGATGATAAAAATGGAACTAACTGGCAATGGTATTAGCAAAGACCAAGTTCAGTAGGGAAGACCACCGACCTTTATTGGAGCATCAAAAGATTTAGCCACACTGACCAAAACTGTAGTGAACACCTAGAAAGTGTCACACACAAAAAGTCCACCCCAGAAATGGAAAAGGAAAAGGCATTTACACCTATAATCTCCTCGTTGTCTTCTCTGAGACCTTGTGTACAAGAAAAATTATGTTGCACCCTCTTTAGCTTAAAAACCATGTTGCATCCCTGTTAAGGTACTCCTGAAGTATTATCATGTTCCCTATAAGTCTAATCACATTGATCAATCCAGAATTCCAGGATATATAGCATATGCTAAGTAAATCTAGGATCAAAGAAAGCAAAGCTTCTAGCTTTTTGCTAAATGTCAACCCAAGATTTGCGCTTCAGAAGAACGCTCTAAATGCCTCACTGAGATTGAGCTCTGGACCTAGGTCCCACTAGATATACTCAGCAACCAGCACATGGGGATTCCTCTGAATCACAAAGTTTAGGGTGATATCCACTTGATATACTCTCATCTAGATCAAAGGGTATTTTGAAACGCGAATGAGCAGTGCGCCCTTTTGGTAACAGCAGCGAAGCCACACCAGAGGACGCTATAGCAAGCACTATTTTTTGTCGGGATCTCAAATGCGTGAGTATAGCGTTCCAAAAGAAAGTTTTACCCGTCCCACCATGTCCACATACAAAAAATAGACCCGGCGAGCAGGAGAGCGCAGATTCAATCAGCATTTCAAAAATGAATCGTTGGTCAACATTTAGCTACGAGACAGCAGCAGCGGCAGCATGGTCACACAATAGTAATGGTTCAGGCCTTAGTTCGTCGTCTATCAGTCGGTTGCCAAACACTTCATCACCACGGGCCGATAAGATTGGCACGTCATAATCAGCTATGTTGGCACCACTGTTAGCAAACGTGTCTGCTAGTTTCCTCGAAAGCAACGTGAGGAGTTGTTCATGTGGAGCTGTGTAGTGCGGGTTGCCAAGGGCTTCTTTAAGTCCACGATGTATGTCATCGGTAAAGTAGATCCAATATTTGTCGAACAGAGCACGAACATTGCAAATAGGACAATGAACGACAATGGTAACGAACAACTGACGAAGCTGAGACGCCGAGGCAGAGACTACCGCCTCATCAAATAGAAGGTTCCACTCGTTGTCACCTTCGAGCAAACCACGGGCTTCGCACGCCTCTCTAAACGTTTCGTACACAGTATTTTGGAAGGTCCTTATATCAACGAAGCTCGTTGCGCCCGAAACAAACATCAAGAGCATACGTAGATAGTATAGCTCCCTAGCTGTTGGGTGCACGTAGTACATGCGCCCAATCTTGGCAGACGACAACCTCCTTCTACGCCAGCATCTAATAGAAACGTCCCACGACCACTCTTTTGGGAAATCACAATAAGTCAGGAGACACGCATCACTGTATTTCAAGTTTGTTTCAAACCATTCAGTTAACATTGTCTTCTTCGCTGCACGGCTCAAAAGCAATGTTTGTAGGTCTGCCCCAGGCTCATAGCGTACGATGTTTTTTGCAGGTAAGTGTACCGCCAGACGTTCCACAGAAGGTACTCTAAAGTGAATGTCGAACTCAAAGATTCGCCATAGAGCCTCACATGTTGATAGGTATCTGGCATCTATGTATTCGCGGATCTCATTTGGTGGTGCTATTTGAGGACCTAGAGATGCATTATTTGTGTTCGCAGTCAACTCAAAATATATCCTAGCTCGATCACTTCCCTTCGTAACATATTTAAACAAGTACTTGATCATGTGTGTTTTGTTGCACCACTCGACATTAATATGTGCATTGTATTTTTGAGCAACTGCATATTGTATGGCACTACGCTCCTACTGTCCAATTTGACTCCACCCTTTACTACGAACTGACCATTGTTTCGTCTTCTATAAAGGGTATAGCCAAAAGCATCAATGATAGTCTCGCCTTGGTACGTCTTAGGGAATTTCTTAGAGCATCTATCGTTTTTCATGCATGGACATCGCCTGTTGTAATCATCGCATGGACCATGTATCATGAATTCATCAACCAGAGCATAGCCCAAGGAATCAATGGCAATGGCAGGTATCTCAGCACATATAAAAGTGTCGATGGCACATGCGTCGGTCTCCGAACGACCACCAAGTAACCATAGAAGGCAGTGTATGTGTGATAGGCCCCTTTTTTGGAATTCTATAGTGTAAATCACTGCATAGGTCAAACTATAGATGAGAGCATGCAAAAAAATATTAAGGAACCACTCAATGCGACAAGTTAAGATGAAGCTCACCAACACGGATAGGACCAAAAATTTTATTTTCTCTAATGTCTGCTATGAATTCATCGACCTTCATATGGAAGACCCTTACAATGATATCAGAACGATCACATGGCTGTTGACCAGGCTTGAAGCGCAGCGCATTGACTATCTCCTTCCATTTAGGGTTGCATGTGAACGTGACAAAGAGAATTGGTGGGCCGTATACTCTGCAGATGGCCATTGCGTCCTGGTAGTTCATTACATGGTACCTTCGACCGCCTGTAAAAGATGCCGGGCTCTTCCACCAACCGAATCTGCACTAGTGAGACCCTTGCCAATGGCGTCGGTTATCCCCTGAATGGATTCACAACGCAATTCCTTTTGGTGGTCCGCTATGAACTGCAATCGTGACGCTTCAATCGTAGAATATGCATCAACCGCTAGCTGGTTGCTCAGCCTGTCGTAGCAAGTGAATGGGTTCGGTTCGTTGAGCCTGTAATGGGAACGATGCCTAACAAATTCAAGCATTGTAACATACTTGCGGCATGAGACATCACCTCCTCCCACGTCAGAATATTTTATTCCAAGGTGGTATCCACGATCACCGTAAGGGAAAAGAAGCGGGTACTGCAAGGCCATGTAGGACGGGTGCAAGCACGAAACATGTTTGAGGCCACCCTCTCTAGCGTGCACGAGGACCTCGTACTTGAACTGTGAAGGTGAGCAATCACCCACTATTATAGCAGCAACCTCACCATTGGCTAGTAAGTTGTACTGTGTGTCATGTCGTGTGTTGCAGCCTAACAATCGTAACGTCACCTTTTGGTTGCCTTCTTTGTCTAAACGTTCTTTAGCAAAGCGAAATGCTGCGACCAGCTTGTTATGCTCATCTAGCATGTTAAGCAATAAACGGGCCACCTCTGGGTCCGGACGATCATGGACGTCAGCCTCATTCTCAAACATGCCCAACCTATTTTGTACCTCGTGTTCAATGTCGTATATGTAAAGCTGCGCAAACTATGGTCACAATCCATGGCTGGGTAGCAGCGAGCCAATGCGATGGTGTACGACACCATTGATTTTGAAAACATAAGGTGTTGTACCGTTATTTATCGATCTATCAACGACGACACCCAGTGAGGTAAACGTGAAAAGGGAATTTGAAAGGGAAATAGGGTCAAACCTTTTCCTAAATAATTTTGGTGGTTGAATTGCCCAACACAAATAATTGGACTAACTAGTTTGCTCTAGATTATAAGTTCTACAGGTGCCAAAGGTTCAACATAAACCAATAAAAAGGTCCAAGATAGGGTTCAAAAAGAAAGGAGCAAAAGAAACCGAAGGCTGCCCTGGTCTGGCGCACCGGACTGTCCGGTGCACCAGGGTGGATCAACTCAAACTCCTCACCTTCGGGTTTCTGGAAAAGCCACTCCGCTATAACTCACCAGACTATCCGGTGTGCCATCGGACTGTTCGGTGTGCCAGCGGAGCAATGGCTACAACGCAATGGTCGACTCCAACGGAAACCTGAAAAGCGCTACAGTGCGCGGACAGTTCGCGCAGAGTCAGAGCAGGCGCCAGAAGGCGCACCGGACAGTGAACAGTACCTGTCTGGTGCCCCAGGCTGTCAGAGCTCCAATGGTCGAACCCTAACGGTTGGGTGACGTGGCTGGCGCACCGGACAGTGTCCGGTGGCACACCGGACTGTCCGGTGCGCCCATCGACAGCAGCCCAACCCCAACGGTTGGTTTGGTGGTTGGGGCTATAAATACCCCTAACCACCACCACTTCAAGGCATTCAAGTTTTCAGCCATTGCATTCAATACAAGAGCTCTAGACTTCACTCTAAGACACAAACAAGAGATCAAATCCTCTCCCAAGTCCAAATTCACTCCAAACACTTAGTGACTAGTGAGAGAGAGATTTTCGTGTTCATTTGAGTTCTTGTCGCTTGGATCACTTTTCTTCCTCCCCATTCTTGTTCTCAACACCTTTGTAATCAAAGCAAGAGACACCAAGTTGTGGTGGTCCTTGTGGGGTCTAAGTGACCCAATTGATTGAGGAGAAAAGCTCACTCGGTATAGGTGACCATTTGAGAGAGGGAAAGGGTTGAAAGAGACCCGGTCTTTGTGACCACCTCAACGGGGAGTAGGTTTGCAAGAACCGAACCTCAGGTGGGGTGTACTCAGGTCAGAGGCACGGCAAGGCGCGAATTTATCGGATTTTGGAATCCGGTGAATAGTCCTCACATGCCGGTATGGGCACGGGCAGCGGACCACAACGGCGAGAACTGAGGAGGGGCACTGACCGAGAGAAATGGCGAAGCGCCGGCCGCCACCGACGCGCTGGGCCCGGCCCGAGCCGTAGTATGGAAGATCCAAGCCCTCTAGCTAGTGACAAGGATGCCCAGGCGGAAGCCCCCAGGTACGCCAACGGGAACGGCTCGGCGGCCGCACCGGACATCTTCGAGAGCCCCGCCGTTGTGTCCCTCACCCGCACCGGGATGGAGAACCTGCTGCGCTTGGAGAACCACGCCGAGCCGTGGCTCGTGGTGGTGACGAGCGGACGGAGCCATCGTGGCAGATCTACAGCGGACAGGAGGCCGTAGCGTGGATCTTGAGAAGCGCGCCGCGGAGCTCGGGAAGCGCACCGCGGACGAGCGGACGGAGGCGGGTGTGTGCTGATGCTACGGACGGAGCGGACGGCGCCGCGGACGAGCGGACGGAGCCAGGCCCACACACAGTGAGCGGCATCACGAGCGGACGGAGCCGGGCCCCACACACAGCGAGCGGCATCCACACGGGCCCACACGGCAGAGCAGACCACACGCTTCGGCGTGCAAGAAGCCGAGCGCGTGTGAATCGCTCAGAGGCCACCGATCCCGTGTATCTTTTAACTAGAAGTAATTCCATGGGCCTTGCCTAGAGATGTCAACGGGTTATAGCATCTCAGACATATTTCTATCATGTTTAATCCATCCCCATACCTGTTGGGGGCCTTCGGCTCCGAAGGTCCTCAAAAACAGGATTTAACAGTGTTTCTGGAGTATAATGTGTGAACAGGTATCTTTGGACCCGAATCGGTACCACAGTGGGAGAAGCTCAAAGAATACGAAGGTTGATACAGCGCCGAAGGAGTGAGCAGGAAAGCTTCGGCGTGACTGCAGAAAAGGAAACCGACTTAAAGATGAAAAGGCTATTTAAACCTCGGTGGATTACTATAGAACTACTACCAAATGTAAAGGGCATGGATGTAATTTTATATGGGTTGTATTCCGTGCCTATAAATAGGTGAACAGTACCCCCGTACTGTTCACGCTGACTTGGCATTTGCTTTTTGCGTCACGCTTGTACTTTTACTTCCTTCCAAGCTGAAGGTACATCTGTAACTTAATGTCGTTTTTATTCTTCAATAATAATAATACAGAAATGAATTGATAACAACATATAATTGCCTACATTTTACTTCATATTCCATATTTCATATGCTTCTTCTTTTATTTAACATATACTGCGATGATGAAGGTATGTCTTTCATGACCTTCGTCTGAAGATCATTATATCCTAAGGGAAATAATGCTTCGAAGGATGAAGGGTATTAACATTTAACATCTTGTGTTGCCTTGTTCTTAATTCATAGTATTTGAGAACAAGTCCCCAACATTGGCGCCCACCTCCGGTGAACTCACTTCCATTTCTTGAGCTTTGAACACCTTCGGCAAGCATCACCTTCGTCATGCCGCCGAAAAAAGCTTCAGCAACAGGGGCTGGCACGCTGCAGCCGCTGGACCCCAATCAAGACGTCCTTTCTCTTAGAGAGGCTCGAAGCCAGAAGAGGAAGGCTGTCAGTCCAACACCTCCGGAGGATGATCTAGATCAGGAAATTCAAAATCTGGAGATCCTTCAGCAGCAGGTCCAACGCAAGAAGGAGAAGATGGCTCGTCTAGCTGATCTTCAGAGACAGATAGATGAAGCTTCTGAAGAGGTTCGTCATCTTGTTCAAGATGATCAAAGCCGAAGGCCTCCACGCAGAGAGCTTCATCAGGAAGGCTTCCACAATGAGGATGACTGGTATGAAGATTTCCATCATGGAAACTTTGCTTTTGATGATGCTTCTCCTCTCTCAACAGAATTGCAGGCTACACCTTGGCAACAGACTTACAAGCCACCTCAGCTTCCCATATATGACGGTCACTCAGACCCTAAGCAATTCCTAATGAGCTATGAAGCAACTATATCTTCGTACGGTGGCAATACGACAGTCATGGCAAAATCCTTTGTCATGGCCGTCAGGAGTGTTGCTCAGACTTGGTACTCTTCTCTTCGGCCAGGGACAATCACTTCTTGGCAGATATTGAAGGATATGCTGATAACTAGCTTTCAAGGGTTTCAGACGAAGCCGGTCACCGCTCAGGCTCTCTTCCAGTGTACCCAAGACCATGAAGAGTACCTTCAGGCGTATGTCCGAAGGTTTCTGCGTCTGAGGGCACAGGCGCCGACAGTGCCCAATGAGATTGTCATTGAGGCCATGATCAAGGGGCTTCGGCCGGGGCCATCAGCGCAGTATTTTGCCAGGAAGCCACCACAAACGCTGGAGAAGCTGCTCCAGAAGATGGACGAATACATTCGAGCTGACAATGATTTTCGTCAAAGAAGGGAGGAGGCTTTCAGGTTTTCTGAAATGACCAAGGGCTTCGGAGGAAGATTCTATCCAAGGCATGTCAGGTCAATTCACAACTCTACTCAAAATGATGATAAGGGGAGTCAGCAGCAAAGGCCACAGTACTCCTCACAGGCTTCGGGGCAACAGCAAAGCTCCTTCCGACCGCCAGCTACAAGAGGCAGAGGCGCCAGGGGCTTCGACGGAAGATTTGGGGATCAACCCAGGAGAATATTTTGTTTGTTTTGTGGAGAAAACAAGGGCCATACAACTAGGATGTGTCATGTTACCATCCAAAAGCAAAAGGAGATAGCCGAAGCTGCAACACAACAGGGTCAGCCAAAGCAGGTCATGCACACTGCTTCTTATCATTCGCCTTACATCCCAGAATATGTAGGTAATCACCCTGCAGTTTCTGTTGCTTCGGCGAGCCAACCTCAAGCTTCCTGGCAACAGCCTCCGCCCCCACCACCACCACTGCAACAAGGCCAGCAGCCAGAAGGGGGCCAATATGAGCAACGTCAAAGGGACTTCAGAGAACAATCCGAAGCTCGTACAGTCAATAGCACTGTGCCAGAGTCGAAGCACATCTATTAACAAATATCCTACCCTGACAGCAGTCTTTTCCATTCAGTTTTATTTTCTGTGTAATAAAGGACACCTTTTAAATTTCAAGTAATAGTTTTGTTGTTTGTCACAAGGTAAACATATCTTCTACACAGGCTTAAGTTGCTGGAGCTTGAGAATTTGCAATAGCAAGGAGGACCTTCGGATTATTAAATTTATTTAAAAAAATACGATATGAATTCTTCGAAACAACAAAAAGTCGTTCCAAAAGGAGCGCAGTGTAAGTTTTTTGCTCCAAAGTCGTTCCTAAGGGAATGCAGAGCTTACAGCGAAAAGTCAACGCTGATTCCGCCGAAAGTAAAAGGCGAAGAAGCTCCAAAGACGTTCCTAAGGGAATGCAGAGCTTACAGTGAAAAGTCAACGCTGATTCCGCCGAAAGTAAAAGGCGAAGAAGCTCCAAAGACGTTCCTAAGGGAATGCAGAGCTTACAGCGAAAAGTCAACGCTGATTCCGTTGAAGTAAAAGGCGAAGAAGCTCCTAAGGGAGGCTTACAGCGAAAAATCAACGCTGATTCAAAAAAGGATTATGTATTTTATCGCACGGATGTGCGTGTACCTTCGGAATGAATACCATCTCACATAGCATAACATCATCACATCATTTTGCATAACATAAGCATCATACATCATGCTGCATATGGCACAAGAAGGGGGCATAATATCGATCTTCGGGAAAATGCTTTGAAAAAGGGCAAATCATGCTAAGTCACAAGGAGAAACAATATTGATCTTCAGAGTATAGCTTCGGAAAATATTTTCACGAAGCTTGGATATTTTTCATCAGAACACTTTGGATATTGTTATGATAAATGACAATCCTTCTTCACGAAGCATGAAAAGAAGGGAAGGTGTTTTTTCGTCGAAGACTCAAAAACGGTATGTGTTTAAAATTTCATGCATCGTAAAGAATTAAACCATAAAAAACAAGTATATTACATTCAGGGTTACAAGATATTACACATATTACATTTCAAATGTTTTTACAATAGCACCTAGTCTTCCCTAAGTACTACTTCTGCAGCTTCGTTCAGGAGTCGATCGACAACTTGATCCATGATAGCTTCAGCCATCTTTTTAATTTCATCGTCATCTTTAGGCTGAGGGCCCGGAGACGCTTCAGTAGGATCTGAGGGAGGACAGGATACGACTACATTACTATTACAGATTGCGAGCGAAGTTTAAAATCAAAAGTTACAACACAATAAAAACCATTAGTTAATACCTATTTGCCCTTCGGGCTCTATGTTTTTCTCAGCAGCCTCGGCTACTTTTCTAGCTTCATGGATCCCTTTTTCGCTTTTCTGGATGATTTCTCGGGCCATTTCTCTACCACCATTGGCCCAGATATCGGTGAAAATTTTTCCCCCAACCATGCTAGCTTCGGCTGAAGGATCTTTTACATCTTCAACGGACAAGGTGGCTTCGGATTGCGATAAAATCTTTACATGTTCGCAGCCTTTTCCCTCCAAAATGGTGGCAATCCCTCTGGCACCTGAGGAAGCGCAGATGTCTCCGCGGCTATTTAAAATTTCTTCAAAGGCCTCTGCCTCGTGATTAATCCATTCGATGGGATCTTCGGGGTTGCCTCTTTTAAAGTTTTCTTCGCTCGAGAATGCGCCAACGCTGGCGAAGCTAGCTTTTATTTTCTTAACACACTCCATAGATTTGTCATAGCATTTTTTCTTGGACGAACGAAGCTCTTTAACAGTTTCTTCTAAATGATTTGCCCATTGGTCGCTAAGTTCTCGCCTCGTTTCTTCAAGTATGCATTCCTCTTTAGCTCTGGCTAGTTGCTTTCGAAGATCTTCAATTTCACGCTTCTGAGCCTCGGCTTGACCTCTAAAAGTAGCTTCGTCTTCTTTTATTTTATTTATCAAGGAATACAATATCTTATCTTTTTTGAGACCTTCGTTTCGTAGTTCAATAACTTCGGAACGAAGGTTGCTCAGGGCCATAACACACCCTTCATCTTCGGCATCTTTTTGGGCCCTAAGGGCATTGCTAAGTATAAGGCCCTGCAAACAAAAATGAATGTGTGTCAATAAGTTTGAGCAAATGAAAGATTTTGGTTTCGAGAAAAAACACAAAGGCCTCATTTTTTGTACCTTTAAGCTATTATACGCCAAGCTGTCGGCCAGCTCGTTTTTCGACAGCACTGAGAGCCCGTCTTCTAGTGTTGGGAATCCGAAGCTCTTGCTCATCTCCCGACAGACAGAAATCTCCTTGCTGTCAGGGAGACAATACAAGAAGTCTTCTTCTCCACTGCCGTTGAATATCAACGCCCCCTTAGGATATTTCAGTTTTTGGGCGTAAAACTGGGCCTCTTGTTTTTCCTTTTCAGACAGCTTTTTCCCCGAAGCATGTCGAAGAATATAGTCAGGGACTGTGGGGGATGCTTTGGGGGCAACAACACTGATTTCTTCAATAGGAATTGGCTCTGATATTTTTTCTTCCTTCGTGGGCTTTGAAGGCCCAGCTTCAGTCTCAGCCTGTTGCTTTGGAGCTTCAGCATCGAAGACTTCAGTTTCTGCTTCGGATGTTTCAACAGTCTTCTTCGGAGGTGTGCTTGAGGATTTAATTGTTTCCAGAACATCTAGCACATTGACCATTCTCTTTCTTTTCGGAGTCACCGCAGGCACCTTTTGATTTTTTATTGTCTCAACATTTGCTGAAGGACTAAAAACTTCTGATATTTTTGATCCCTCAACTGGTCCTTTTACTTCTTCCATTTTTTCTGTCGATGGCGCTTCGGCCATCTTTTTGGTTTCTGGTAACAAAATCTTTGGTACTTCCAATTCTATTCTTGTTGGCGCTTCGGCCATATCTGCGACTTCTGGCAGCAAGGTTGGCTTGGTTGGCTTTGCAGCTTCGGTGGCTGAAGAGGTCTCTCCGGTGAACTCAGGCACCGAAGCTGGTTCAATATAGCGTGGCCGATGTGTGAGGACCTTTATCTTTTTTCTTTCCGGTGCTGGTTCACTAGGAGCAGCTGCAGCTTCTTCTTTTGCAGAGGTTGTGCTTTTTCTTTTCTGCCCTCGGATGGGATATCGATAGTCAGGGTAGACGAACCCGATTGCGTCAAACACTCGGTTCAGTCTTTTCTTTTTTCGGCCTCCGAAGGCTGCTGACAGTGCAGTATCTTCGGCCTTCGAGTAAGCCCCAAGTAGTTCATCACTTAAATTTTCAATGCTTTTTAGCCAGTCATCATCTGGCTCAATGAATTTATCTCCGAACTTGAAAGTATACTTCAGCCTGATAAGTCCACCTTCGTCAGCCTCTTTTATGGTCTCTTGTGGCATTTCCCATTTTTCCGCGAGCGGCCATACTCTGAAGGCAATATGCTCTTGGACCAAATCTCTGGTTCCAATAAAAGAACAAATAACTCCGAAGGCTCTCTGGCATTCTTCGGCGGCTTCATTCATCTCAACCTTCGGCCTTCGCAGGCCGAAACTTTGCCAAATAGGGCGCATAATTAACCTTTAATGTCTTCCCGTGCTTTCAGGTCATTCTTCACATAAAACCATTCTGTCGTCCAGTCGCCGGGCCATCTCTTCCGAAACGTTGGCACGGGGCAGCTTGACCCAGACCGAGAAACAAAACTGTAGCAGCCAAAATTATTGTGATACTGTTCCTTACCCCAGGGTTTTGTCTCGTATGATAATTCGTGTGTGTTGCAGAAACTTTTCGCATCAGGTTCCAGACCTTGGCTTCTCACGGCCCACACGAAGATATTTAGCCTTATAATTGCTTCAGGGGTAAGTTGATGAAGATAGACTTCAAATATTTTCAGCACTTCTACGACAAAGCTGCTCAGGGGAAATCGTAGTCCAGCTTTCAAAAAGCTTCGGAACACTACGACTTCACTTTCCTCAGGGGTCGGACAAGTTTTTTCTCCTTCGTCAGCCCTCACAATGGATAAATCCCGGAAGTACCTTCCCCTCATGTTGACAAGATGATTTTCTTTGATACCTGACTTGCCAAAAACTGAATGGCTTGGTCGCCAGGGGCGATCTTTGGAGTCTTCACCACCACTATCCACATCATAACTGTCGCTGTCATCAGTATCTTCAGACAAACCTTCTAAAATTTCTTTGGTGATTTTTTCTGTATTGGTCTTCGACATTGCTATAAGAAACCCCAGATTCTTCTCTTCATCGAGACTCAGCTTCATCTCAGCAGCAGCCTTCTTATCTTCAGACATCTTCGGAGACACTAAAAAACTGTTTTCAGCTCCGAAGCTTAAAAACTTAAAAAGCTAAGCAAATCTTGGTACGCAAGAGCTAAAAATTGAGTGAGCGAGAACAGCTGGCAAGAGAGCGTGCCAAATGAGCTCGCGGTATGCTCTTATTTATACGCCCAGTGCGTGAAAGATTGAAAGACCCCGCCTGTCAGTGAATGTTGCTATTCTAGCAAAGGGAAGGTGTTTTTGCGGACCTTCGGCTTAAAGCCTTCGTCCATGTCGCAATCTGAATTTATCGATTTAACAAATTAACATTGCGAGGGGCTACTGTTGGGGGCCTTCGGCTCCGAAGGTCCTCAAAAACAGGATTTAACAGTGTTTCTGGAGTATAATGTGTGAACATGTATCTTTGGACCCGAATCGGTACCACAGTGGGAGAAGCTCAAAGAATACGAAGGTTGATACAGCGCCGAAGGAGTGAGCAGGAAAGCTTCGGCGTGACTGCAGAAAAGGAAACCGACTTAAAGATGAAAATGCTATTTAAACCTCGGTGGATTACTATAGAACTACTACCAAATGTAAAGGGCATGGATGTAATTTTATATGGGTTGTATTCCGTGCCTATAAATAGGTGAACAGTACCCCCGTACTGTTCACGCTGACTTGGCATTTGCTTTTTGCGTCACGCTTGTACTTTTACTTCCTTCCAAGCTGAAGGTACATCTGTAACTTAATGTCGTTTTTATTCTTCAATAATAATAATACAGAAATGAATTGATAACAACATATAATTGCCTACATTTTACTTCATATTCCATATTTCATATGCTTCTTCTTTTATTTAACATATACTGCGATGATGAAGGTATGTCTTTCATGACCTTCGTCTGAAGATCATTATATCCTAAGGGAAATAATGCTTCGAAGGATGAAGGGTATTAACATTTAACATCTTGTGTTGCCTTGTTCTTAATTCATAGTATTTGAGAACAAGTCCCCAACATTGGCGCCCACCTCCGGTGAACTCACTTCCATTTCTTGAGCTTTGAACACCTTCAGCAAGCATCACCTTCGTCATGCCGCCGAAAAAAGCTTCAGCAACAGGGGCTGGCACGCTGCAGCCGCTGGACCCCAATCAAGACGTCCTTTCTCTTAGAGAGGCTCGAAGCCAGAAGAGGAAGGCTGTCAGTCCAACACCTCCGGAGGATGATCTAGATCAGGAAATTCAAAATCTGGAGATCCTTCAGCAGCAGGTCCAACGCAAGAAGGAGAAGATGGCTCGTCTAGCTGATCTTCAGAGACAGATAGATGAAGCTTCTGAAGAGGTTCGTCATCTTGTTCAAGATGATCAAAGCCGAAGGCCTCCACACAGAGAGCTTCATCAGGAAGGCTTCCACAATGAGGATGACTGGTATGAAGATTTCCATCATGGAAACTTTGCTTTTGATGATGCTTCTCCTCTCTCAACAGAATTGCAGGCTACACCTTGGCAACAGACTTACAAGCCACCTCAGCTTCCCATATATGACGGTCACTCAGACCCTAAGCAATTCCTAATGAGCTATGAAGCAACTATATCTTCGTACGGTGGCAATACGGCAGTCATGGCAAAATCCTTTGTCATGGCCGTCAGGAGTGTTGCTCAGACTTGGTACTCTTCTCTTCGGCCAGGGACAATCACTTCTTGGCAGATATTGAAGGATATGTTGATAACTAGCTTTCAAGGGTTTCAGACGAAGCCGGTCACCGCTCAGGCTCTCTTCCAGTGTACCCAAGACCATGAAGAGTACCTTCAGGCGTATGTCCGAAGGTTTCTGCGTCTGAGGGCACAGGCGCCGACAGTGCCCAATGAGATTGTCATTGAGGCCATGATCAAGGGGCTTCGGCCGGGGCCATCAGCGCAGTATTTTGCCAGGAAGCCACCACAAACGCTGGAGAAGCTGCTCCAGAAGATGGACGAATACATTCGAGCTGACAATGATTTTCGTCAAAGAAGGGAGGAGGCTTTCAGGTTTTCTGAAATGACCAAGGGCTTCGGAGGAAGATTCTATCCAAGGCATGTCAGGTCAATTCACAACTCTACTCAAAATGATGATAAGGGGAGTCAGCAGCAAAGGCCACAGTACTCCTCACAGGCTTCGGGGCAACAGCAAAGCTCCTTCCGACCGCCAGCTACAAGAGGCAGAGGCGCCAGGGGCTTCGGCGGAAGATTTGGGGATCAACCCAGGAGAATATTTTGTTTGTTTTGTGGAGAAAACAAGGGCCATACAACTAGGATGTGTCATGTTACCATCCAAAAGCAAAAGGAGATAGCCGAAGCTGCAACACAACAGGGTCAGCCAAGGCAGGTCATGCACACTGCTTCTTATCATTCGCCTTACATCCCAGAATATGTAGGTAATCACCCTGCAGTTTCTGTTGCTTCGGCGAGCCAACCTCAAGCTTCCTGGCAACAGCCTCCGCCCCCACCACCACCACTGCAACAAGGCCAGCAGCCAGAAGGGGGCCAATATGAGCAACGTCAAAGGGACTTCAGAGAACAATCCGAAGCTCGTACAGTCAATAGCACTGTGCCAGAGTCGAAGCACATCTATTAACAAATATCCTACCCTGACAGCAGTCTTTTCCATTCAGTTTTATTTTCTGTGTAATAAAGGACACCTTTTAAATTTCAAGTAATAGTTTTGTTGTTTGTCACAAGGTAAACATATCTTCTACACAGGCTTAAGTTGCTGGAGCTTGAGAATTTGCAATAGCAAGGAGGACCTTCGGATTATTAAATTTATTTAAAAAAAATACGATATGAATTCTTCGAAACAACAAAAAGTCGTTCCAAAAGGAGCGCAGTGTAAGTTTTTTGCTCCAAAGTCGTTCCTAAGGGAATGCAGAGCTTACAGCGAAAAGTCAATGCTGATTCCGCCGAAAGTAAAAGGCGAAGAAGCTCCAAAGACGTTCCTAAGGGAATACAGAGCTTACAACGAAAAGTCAACGCTGATTCCGCCGAAAGTAAAAGGCGAAGAAGCTCCAAAGACGTTCCTAAGGGAATGCAGAGCTTACAGCAAAAAGTCAACGCTGATTCCGCTGAAGTAAAAGGCGAAGAAGCTCCTAAGGGAGGCTTACAGCGAAAAATCAACGCTGATTCAAAAAAGGATTATGTATTTTATCGCACGGATGTGCGTGTACCTTCGGAATGAATACCATCTCACATAGCATAACATCATCACATCATTTTGCATAACATAAGCATCATACATCATGCTGCATATGGCACAAGAAGGAGGCATAATATCGATCTTCGGGAAAATGCTTTGAAAAAGGGCAAATCATGCTAAGTCACAAGGAGAAACAATATTGATCTTCAGAGTATAGCTTCGGAAAATATTTTCACGAAGCTTGGATATTTTTCATCAGAACACTTTGGATATTGTTATGATAAATGACAATCCTTCTTCACGAAGCATGAAAAGAAGGGAAGGTGTTTTTTCGTCGAAGACTCAAAAACGGTATGTGTTTAAAATTTCATGCATCGTAAAGAATTAAACCATAAAAAACAAGTATATTACATTCAGGGTTACAAGATATTACACATATTACATTTCAAATGTTTTTACAATAGCACCTAGTCTTCCCTAAGTACTACTTCTGCAGCTTCGTTCAGGAGTCGATCGACAACTTGATCCATGATAGCTTCAGCCATCTTTTTAATTTCATCGTCATCTTTAGGCTGAGGGCCCGGAGACGCTTCAGTAGGATCTGAGGGAGGACAGGATACGACTACATTACTATTACAGATTGCGAGCGAAGTTTAAAATCAAAAGTTACAACACAATAAAAACCATTAGTTAATACCTATTTGCCCTTCGGGCTCTATGTTTTTCTCAGCAGCCTCGGCTACTTTTCTAGCTTCATGGATCCCTTTTTCGCTTTTCTGGATGAATAGGCGGAACCTGAAAATTAAAACTTTATCCCCCAACTAGATCCCTTGATTAGTGGTTAGAACAAGATATACAAATATCGGAGAAGAGAAACTAAGTTCTTGCTTGAAAAGGGTATTGCTAAATAGTGCGGGAGTGATAAATCAATTCAACTAGTAAGTTATAGAATAACAAAGCAAGAAGCCTTAGATGAGAAGAGCACTAGGACAAGTTCTTTCTTGCAATGTGTTGCTTCACTAAATGGGAATTTAACTTGAAGCAATACCAAATGATATTAGCAAATAAAGGTGCAAGAAAACTTAGAGCAAGGGAAAACAAACAAATCACAAGCAATAAACACAATGGACACGGGTGATTTGTTTTACCGAGGTTCGGCCCTCGAAGGCCTAGTCCCCGTTGAGGAGTCCACTTAAGGACGGGTCTTTTTCAACCCTTTCCCTCTCTCCCCCGATCACACAAGTATCGGTGAGCTCTTCTTCTTCTCAAGGATCACTCTCGATCCCACAAGGACCACCACAATCTTTGGTGTCTCTTGCTAGCTTTTACAAGCCTCCAAAACTTTGGAGGAAGTTCAATGGGAGTCAAAACTCCACGCGCAAATGAACACAAAGAAGAAGCACACACTATCTCTCGATGAATCTCACAAGGCACTAGTGCTAAACTCAAATGAGTAGCTCTCTTTTGCTTGCTCTCTCTTTTATGGCACTTGTGTTGGTTGTAGTGGTCTAAATCTTGTGTATAGGATGGATCAATGAATATATGTGGTTGGGAGGGCTTGAGTATGTCAACTAGATGACTTGGAATGTTGCTTGGGCTCCCTCCTCATGAAGTGGCCGGTTGGGGTGGTATTTATAGCCACCTTCCAATTTTTGTAGCCGTTGGAGAAGCTGCTGGTGATGGGCGCACCGGACAGTCCGGTGCACACCGGACATGTCCGGTGCGCCGGCCACGTCATCCTATCCGTTGAGATTGGAGTTGGTCGACCGTTGGAGGCTTTGTCCTCATGTGGCACCGGACAGTCCGGTGCAGCACCGGACAGTCCGGTGCCCCTCTGACCTCTGCTCTGACACTCTGAATTCAACTGTACACTTTGCAGAGTCGACCGTTGCGCGCAGATGACCGTTGCTCCGCTGGCACACCGGACAGTCCGGTGTACACCGGACAGTCCGGTGAATTTTAGCGGAGCGACCTCCCATTTTCCTGAAGCTGGCCAGTTCAGAGCCGCTTCACTCTGGAGCACCGGACACTGTCCGGTGGTGCACCGGACAGTCCGGTGAATTATAGTGGGCTGCGCCTGAGAAACCCGAAGGTGAAGAGTTTGAAGACAAACCTCCCTGGTGCACCGGACACTGTCCGGTGGCACACCGGACAGTCCGGTGCGCCATACCAGGGAGCACTTCGGTTTCTCTTTGCTCCTTTCTTTTGAACCCTGTCTTGTTCTTTTTATTGGTTTTGAGTTGAATTTTTGGCACCTGTAGAACATGTAATCTAGAGCAAACTAATTAGTCCAATTGTTTGTGTTGGACATTCAACCACCAAAATCATTTAGGAAGAGGTTTAAAGCCTATTTCCCTTTCAATCTCCCCCTTTTTGGTGATTGATGCCAACACAAACCAAAGCAAATATATAAGAGAATAATTGAACTAGTTTGCATAAGATAGGTGCAAAGATTGCTTGGAATTAAACCAATATTCATTTCATAAGATATGCATAGATGCTTTTCTTTATTTTTAACATTTTGGACCATGCTTGCACCTCAAGTTTTGTTTTTGCAAATGTTTTGGAAATTCTTTTTTTTAAGGACTTTTGTAAATAGTCAAAGGTAAAAGAATCATAAGATTTGAAAATTTCTCCCCCTGTTTCAAATGCTTTTCCTTTGACTAAACAAAGCTCCCCCTAGATTAAATCCTCCTCTTAGAGTTCAAGAGGGTTTTAAGATATTGATCTTTGAAATACTACTTTCTCCCCCTTTTGAACACAATAAGATACCAATTTGAAATGTTCAATTGAACTCATTTAAAATTAGGGTGGTGGTGCGGTCCTTTTGCTTTGGGCTAAAACTCTCTCCCCCTTTGGCATGAATCGCCAAAAACGGAGTCATCAGAGCCCATTCTATAAGTTGTCTCCCCCTTTGGTAAATAATATATGAGTGAAAGATTATACCAATGTGGAGAGATAGTATGGAGTGATGGCGAAGGGGTAGATAATACCAATAGAGTTGAGTGGAAGCCTTGTCTTCGCCGAAGACTCCATTTCCCTTTCAATCTACGACTTAGCATAGTAATATACTTGGAAACATATTAGTCGTAGTCATGGTACGGGAATAATAGGATATATGCATTTGTTCCAAAATGAAAGAGATATGATCAAGAGATATGTTAATTAAGCATGATCATAGTTCTATATAATATAGTTTTCTCCCCCTAAATATGTGCCTTGAGAGGAATACATATTTTGGCCTTAAATGCCGAGTGCACATAATTAGGTTAATGAGAACAAGTCTATATCATAGAGAAAGTGAAGTGCATTGTGTCATAGTATATGTGTGATGCTCAAGACAGTTTATGCACTTATGAAAGCATGTTGCAAATATTTTAAGCATTTTCCTTTAAAGATTTCAAAGAGACTTAAGGACCATCCACCTTTGGAACAAAGGTAGCTTATCCTCGTTACAAGGTTAAGCTTTAAGCTCTTTGACAATAGAACCACTTCATCTAGTTTTAGCAAAGATGCAATAATGCATGAGTGAAATTTTAAGAGGTTAAACTAGGTATGAAGCAGGGATAAATGCAAAGGACATGCTTTCTCTTCCTTTTACACAAGATATGCAAAGAGTGTATATAAGAGGAAGATTTTAGGTACATATGTAAATGATAGGAATAAGTTTTACCCGTTTTGTACCTTTACTTGTAGATGCTCTCTTCATTGTGCTTTTGTCCTTAGTCTTGTTTGCTTAAGACCTATGCTTAATGACAATGTGTGAAAATATTTTGCACAAGAGAGAGTTCTTACAACTAGTGATCCTTTTCTAAGTCATGGTTAACATATATTAAGTGGATCACAAATTGTATAAATGAATCATGAATTCTCCTTTTAACTTAGTGCATATCAAGAGAGGTATCGATTGGAAGGAATATGAGGCACTAAGTGTCATTTGATGTTATTCTATGATCAAACAAACAATGGATGCGATCAAGAGAGTAACATATTGGCATAGGAATTAAGCTTAAAATAGGAGAATCCAATAAGCATGCTACTTTAGTAATGAGAGCAACAATCCTTGATAAAAGCAACATTATTTTAACAAGATGGATTGATGTGTAGTAGCATACTTCATGAGAAACACTATTCTCATGCAAGAGACTATATGAAATTACTAAGATAAAGCAATAGTCTCAACATAATCAAAATATAAGAATGAACTCCCCTAAAGATATGCATCAAGAAATTGAAAGAATTGATTTTGATGCATTCACCTTTAAAGGCACAGAGGGAGACCCATTACACACCTTGATCGAAACTTATAAAATTTGCAATAATTAACTTAAGCCTGGTAATTCCATAATGAAAAGGATTTGGAATGCTTATAACCACACCATCGATTGTTGTGAAGACCTTATTGTCCAAGTAGGTGTTATTGTCCTTGATGTTCTTCCTTTTTCATTTTGAGTGTCCTCCCTTTGTAGTTGTCTCTTTTTCCTTCCAAGCTCATTGAAAATACTCAAGAGAGATGTTAATAGCGCAAGGGAGTATATGGTGAAAGATGATTACTTTAGATAATTAACATACATGATTCATCATCCACAAGTCACACAGACATGAAGTAACATCCTTAACATTTGTGCTTATTACTAAAAAGGAATGTGCACTATTTAACTATTTGATCAAACATAGGACTTTGCTTCTTCATATTGAATTTTATTAATTATTACTTAAAAGCAAGTCAATATGAGAACATTTATAGCAAAGGTATGAAATAGATTCTAATGGATAAGTGCATTTATGAGAATGTGATTGAATACACATCAAGACAAATTTAGTCCTCCAAAGAATCTATTCTTCAAGAATGATAATTTAGAGAGAATAACCATTGAAGGGAACTATATTAAAGAGATGAGTTCCCATACCTTTGCTTTTACCTTTCTTCCTTTTTGGTGAAGAGTACCTTTTGAGGCTTGTGGCCTTAACCTTGCATTTACTCTCTTGTAGATTTTCATAAGTAGACTCAAGAGAAATGTTAAAAGCAGCACAAGCACTAGTTTCCCTTTTTGTAATCATTTTGATAAGGAATGAAAAGTGGATTACTAAAGCATGGAAACTTTATAATATGAACTAGATTATCCCAATAAGTATGCTAAGTTTTAACTCATAAAACAAGCATGGTTAAATTCTTGATACTATGGGAATAAATCTAATCCATAACATGGAGAGCGATAAATGAAGAAGAATCATATCCAATTTAAGCAATAAAACATACAACATAAATTATTGGATTGATTTTTCTTGACATGATAAATTACGCATCCCCAAAGAGAGATTTATTCCTATAAGTGAGACTACTTAAATTACTTAGATAAAAACATTAGTCTCACTTTTCTAGCTATAGGGAGAATTTTCCTTTTATAAGTGTCCTAAGTATTTGAATTCCTTACATGACACTTTATTCTTTTAAGAATATGAAATATCTCTCTATATCTAGAACAAGGCAATAATAGAATAATTAGTGTAAACCTTGCCATGGGAAATAGCAACAATTTTAAAGCATGTAGATTGTCATAATATAGAAATGAAGAATTATGCAATCTACCATATGGGAGGATTTTCTTCAAAGAATGGTGACATAAATTTAAGAATATCTTAAGTGCTTCCTTTATCTATGTGACTACACAAGACACATGAGAAATGATAAGTTAAGACACTTGCACTTAAAAGCATAGATGTTACCATCCTTTGGCATTCCTCCATATTGTAGGCTTTGACTTTTTGGCATAGGATAATTCTTTATTTCCTACAACATCAACAACTTCCCTCGAGATGATATGAGTTTAAGGTATAACAATTTAAAATAACCTTGGGTCAATCTTGGATACGGTAGCTTGAGTCAACAAAAATTGAATTGACTCTCTTAAGCACCCCAAAGACTTCATATCATCTCCTTCTTCCTGCAAAGCTTGTCAAGCATATTTTGGTACCCATCGCTTGATGGGTCCATCACGGTTAGTCAACAAAGATCTAGGAACCCAAAAGTTCTTTGTGTTAGCACTAGGTAAACTTATTACCTTTCTAGCACAAGTTGCAATTTTGGGTTGCCTAGTTACATGAGAATTAATTGACAAGCTAGGAGTGGAATTGTTACCAATGGGACAATCCTTGCATTGATGTCCCTTCTTTCGGCATGTGTAGCATAGGCGTTTTCCAAGTTTTGAAGTTTTCTTCTTTCCTTGTTTGTTGCTTGCTACATGGTTAGCAAAAACTTTCTTTTCTAACCCTATGCCTTTTTGTTTTAAATGGGGACAAGATCTAAGCAAGTGTCCCTTCTTAGAGCATTTAAAACAAAGTCTATCATCCTTGTTGATAATCAAGCCATTTTTAATGTAGGGACAAGACCTAATCAAGTGCCCCTTTTCAAAGCATTCACTACACCTCTTAATGTGAAGTGTGGCTTGATCATTACCTTGGATGTTACCTTTTGTAGAGGCGTGGTAGAGGCTTTTGGAGGATGTATTGAATTTCATCTTTTGCTTCTTCCTCTTGGCAATTCTTAAATCCTTGACATTTTCCTCAAGGGTTTTAGTGCATGCCACGGTTGTTCCCGTCTCAAGCTTCTTCACCATGTGGTCACGGTTATCTTGAGAAGGTTGAGCAATGCACTTCCCTTTTAGTTGTGTCAAGCTCATTTTCAGCCTCTCATTTTCTTCCTTGAGCTTTTGATATGAATCATCGTTTGTTCCTGCAAATTCTAGCTCAAAGGAAGATTTGCTTGTCGACGGACAACAAGCATTATCACATGGTAATATAGTATCAATTTGAATACATGTGCATGAGTGAGGTTGTTGGGATTTTAAATTTTCTATCACAACCTCATGAGCAATGTTTAATATGATATGATCATCTCTAAGATTTTCATGAGAGCATAGGAGCATATCATATTTTTCTTGAAAAGCTAGATTTTCAATTTTTAGCTTTTCCACTTGGTCCTTAAGCAAGGTATTCTTATTTACTAATTGAGCGATACAATGTAAAGCGTTATCTTGCTCAATTGAAATAGTTTCATACCTTTGGACCAAATCAACATGAGAGCACTTTAGCTCCTCATGTTCTTTAGTCAATTCGTCAAAGCATTGCATCTTCATGGAGAGAATACTTTCTAACCTTTGACGAGCTTCGCCTTGCTCTCTTGCTCTTTCTAGAAGCTTGAGCATGACCGCCTTATCTTCTTGGCTTAGGCGAGCGTAGAGTTGCACAAAGCTTCTTTCTTCCTCCTCATCCTCATTTGTGCTTCCGCTATCATTTGCATTAGCCACACAACACATGTGGGAATCAAAATGGGAAGACAAACCTTTTGGAGAGGTGGATTCATCGTTTGGTCTCCACCGTTCATTTTCTTCTTCTTCCTTGCAAGGGTTAGTATCACAAATACTAAAGGAAGTAGAAGCACAAAATGAACTATCATGTTTGGACTTATTAAATTTGCTTTTAATTCTAGTCCAAATATCATGCGCATCATGGATTGATTCGTTATAATTTGATATGAAGGCACGATAATCTTCTTTGCTAATAGAATTAGTTAAGATGTCAAAAGCTAGATAGTTTAAGCGATAACATCTTTGATCCTCCTCGGAATTAATTTTTCCATTGAAATTAGGGGAGAAAATACTCTTGTCTATAATTTGTTCTAATCGTGGATCTATGGTTCTAAAAGCGTTTATCACACTAGTAGACCATGAGTTATAATTGGAACAATCATCAAATAATATTTCAAGAGTTACCTCTTTTTGAGTTACGTTCGATGGAGGAGTCTTCTTGTTCTCTTGGGATCTTCTACGAGCCATCACTTCGAGTTGTTAGACTCAAGATGAAGTGCCTAGCTCTGATACCAATTGAAAGTCGCCTAGAGGGGGGGGTGAATAGGTGGAACCTGAAAATTAAAACTTTATCCCCCAACTAGATCCCTTGATTAGTGGTTAGAACAAGATATACAAATATCGGAGAAGAGAAACTAAGTTCTTGCTTGAAAAGGGTATTGCTAAATAGTGCGGGAGTGATAAATCAATTCAACTAGTAAGTTATAGAATAACAAAGCAAGAAGCCTTAGATGAGAAGAGCACTAGGACAAGTTCTTTCTTGCAATGTGTTGCTTCACTAAATGGGAATTTAACTTGAAGCAACACCAAATGATATTAGCAAATAAAGGTGCAAGAAAACTTAGAGCAAGGGAAAACAAACAAATCACAAGCAATAAACACAATGGACACGGGTGATTTGTTTTACCGAGGTTCGGCCCTCGAAGGCCTAGTCCCCGTTGAGGAGTCCACTTAAGGACGGGTCTTTTTCAACCCTTTCCCTCTCTCCCCCGATCACACAAGGATCGGTGAGCTCTTCTTCTTCTCAAGGATCACTCTCGATCCCACAAGGACCACCACAATCTTTGGTGTCTCTTGCTAGCTTTTACAAGCCTCCAAAACTTTGGAGGAAGTTCAATGGGAGTCAAAACTCCACGCGCAAATGAACACAAAGAAGAAGCACACACTATCTCTCGATGAATCTCACAAGGCACTAGTGCTAAACTCAAATGAGTAGCTCTCTTTTGCTTGCTCTCTCTTTTATGGCACTTGTGTTGGTTGTAGTGGTCTAAATCTTGTGTATAGGATGGATCAATGAATATATGTGGTTGGGAGGGCTTGAGTATGTCAACTAGATGACTTGGAATGTTGCTTGGGCTCCCTCCTCATGAAGTGGCCGGTTGGGGTGGTATTTATAGCCACCTTCCAATTTTGTAGCCGTTGGAGAAGCTGCTGGCGATGGGCGCACCGGACAGTCCGGTGCACACCGGACATGTCCGGTGCGCCGGCCACGTCATCCTATCCGTTGAGATTGGAGCTGGTCGACCGTTGGAGGCTTTGTCCTCATGTGGCACCGGACAGTCCGGTGCAGCACCGGACAGTCCGGTGCCCCTCTGACCTCTGCTCTGACACTCTGAATTCAACTGTACACTTTGCAGAGTCGACCGTTGCGCGCAGATGACCGTTGCTCCGCTGGCACACCGGACAGTCCGGTGTACACCGGACAGTCCGGTGAATTTTAGCGGAGCGACCTCCCATTTTCCCGAAGCTGGCCAGTTCAGAGCCGCTTCACTCTGGAGCACCGGACACTGTCCGGTGGTGCACCGGACAGTCCGGTGAATTATAGTGGGCTGCGCCTGAGAAACCCGAAGGTGAAGAGTTTGAAGACAAACCTCCCTGGTGCACCGGACACTGTCCGGTGGCACACTGGACAGTCCGGTGCGCCATACCAGGGAGCACTTCGGTTTCTCTTTGCTCCTTTCTTTTGAACCCTGTCTTGTTCTTTTTATTGGTTTTGAGTTGAATTTTTGGCACCTGTAGAACATGTAATCTAGAGCAAACTAATTAGTCCAATTGTTTGTGTTGGACATTCAACCACCAAAATCATTTAGGAAGAGGTTTAAAGCCTATTTCCCTTTTAGTATTCCGTGCCTATAAATAGGTGAACAGTACCCCCGTACTGTTCACGCTAACTTGGCATTTGCTTTTTGCGTCACGCTTGTACTTTTACTTCCTTCCAAGCTGAAGGTACATCTGTAACTTAATGTCGTTTTTATTCTTCAATAATAATAATACATAAATGAATTGATAACAACATATAATTGCCTACATTTTACTTCATATTCCATATTTCATATGCTTCTTCTTTTATTTAACATATACTGCGATGATGAAGGTATGTCTTTCATGACCTTCGTCTGAAGATCATTATATCCTAAGGGAAATAATGCTTCGAAGGACGAAGGGTATTAACATTTAACATCTTGTGTTGCCTTGTTCTTAATTCATAGTATTTGAGAACAAGTCCCCAACAATACCTATTCTCATACCCGTCATGGATGCAAAACTCATCCCATACCCATCCTCATTCAGGTTTCGGGTCTCCAATGGGTCCTCATCCCCAATTAAGGGATAACTAGGTACTAACAGCTAGTATAAACTATTCAGATTTCATACATCACCACATCGGCAAGCACTCATCCATGAACCATGATTCATTCATTCATCCATCAAAAAAGAAAAAAGAAATCAGTACTTCGGGACTAATAGAAGAAATGGAGAAATGGAGTCTCCTTACCTTACTTGGTCACCATCCGAGTTCGTTGGCGTCTGAGAATCCATGGTCGTCACCGTCGTCATAGGCTCTTAGCAGTCGGCATAGTGTATGGCTAGTTATTTTAGGGTTTTGTTTTTTTGCTAGTTGCCTTGTTGGGCTAGGACCTGTAATCTGGTGCGCTGTCATGCTGGGCTTGGTAGCCGGCTCGACCTCAACTCATTCATACAAATAGGACAGATGTACACGTATGAGATACCCATGTGTCGGCGTTTCGACCTCGGGGGGTCCCTGGACCGACGAGAAAATTGTCGTCGTGTGCCCCAGCCCAGATGGGTCGGCGCGAGACAGAGCGCGAAGGGGGGGAAGAAGCCGGTGGGAGACAGGCGTAAAAGGGGAAACCCACGGCCTTCGTGTTTGTCCCGCGCCCAGGTCGGGTGCGCTTGCAGTAGGGGGTTACAAGCGTCCGCGAGGGAGGGAGCGAGAGGCCTAAGCGCGTGCCGTCCCATCCTTCCCCGCGCGGCCAACCCTCTGTAAGAGGGCCCTAGACCTTCCTTTTATAGGCGTAAGGAGAGGATCCACGTGTACAGTGGGGGGTGTAGCAGTGTGCTAACGTGTCTAGCAGAGAAGAGCTAGTGCCCTAAGTACATGCCATCGTGGCAGCCGGAGAGGTTTTGGCACCCGGTTCGTGTGGTGTCGTGGCTGTCGGAGGAGCGCTGGAGCCTGGCGGAAGGACAGCTGTCGGGGCTATCGAGTCCTTACTGACGTCTCCTTGCTTCCGTAAGGGGGCTGAGAGCCGCCGTCGTCATGGAGCATGCGGGGTGCCATCATTACTTGTTTATCGGGGCGAGCCAGATGGGACGCCGGTCTTGTTCCCCGTAGCCTAAGTTAGCTTGGGGTAGGGTAATGATGACGCCTCCTGTGACGTGGTCGGTCCAAGCCCTGGGTTGGGCGAGGTGGAGGCTCCTCCGAGGTTGAGGTCGAGTCTGTCTTCCGAGACCGAGGTTGAGTCCGAGCCCCTAGGTCGGGCGAGGCGGAGACCGTCGGCTGAGGCCAGGGCTAAGTCCAAGCCCTGGGGTCGGGCGAGGCAGAGTTCATCGTCTTCCGGGGCCGAGCCCGAGTCCGAGCCCTGGGGTCGGGCGAGGCGGAGTTCGTCGTCTTCCAGGGCCGAGCTCGAGTCCGAGCCCTGGGGTCGGGCGAAGCGGAGTTCGTCGTCTTCCGGGGCCGAGCCCGAGTCCGAGCCCTGGGGTCGGGCGAGGCGGAGTTCGTCGTCTTCCGGGGCCGAGCCCGAGTCCGAGCCCTGGGGTCGAGCGAAGCGGAGTTCATCGTCTTCCGGGGCTGAGCCCGAGTCCGAGCCCTGGGGTTGGGCGAAGCGGAGTTCGTCGTCTTCCGGGGCCGAGCCCGAGTCCGAGCCCTGGGGTCGGGCGCAGCGGAGTTCGTCGTCTTCCGGGGTCGAGCCCGAGTCCGAGCCCTTTGGGCGATGCGGAGTTTCCTATGGCGCCTGAGGCCGGACTTGTCTGCTGTCAGCCTCACTCTGTCGAATGACACAGCAGTCGGAGCGGCGCAGGCGGCGCTGTCCTCTTGTCAGGCCGGTCAGTGGAGCGGCGAAGTGACTGCGGTCACTTCGGCTCTGTCGACTGGAGGGCGCGCGTCAGGATAAGGTGTCAGGCCACCTTTGCATTAAATGCTCCTGCGATACGGTCGGTCGGCGTGGCGACTTGGCCAAGGTTGCTTCTTGGCGAAGACTGAGCCTCGGCCCTCGGGTGAGCCGAAGGCGCATCCGTTGCTGGAGGGTGTCCTCGGGCGAGACGTAAATCCTCCGGGGTTGGCTGCCCTTGCCCGAGGCTGGGCTCGGGCGAGGCGAGATCGTGTCCCTTGAGTGGACCGAGCCTTGACTTAATCGCACCCATCAGGCCTTTGCAGCTTTGTGCTGATGGGGGTTACTAGCTGAGATTAGGAGTCTTGGGGGTACCCCTAATTATGGTCCCCGACAGTAGCCCCCGAGCCTCGAAGGGAGTGTTAATACTCGCTTGGAGGCTTTTGTCGCACTTTTTTGCAAGGGGACCGGCCTTTCTCGGTTGCATTTTGTTTCGGTGGGTGCGCGCGAGCGCACCCGCCGGGTGTAGCCCCCGAGGCCTCGGAGGAGTGGTTTGACTCCTTCGAGGTCTTAATGCATTTTGCGATGCTTCGGCCGGTCTGGTTGTTCCCTCATGCGAGCTGGCCGTAGCCCGGGTGCACGATCGGGTCCCAAGTTCTCGGGCTGGTATGTTGACGCTGTCAATGGTTTGGCCGGAGCCGGGTTTGCGAGAGCAGCCCCCGAGCCTCCGCACAGGGCGAGAGGACGGTCAAGGACAGACTCGACTTTTTTACATACGCCCCTGCGTCGCCTTTCCGCAAGGAGGAGGGGGGAAAAAGCGCCATGTTGCCCTCGGAGGGCGCCGAACATGGTGTCTCCAGTGAGCTGCTAACGGGTAATCCGAGTGGACGCCCGTGCCCCATTTGTTAGGGTCGGCTAGAGGCCCGGAGGCGCGCTCCAAAAGTACCTACGGGTGATTTGGCGGACCCGGTTCCCTTTTGACGGGGTCCGAGGGCTCGATGCCTCCCTCTGATGGGATTCTGTTACAAGATCGTTCCCGCTGGCCTCGGAAATGTCCTAGGGTACCTCGGGAGCGTAGCCCGAGCCTTGGTTATGTATCGAACGTACCCAGGGTCATCCCTCGCTCTGCGTCTGAGGCGGCTGTGAACCCTTCGAGGGCCAGCCTACGAACCCCTGATCAGTAGTGGGCGCGGAGCCCGAGTGGCCTGAGGCGGTCGTTGAACCCTTCCGAGGGGCCGGCCTTTGAACCTCTGACCAGTAGTGGGCGTGGAGCCCGAGCGCTCTGAGGCGGCTGTTGAACCCCTCTGAGGGGCCAGCCTTTGAACCTCTGATCAGTAGGGGGGCTCGGGGCCCGTTTCCTTCGTGGAGAAGGATCCCTTTCGGGGTATCCCCTTTCCCGGTTCCTGTCGTAAGAGAGAGAAAGAGGAAAAGGAAAAGGATACGAAATCGAATGACGTGGCGCACCTTTTTTGACACGGTCATTATGGTGAAGGCGAAGCGTTGCCCGGTTCTCCTGCCAAAGGTGCCGCCTGTCCCACCGCAGAGTTAATGCGACAGGACGAGTGGTTCGCGGGGCGGCCGTTGCGCGTGCGCGAGTCGTTCGAGGAACGGGACACGGGCGCGCCATCTTCACACCGTGGGAGAGGGCTCTCCCGCTGTCCCAGGAGGGGACGTGAGCTTGGCTGACGAATTGACCGCTGCTTTCGCTCGCCTGCCACCGCCACTACTGCCGGCCCATTTCTGGCCGCATCGACCGTCGCGCCTTCTCCCGCGGCTGACTGGCCCGTGAGTCCGTGACCGATGTGCCTGGTTGGCACTGTCGGGTCATGCGCAGGGTTGCCTCGAGTCGCGGTACTGGTTCCACAGTCGAGGAGGCGCGGTAGTGGCGCGAGTGGCGGTGCAGTTTCTTGCACGTAGCGACCGGCACGCCGGTTGCATGACGTGTGGGCCTGGGCCTCCATGCTGGACGCGTCGAAGCCGAAAGGGTGTGCCCCTTCGGTGCGGTTGCATGCCGCCTGCATGGCGGTCCGCCCTTTCACCCGCTGGTCTGGGCGAAAGGTGAGGATTACTCGTAACCGCTGGGCAGTTGCGCGTACCGCGCGCGGCGGTTTGGCTTCTTCTGCCCCTGGCCAGCTTGCATGACGCGTGGCACCCCGCCCCCGTGTCGTAGGGGGAGGACCTTGGAGCGTGTTGAAGAAGAGTCAGCCCGTGACGGCTGAGGACGCAAGTGGGGAGAGTTGCCTTTAAAAGGAGGGTGACCCTCTTGAAAGGCAACCACGTCTTCGCGCTCCCCTTATGCATCGCGTCTTTCCACCTTCCAAGCCCCCGGATGGGGGATACTCGCAGTCTTTCCGCCTTGTCGTCGGAGGAACGCAACTTCGCGGAAGTTGGTACCTTTCAGCCATCGTTCGGCTTCAAGGATTTTCATCAGGCAGCCCGGCCGCATCCCCTCGCTGGTGGTCACCCAAGACGGTGACCACCGGCTCCTGGGTGGGGAGAAGCAAGCCAGGCTGCGATCTTGGTCCCGCCCTCAGCTTCAAGGATCTTCATCATCCTGGCTGGGGCGGAGACCGGGCTGAGCCGGAGCTCTACCTCCTGCGCGGGTTCGTGGGTCACCTTCTCCCTCAGCATTCAACGGAGAGGGCGCTCACCGGCCTAGCGGGAGGGCCGGACTTCGACAACGCGGGGCTGGTCGGCAGCGAGCGTCGTCAGCTTCAGCGCGTTGGGCTCGCGGGCTCAGCTGGCTCTGGCTCGGCTCCCGGTGCCCCTCCTGCCGCAAGAGCAGTTGTCGCGCCGCGCGCACCGAAGGACCGCCCAAGACGTCGCGCGCTGCTAGGGCGGCGTTCGTGTTCTGGGACTGTCCTGCCTTTGCCCCGGTACGGCGCCTCTGTGCGGAGGTCGGTGCTCCGCTCGTCCGGGAGGATCCGAGTGGGGATCTGCTGGTGGGCAGACGACTTCCGCCGTCGGTGCTGAGGTGGCGGCGGCTGAAGAAGTCCTCGTCGCCGACGGGATCAGCGCCACCATCCGCGCCCCGGGCCTCCGGCTCTTTGTACTTGTCCTCGCCCCTCGAGTGTAGACGTGGGCGAGGGCATTGTTGCAGCGGCGTCCGCCCTAAGGCCATCGCTGCTGCAGTTCGGCCACCCGGAGCGGAGGTTGTTGTCGCTGCTGCTGGAGTGGGCGGCGGTGGGCGACCTGGGGCCTTATCGCCCCGCGGGCCCTCCAATGTGGGGGGTTGTTCGTACCTGCGGAGGTGGAACCGGAGTTCCGTTTGTAATGGCACCTTGAGTGCCGGTGTTTTGTTCATTGTGGCTGTCGGGGCCTGAACATGTATGTATTTTCGGCACGGAGCCGTGTTTTTTCCTTATTTCGAGCACTAAGACTCGCCTGTCGGCTATCTGAACCGCTTCACCAAGCGTGAGTTGCCTCGTGCAAAGGTGACGAGTGAGGTATCCGTATCCCGGAGGCGTAGGAGTCCCTCGGCTCGGTCGGCCTTGCTGCCCTAGGCTTCTCTTGCTTAGTTAAAGGAACCCTCGGCCGCTCTTTGATGAGCCGAAGCCGGAGGTAGCGGTGTTAGCACGGACAGAGGCAGAGTTGGCTCGAAAAGAAAACTTCGTCGGCCGGAGCCTGGCCGGGCCGTCCACTGGCGGGACCGACGCCGGAGTCGAGTTGCCGAGGCCACGAGTCGGGCTGATGTCCTTGGGGGACAGCTGGCTGAGGCTTCGGGGCGGCCGGCCGAGCTGTCTGCTCGAGCCGGATTCCTGGAGAAGACCCCGCCGGCGATGGTCCGGGCGCGGTGCTGATGTCGTCCTTCGGAGTGGAGATCCTCCGACCGCGTCGCCGTCCGAGGCTAGGTCGGACTTCGCCGAAGGTGTAGTTGACGCCGAGGGTGCCGCCGCTCCCTTCGACTGTCAAGGTCCGAGCCTGCAAGGTCGGTTTATCTTGTAGTGTGCGTATGTTTTCTGCGGCCGCCGAGGCCCAAACACACTGTCGTCGTGTAGTAAAGCTGTGTTTCTTTTCTTCTTGTTTCGAGTATCTTGGACTTATTTGTCGGTAACAGAATTGTTTGTCCGAGCGAGAGTTACTTTTCACGGAAGGTGATGAGTGAGGTATCCGTATCCCGGAGGCGTAGGAGTCCCTCGGCTCGGTCGGCCTTGCCGCTTACGTGTACTCTTACTCGTTCGTAGGGTTCTGCCATCGATATAGTCGAGAAGGCCCAAAAAATCGTTTCGGCAGAAGAGTTTTCGAGCGTGAAGACTTGTTCGGTCCACGGAATCACCTATCCGAGCGTGAGTTACTTATCGCAGAAGGTGATGAGTGAGGTATCCATATCCCGGAGGCGTAGGAGTCCCTCGGCTCGGTCAGCCTTGGCTGCTTACGTGTACTCCGTCGTTTTCGGGATCCCACTTTCAAAGTAGTCGAGAAGCACGAAAGACATTCTGGCAGAAAAGATCTATTTCCGAGGAAAATTTTGACACAGAGGGGGTTCCCCCCTTCTAGCCCCCGAGGGAGGGTCGGGCTTTGCCGAGGCAAGGCTGACCCTTCCTTGATGGTTAGACTTCGTGTGTGAACGAGGTGTATGAACGACTTGAAAGCATCTTAAGGGTAGAAGCGACGTAGCTGTCGGATGTTCCAAGCGTTGCTGTAGACCTCGCCTTGACTGTTGGCCAGCTTGTACGTCCCGGGCTTCAGAACTTTGGCGATGACGAACGGCCCTTCCCAGGGAGGCGTGAGCTTGTGCCGCCCTCGGGCGTCTTGTCGCAGCCGAAGCACCAAGTCGCCCACCTGGAGGTCTCGGGACCGAACCCCTCGGGCGTGGTAGCGTCGCAGGGACTGCTGATACCGCACCGAGTATAGCAAGGCCATGTCCCGAGCCTCCTCCAGCTGGTCCAGTGAGTCTTCTCGGTTAGCTCGGTTGCTTTGGTCGTCGTAGGCCCTCGTCCTCGGGGAACCGTGTTCTAGGTCTATGGGCAAGATGGCATCGGCCCCATAGACTAGAAAGAACGGTGTGAAGCCCGTGGCTCGGCTCGGCGTTGTCCTCAGACTCCAGACCACCGAAGGGAGCTCCTTCATCCATCGCTTGCCGAACTTGTTGAGGTTGTTGTAGATCCGCGACTTGAGTCCTTGAAGGATCATGCCGTTGGCACGCTCTACTTGCCCATTCGTCATGGGGTGAGCCACGGCGGCCCAGTCCACCCGGATGTGGTGATCCTCACAGAAGTCCAGGAACTTTCTGCCGGTGAACTAGGTGCCATTGTCGGTGATGATGGAGTTTGGGACCCCAAAGCGATGAATGATGTTGGTGAAGAACGCCACCGCCTGTTCGGACCTGATGCTGTTTAGGGGTCGGACCTCGATCCACTTGGAGAATTTGTCGATGGCGACCAGTAGGTGCGTGTAGCCCCCGGGTGCCTTCTGCAAGGGGCCGACGAGATCCAGGCCCCACACAGCAAACGACCAGGTAATGGGTATGGTCTGTAGAGCCTGAGCGGGCAGGTGGGTCTGCCTTGCATAGAATTGACACCCTTGGCAGGTGCGGACAATTCTAGTGGCGTCGGCCACCGCGGTCGGCCAGTAGAAGCCTTGTCGGAAGGCGTTTCCAACAAGGGCTCGAGGTGCTGCGTGATGACCGCAAGCCCCCGAGTGTATTTCTTGTAAGAGCTCCTGGCCTTCGGCGATGGATATGCATCGTTGGAGGATGCCTGAGGGGCTGCGGTGGTAGAGCTCCTTCCCATCCCCCAGCAAGACGAACGACTTGGTGCACCGCGCCAACCGCCGAGCTTCGGCTCGGTCGAGGGGTAGCTCTCCTCGGTGGAGATATTTCAGGTACGGGGTCTGCCAGTTTCGATCAGGCGTGACCCCGCTCCGCTCCTCCTCGACGCGCAGTGCCTCACCTTCGGAGGCCGAGGGTGCCTCGGGCTGGGCCGAGGCCTTCTCGGGCTCGGCCGTGTCGTCGGTCTTGACAGAGGGTTGATGCAGGTCTCGGGAGAAGACGTCAGGGGGAACCATTGTTCGCCCCGAGGCTATCTTAGCCAGCTCGTCCGCAGTCTCGTTGTAGCGTCGGGCGATGTGGTTGAGCTCGAGCCCGTAGAACTTGTCCTCCAGGCGCCGAACCTCATCGCAGTAGGCTTCCATCTTCGGGTCACGGCAGTGCGAGTTCTTCATGACTTGGTCAATGACGAGATGCGAGTCACCGCGAGCGTCGAGGCGTCGGACCCCTAGCTCGATGGCGATGCGCAACCCGTTGACCAGAGCCTCGTACTCGGCCACATTGTTGGACGCCGGGAAGTGGAGGCGTAGCACGTAGCGTAGGTGCTTCCCAAGGGGCGAGATGAAGAGCAGGCGTGCGCCTGCCCCTGTCTTCATCAGCGACCCGTCGAAAAACATGGTCCAGAGTTCCGGTTGGATCGGAGCTGTCGGGAGCTGGGTATCGACCCATTCAGCCACAAAGTCCGCCAAGACTTGGGACTTGATGGCCTTACGAGGGGCGAACGAGATTGTCCCGCCCATGATTTCCACCGCCCACTTTGCAATCCTACCCGAGGCCTCTCGGCACTGGATGATTTCCCCCAGGGGAAAGGATGACACCACAGTCACCGGATGAGACTCGAAGTAGTGTCGCAACTTCCGCCGCGTCAGGATCACCGCGTACAACAGCTTCTGAATTTGTGGGTAGCGGATCTTGGTCTCGGACAGTACTTCACTGATGAAGTAGACTGGCCTCTAGACGGGCAATGCATGCCCCTCTTCTCGCCTCTCAACCACGATCGCGGTGCTGACCACCTGAGTGGTAGTGGCGATGTAGATCAAGAGGGCTTCTCCGGCAGCGGGGGGCACCAAGATGGGTGCGTTTGTGAGGAGCGCCTTCAGGTTCCCGAGGGCTTCCTCGGCCTCCGGGGTCCAAGTGAAGCACTCGGCCTTTCTTAAGAGGCGATACAGAGGTAGGCCTCTTTCGCCGAGGCGCGAGATGAAACGGCTCAGAGCCGCCAGGCATCCCGTGACCCTCTGTACGCCTTTCAAGTCCTTGATGGGTCCCATGTTGGTGATGGCCGCGATTTTTTCCGGGTTGGCCTCTGTGACGGAACCTCCCAAGTAATTAGGCCCACCTACAGTTGTCCTTGTCTAACAGACATCAGACATCCTGTAGATGTTCCTAAGTCACTTGACAAGTTCGGTATCTTTCCTTACCTTACCAGGAACGTTTCACCCGTCTTGCAGACATTACAGAACATCGGAGATAAAGAAATGCGGAAGCGATTACATAACTTACATTTATTTTAAAAAAAGTAAGATCAGGTTGTTTATTACAGACCAGGAATATAAAGCGAGTGCTGAGTAGTATTATTACACATACTAAGGGAGGTAAAAACTCCTCCCGATAGTTTTAAACAAAAGTTCTATATGGAGGACCAAGTCCTCCCGCACTTCAGTCTTGTTTCTCCTCCTTAGGAACCACCTTGGTACAAAAGCAACAGAAATCTGCTACTTCCTCACCTAAAAACAACGAAGGGATAAACCCTGAGTATGGAATTACTCAGCAAGTCTTACCCGACTAAAGAAAAGACTCTCAAGGGTATGCTGGCTTAAGGGAGTCAAGGTAAGGCTTTTCAATAATCAAAGACTCTGTTTTGCAGAAATGCTTACTAAAGTGGATCCTTAAAAATCTAATTTTATTTGTCAAGTTAAGGACAATTACCTGCAACTAGAGTTCTTTCTACCCTAGTTCAATCACTGGTCCTGCACTAGCCAATTTCTTAACAAAAACCCATCATCTTTAGTGGAATGCTACGTGTAAGTCAGTGACCAAGTCTTCATAACCGCGAAGGTACGGCGATCCGAATCGATTATACTCAGCTGAGGATCTCCAATCACACGACATATGTAGCACTTAACCCTTGCATATGTCAACCCGCCACCGGGGTTCTTAAGACCAGATCAGGTTCACGCAAACCGAGAGCACAGATACACCACCGTCCAGCCTCTTGCCACGGAGGGTACACGCTACTCTCGCCACCGCTCCACGCCCATTTCGTGTTATCTTATTCTGGCCTTAGTCAGCCCGAGGCAAGGCTTACCCATGACAAGGCATGTGACCAGTTAAAGGGTCCTCGGTCATCAAGCCTACATCGACAAGGTCCTTAATCGACTCAGACGGAGACACTACACCGAGACTCTCTTCTCGTGCAAGTCACCCGCCGGTCTCAGCTTAATCATTTCAACCCAAAAACTTGGTACCTGACAGAGGTACATCTTTTCCGATGTTGAATCCATCACGGCCGTGATGGGTTCACCATCAAGTTTTATTTTTTGAAAACAACCCTCCCACTTTGCCAAACATCTTTTGTAAAACAAATCCTTTTGTTTTTCTAGAGCAATACTAAGCATAGTAAAACCTTTTTGTAAAAACAGGGTTTCAAGGAAGGTAATCAAGTTCAAGGAAGGTAATGCAAGAATTGTTTTATCAATCAACTCCTATCACCTAATGCAGCAAGCAAGTGAGAAAGATTTTAAAACATCAAGGGAGGTGGCAAATGCACCGGGGCTTGCCTTCGTTAACAGGTGAGTCTGGCTCGGATCCACAAATATCAAAGTAGAAGCAGTTTCCTGCCTCAAAATCCGAGGGTGGTGGTGTCCTTTCTTTAGTGACTTCCACTTCTTCTTCGCGTTCTAACATAACCATATATATACATATATAAGAATGAATGCCATGTAATGCTCATGAGAGTGCGAAGATAATAAAGATTTATTATCTTAGTCTTGAATATAACTTTCCTTCACGGAACTCCGAGAACTTAGGGTTTCCGGAGTCGGTAAAGGAGTTCAAAGGGCAGGGGTGGGGTTTTGGGTTCTAGTTATCAAACATGGTCCAAATCAATTCAAACTCTACCCAAGGCTTCTAAATAATGTGGGGAGTTCATATAAAAATTTTGAATGTTTTTGGGATTACCATTTATCTTTTAAAAATCCAGAACTATTTCTATAAGCTATTTTAAATGCCCTAAAATTCCCTGTTTAAACTAAAAATCATGAAACTATTTTTATTAATTTCTATGGAAAATAAGAAGCCTAGGAAAATTGGTTTCACAATTTTAGGATTTTTCTACCATTTTCTATAATTGTTTTAGCTCTAGAATAAAAGAAAAAGAGAAACTAGTGAATAGTATTGGGCTGATTTCAGCCCAGCTGACCCAACAGTGGACAGAAGCGCGCCCGCGCCCGCTGGCTGTTTTGCGAAAAGGACCTCTGGTTTTTGGTTAACTGGGAACGAATTCTTTTACTATTTGCTCAAGTCACTGACGCTTTGCACAGAGGCCCTTGAGGTTCTATTTCTTCGCAGGGGGAGGTCCACGACGGCGTTGCGCGCAACCGAACTCCGGTGAGCACCTGTACCGGCCGATTGGGGCAACGACTAGGGTCTCCGAGCGACTAACACCTAATTGAATCCATCCCAAGCCTTTCCCCCAACATAATTTTGGTATGATCAAGTGTTTTGCTCTAGCCACAGTGACCGTGAGCATAACGGCTATACCGTCATGTTCCCAGCGACCAGAGGACTTCTAGTGCAATCGCGTGGGTCGGTGAGCATCACAGAGTTATGAGAAGGCTCAAACGAGGGAGAGAGGAGGATGAATTGACCGGAAAGGGGGCTGGCCGCGGTGAGGTCGGTTTCGGGTGGCGGAAACCCGAATTGGGGGAAAACCAGAATTAGGGCTCGCTGGTGATCGGCTGGGGGCAATAGTGGTTGGGGTGGTGCGTGATAATGTGGTGGAGCTAGCCGCGGGCTCAATTTATAGAAGGAGCGAGCGGTGGTCGTGAATTTGGGCGCTGACGCGCGACGGCCGGAGGTGAAGAAGAATTTAGGCGCTGTGAATTCGTGGCCACCGTCGTGGCGAGCTCACCGGCGACGATTGGACAGCCGTAGCGAGTCACGGCGTCGTGGTGGAAAGCAAAGCCACGCGGCGCAAGGTCGTGCGACGGTGATCACCGGCGTTCTTATCGGTTTTAGCCGCAGGGCAGAGGGGAAGTACGGGGGGGGGGTCACCGGAGTGGCGTCCAGCGCACGAGCGGTGAAGATCTTTCTACCCAGAGCGTTATCCCCGAGTCCGGTGCACGAATCCAAACGCCGACGACATGAATCGCGGCGGAGGGATCCGTCGGCGGTGAGGACAGCCGCGCTGGCGGTCTGATCCAGTTTAGCCACTGTACCATGGCGAGCGCTCCATTAGACGACCTGACAGAGCAACTTTAGGTCCTATTTTCTCCAGTTTTTCTATGGTACCAAGTCCAAATCTCTGCAGCAATAATGGAGTGCTATAAACCAGCTACAACTTTGCTATGGAAACCCTAGGTAGATTTCCACTGGATCATGCTCGAATTTAGGCTTGAAGTTGATGTCAGTTCACTGTTAGTCTGAAAATTCAGACCTTAGCAGCATGATAGCCTGTGTTTGAGCATGATTATCTTCAATTTATTCTTAACAACTATGCTCACAACCTTAAGCAAAGTTGTTCCCCTTTGTTTGCTCTATAACTTTGATGTGGTGACCTAGGGCAAAAACCCTAGAATTTGAAAGATACAAGGCTCCAAAGTTGAGCCAATATCACTGAAAATCAGACTTAGACTATTAAGGACTTAAGAGGTGAGTTTTGCAAATAAGCCCAAAACTTAGGGTTTAACTTGCAAATTCACATATTTGTGACCCAAATGACTTAAGACACTTATTTAACTTGGGTTTTGCACTTTAGTCCAAAAGTGGACTAATTTTGCACATAGGTCCTAGGGTTTGGTTTTAGGGTTTTCCAGGGTTCCAATTAGGGTTTTTGGTATCCCAAGGGTATAAATGTGATTCAACTTTGTTTTTGGGGACATTTTATGACTCTTTCCCTAAAGCTTTTAGGTTTTCTCAATTTGGGTTATGTTTTACCCCTTTAATCCCCATTTAGGGTTGAGTTCCCTATCCAGGGTTCTATTTGCAAAACATTAAAACAAAATACAACTTGTTTGAAATTTTTACCTAGTGAATGCACTCTAGGTGTATCAAACATATGCAATGCCAATGCTTATGATGTCATGCTCAAGTTTTAGTTACAGTAACACCAGGGGTGTTATAGCCTCGATGCCCCGCTCGGAGACGATGAACCCCAAGAGCATGCCTCGGGGGACCCCGAAGACGCACTTCTCGGGATTGAGCTTTACGCCTTTCGCCTTGAGACACCAGAATGTCACTTCAAGGTCGGAAAGGAGGTTAGAGGCTTTCCTCGTCTTGACTACGATGTCATCGACGTAAGCCTCGACCGTTCGACCAATGTGTTCGCCGAACACGTGGTTCATGCACCTTTGGTACGTCGCACCCGCATTCCTCAAACCAAACGGCATGGTAACATAGCAGTACATGCCGAAAGGTGTGATGAAAGAAGTCACGAGCTGGTCGGACTCTTTCATCCTGATTTGGTGATACCCTGAGTAGGCATCGAGGAAAGACAGGGTTTCGCACCCAGCAGTGGAATCCACGATTTGATCAATGTGAGGCAGAGGGTAGGGAACTTTTGGACATGCTTTGTTTAGACCAGTGTAGTCTACACACATCCGCCATTTCCCTCCTTTCTTTCTCACAAGCACAGGGTTGGCAAGCCATTCAGGATGGAATACCTCTTTGATGAACCCTGCCGCCATTAGCTTGTGGATCTCCTCGCCTATGGCTCTGCGCTTTTCTTCGTCGAATCGGCGCAGAGGCTGCTTCACGGGTCGGGCCCCAGCTCGGATATCCAGCGAGTGCTTGACGACATCCCTCGGTATGCCGGGCATGTCCGAGGGACGCCACGCGAAAACGTCGGCGTTTGCGCGGAGAAAGTCGATGAGCACTGCTTCCTATTTGGGGTCGAGCTCGGAGCCGATCCGGATCTGCTTGGAGGCGTCATTGCTGGGGTCAAGAGGGACGGACTTAACCATCTCCGCTGGGTCGAAGTTGCCGGCGTGGTGCTTCACGTCTGGCGTCTCCTTAGAGAGGCTCTCCAGGTCGGCGATGAGGGCCTCGGATTCGGCGAGGACCTCGGCGTACTCCACGCATTCCACGTCGCATTCGTACGCGTGTCGGTACGTGGGGCCGACGGTGATGACCCTGTTGGGGCCCAACATCTTGAGCTTGAGGTAGGTGTAGTTGGGGACGGCCATGAACTTGGCGTAACATGGCCTCCCTAGCACTGCGTGGTAGGTTCCTCGAAACCCGACCACCTCGAACGTGAGGGTTTCCCTTCGGAAGTTGGAGGGTGTCCCAAAGCTGACGGGTAGATCGAGTTGTCTGAGGGGCTGGACGCGCTTCCCGGGGATGATCCCGTGAAAAGGCGCAGCGCCTGGTTGGACCGAGGACAGATCGATCCGCAGGAGCCCGAGGGTCTCGGCGTAGATGATGTTGAGGCTGCTGCCTCCGTCCATGAGGACCTTGGTGAGCCTGACGTTGCCGATGACGGGGTCGACAACGAGCGGGTATTTCCCCGGGCTCGGCACGCGGTCGGGATGGTCGCCCTGGTCGAAGGTGATGGGCTTGTCGGACCAGTCTAGGTAGACTGGCGCCGCCTCCTTTACCGAGCAGACCTCCCGACGCTCTTGCTTGCGGTGCCGAGCCGAGGCGTTCGCCACTTGCCCACCGTAGATCATGAAGCAGTCGTGGACCTCGAGGAACTCTCCTGCCTTGTGATCCTCCTTCTTATCGTCGTCGCAGGCCCTGCCACCTTCTGCAGGTGGCCCGGCCTTGTGAAAGTGGCGCCGAAGCATGGCGCACTCCTCAAGGGTGTGCTTGACGGGCCCCTGATGATAGGGGCACGGCTCCTTGAGCATCTTGTCGAAGAGATTGGCACCTCCGGGAGGTTTCCGAGGGTTCTTGTACTCAGCGGCGGCGACAAGGTCCGCGTCGGCGGCGTCGCGTTTCGCTTGCGACTTCTTCTTGCCTTTCTTCTTGGTGCCACGCTGAGTTGACGCCTCGGGGGCATCTTCCGGTGGGCGGCCCTGGGGCTGCTTATCCTTCCGGAAGATGGCCTCAACCGCCTCCTGGCCAGAGGCGAACTTGGTGGCGATGTCCATCAGCTCGCTGGCCCTGGTGGGGGTCTTGCGGCCCAGCTTGCTGACCAGGTCGCGGCAGGTGGTGCCGGCGAGGAATGCGCCGATGACATCCGAGTCGGTGACGTTGGGCAGCTCGGTGCGCTGCTTCGAGAATCGCCGGATGTAGTCCCGGAGAGACTCTCCCGGCTGCTGGCGGTAGCTTCGGAGATCCCAGGAGTTCCCAGGGCGCACGTACGTGCCCTAGAAATTGCCAGTGAAGGCTTGGACCAGGTCGTCCCAGTTGGAGATCTGCCCCGGAGGCAGGTGCTCTAGCCAGGCCCGAGCGGTGTCGGAGAGGAACAGGGGGAGGTTGCGGATGATGAGGTTGTCATCGTCCGTTCCACCCAGGTGGCAGGCCAGTCGGTAGTCCGCGAGCCACAGTTCCGGTCTCGTCTCCCCCGAGTACTTTGTGATAGTAGTCGGGGTTCGAAACCGTGTCGGGAACGGCGCCCGTCGTATGGCCCGGCTGAAAGCCTGCGGACCGGGTGGTTCGGGCGAGGGACTCTGATCCTCCCCGCTGTCGTAGCGTCCCCCACGCCTGGGGTGGTAGCCTCGGCGCACCCTCTCGTCGAGGTGGGTTCGACGGTTGCGGTGAGGGTGTTCGTTGCCGAGGCGACCCGGGGCCGCAGGCTCTGTGTTGCGCGTGCGCCCGGTGTGGACCGAGGCTTCCCGCATGAATCGGGAAGTCGCGGCGCGATGTTCCGAGGGGTACCCCTGCCTTCGGGAGGCAGAGCTTTCGGCCCGTCGGACCGCGGCATCCTCCAGGAGATTCTTGAGCTCTCCCTGGAGACGCCGCCCCTCGGTGGTAGATGGCTCCGGCATCGCGCGGAGAAGTATTGCCGCTGCAGCCAGGTTCTGGCCAACCCCACTGGAGGCCGGTGGTGGCCTTGCCCTGGCATCGTCGGTGATGCGGTGCTGGGTGCCCTGGGGTAGATGACGCGCTTCTCCGGCCAGAGGTTGGCCCGCCCATTTCTGCCCGATGTCCCGGCAGAACGACTCAAGTGTTCCTGCTCCCTCGTTGAGCCTGGCCTGCATCTCGCGGATTTGCTCGAGCTGTGGGTCATGACCCCCCGTCAGGACGGGACCACAGCTAGCTCCCGAAGGATGTCAACGCGAGGCGCAGGCCTAGGGGGATCACCGTTTTCCGGTATACCAAGATGGTTGCCTTCGCCGGGACCCCCTAGATCGACGTGGAAACATTCACGACTTGGGCCGCAGTCCTTGTCGCCGAGGCTGCGGCTACCGTCGGAACAGTCGGAAAGGCAGTAGTCCCATGCGGTCATGAAGTCCCGCATGGCACTGGGGTTACCAAGTCCGGAGAAATCCCAACAAAAGTCGGGTCCGTCATCCTCCTCGGAACCCGAGGGCCCGTAGGTCGAGACGGCCGTCAGCCGGTCCCAGGGTGACCGCATACGATACCCCAGAGGGTTTGGACTCGCCTCTATGAAAGCGTCCACCGAAGCGAAGTCGCTTGGTGGGTCGAGGCTGAATCCAAAAGGCACGAGATGGGAATCGGTCGGTACCTCTTGGTCAACGGGCAGTGACGAAGTCACGTCAGGGGTAGACTGCACCGTCGTCTCAGGTACGAGCGTGACGCCCAGCAAGTCCTTTGTGAGCGTGCTGGCGTCGTCCGTTTGCTTGGAGTTGGCGTGTTGCGGGGAGACGGCGCTCGTCTTCGTCTCAGACGCGAGGTCGATGCCCGATGTGCCCCCCGTTGGGGTGCCGGCGCCGTCGACTCGCTCGACAGCCGACAAGGTGCCGCCTCCTGCTTGGCCTTGGTTGCCCCGCCTCCTCCTCCGTCGGCGGGGGAGGGGACGGGACAAGCCCGAATGTTGTTCTTCCGCCACGTGGGGAAGACGTTGTCGATTCCGCCGCCGGCGGGCGGGTTGTCGACCGCCATTGTCGCTGTCGCGCGGCGGAGGAAGGAGTATCATGTCGTAGCTGCTGTCGAGGGACATGAACTCAAGACTCCCGAAACGGAGCACCGTCCCGGGCTGGAAAGGTTGCTGGAGACTACCCATCTGGAGCTTGACGGGCAGCTGTTCGTCAACACGCAGCAGGCCCCTACCTGGCGCGCCAACTGTCGGCGTTTCGACCCCGAGGGGTCCCTGGACAGACGAGTAAATTGTCGCCGCGTGCCCCAGCCCAGATGGGTCGGCGCGAGACGGAGCGCGAAGGGGGGAAGAAGCCGGTGGGAGATAGGCGTAAAAGGGGAAACCCACGGCCTTCGTGTTTGTCCCCCGCCCAGGTCGGGTGCGCTTGCAGTAGGGGGTTACAAGTGTCCGCGAGGGAGGGAGCGAGAGGCCTAAGCGCGTGCCGTCCCGTCCTTCCCCGCGCGGCCAACCCTCTGTAAGAGGGCCCTAGACCTTCCTTTTATAGGCGTAAGGAGAGGATCCAGGTGTATAGTGGGGGGTGTAGCAGTGTGCTAACGTGTCTAGCAGAGAAGAGCTAGTGCCCTAAGTACATGCCATCGTGGCAGCCGGAGAGGTTTTGGCACCCGGTTCGTGTGGTGTCGTGGCCGTCGGAGGAGCGCTGGAGCCTGGCGGAAGGACAGCTGTCGGGGCTGTCGAGTCCTTGCTGACGTCTCCTTGCTTTCGTAAGGGGGCTGAGAGCCGTCGTCGTCATGGAGCATGCGGGGCGCCATCATTACTTGTTTACCGGGGCGAGCCAGATGGGACGCCGGTCTTGTTCCCCGTAGCCTGAGTTAGCTTGGGGTAGGGTAATGATGGCGCCTCCTGTGACGTGGTCGGTCCGAGCCCTGGGTTGGGCGAGGTGGAGTCTCCTCCGAGGTCGAGGTCGAGTCTGTCTTCCGAGGCCGAGGTCGAGTCCGAGCCCCTGGGTCGGGCGAGGCGGAGACCGTCGGCTGAGGCCAGGGCTGAGTCTGAGCCCTGGGGTCGGGCGAGGCGGAGTTCGTCGTCTTCCGGGGCCGAGCCTGAGTCCGAGCCCTGGGGTCGGGCGAGGCGGAGTTCGTCGTCTTCCGTGGCCGAGCCCGAGTCCGAGCCCTGGGGTCGGGCGAAGCGGAGTTCGTCGTCTTCCGGGGCCGAGCCCTGGGGTCGGGCGAGGCGGAGTTCGTCGTCTTCCGGGGCCGAGCCCGAGTCCGAGCCCTGGGGTCGGGCGAAGCGGAGTTCGTCGTCTTCCGGGGCTGAGCCCGAGTCCGAGCCCTGGGGTCGGGCGAAGCGAAGTTCGTCGTCTTCCGGGGCCGAGCCCGAGTCCGAGCCCTGGGGTCGGGCGGAGCGGAGTTCGTCGTCTTCCGGGGCCGAGCCCGAGTCCGAACCCTTCGGGCGATGCGGAGTTTCCTATGGCGCCTGAGGCCGGACTTGGCTGCTGTCAGCCTCACTCTGTCGAATGGCACAGCAGTCGGAGCAGCGCAGGCGGCGCTGTCCTCTTGTTAGGCCGGTCAGTGGAGCGGCGAAGTGACTGCGGTCACTTCGGCTCTGTCGACTGGAGGGCGCGCGTCAGGATAAGGTGTCAGACCACCTTTGCATTAAATGCTCCTGCGATACGGTCGGTCGGCGTGGCGACTTGGCCAAGGTTGCTTCTTGGCGAAGACTGAGCCTCGGGTGAGCCGAAGGCGCGTCCGTTGCTGGAGGGGGTCCTCGGGCGAGATGTAAATCCTCCGGGGTCGGCTGCCCTTGCCCGAGGCTGGGCTCGGGCGAGGCAAGATCGTGTCCCTTGAGTGGACCGAGCCTTGACTTAATCGCACCCATCAGGCCTTTGCAGCTTTGTGCTGATGGGGGTTACCAGCTGAGATTAGGAGTCTTGGGGGTACCCCTAATTATGGTCCCCGACACCTAGGGGTGGATATCGAGCCAGCTCGGCTCGTTATGGCTCGACTCGTTATAGCTCGTTACTGTAACGAGCCAGCTCGGCTCGGCTCGTTATACTAACGAGCTAAACAGCTGGCTCGGCTCGGCTCGTTAGTAAGCTCGAGCCAGCTCGTTAGGCTCGCGAGCCACACAACTAAATATAAAGATATATGTACATAAATATATGTATAACCGAAAAAATCATATTTTAAGTGTTTAACACTACAAAAATGTAGCCATGCAATAATACAAATATTTAAGCACATTCCACATCCACACATGTTCATATCACATATCATAACAACGAGAAAACAAGACTACGAGAGATAAGATGACACCAACGACTAGACAAACTTGTGTTGTGTCTTAGCTCGTTTGGCTCGCGAGCTAGCTCACGAGCTAACCCGAGCTGACTCATTAGAGAACCGAGCTAGAATGCTAGCTTGGCTCGCTACAAAATTAAAACGAGCCGAGTCGAGCCGAGCTACTAACGAGCCGAGTCGAGCGAGTTATCGAGCCACGAGTATTTCGTCCAGCCCTACCGACACCATGAGAATCGAGTTTGGATTATTGTTTTCCAAACTCATACTCGTTTACCCAATGAGTAGAGATTTTGTCCCATATCCATACCCATAGGGACAATTTTTGTCCCATACCCGTACCCTAAGGACTAGTTTGGGAACTCCATTTTCACAAGAGATTCGTATTTTCACAAGAGAAAATAAACTAATTTCTCTTGAAAAAATAGAAATCCCTTAAAAAAATAGGGTTCCCAAACTAGCCCTAATAGAGGAATTCCCCGCGAGTTAACGGGTATCGGGTTCCCATTGACATCTCTAGCCTTGACACAGGCAACCAACCACACATCTGGACTGAGCATAACAAACCCTAACCTTTTGACAAAAAAAGTACGATACTAAGAATTAGTCTGAGAATTCTATTTTTCCAAGAGATTTCTTTTTCTCAATAGAAATTAATTCATTTTCTCTTTAAAAGATAGAAATCTCTTAAAAAATGGAGTTTCCAAACTAGACCTAAGCAATATTTCAATACTCAGGAGTAACAACAAATAAGAGCCAAACAAACTTTCCTTGTCCTCCATTTTCACAATCGCACGTGAATTGTTCTCGCAGAACCACCAAAATTTCAACAGACTTTGCAGTATGCAATTGTACTATGTTCTACAGCCATCAGTCAACATATATGATACACCACAGCAAGTAGCAGGAAGCCAGGAACCAAAAATCATGTGCCAGGTTGCAAGAAAAACTGTAAGATAATGTGTATGGCAGGAGTGAGTTTGACTTAGAAGCCCACGAGGCACTCATTGTAGGTGGCAAGTGAAATTCCAGTTGAACATATTATTACATTGAACATACTCCTTTTCGTCACCGTCACAACAATATTCCAAAACCATTTTGGTGACAGTTGAATTGACTCATCTGAGTTTTCAACAAGCCAATTGTTGATCATCCTCTGCCAGAGAAAAAAAAGTATACAGTAAGGTAGATACAGGGTAAAACTGTAACAGGAATGTATACTTTCTATAGTAATAATGTACTAGCAAATGTGCCGTCCAAATATCAACACATACCAGTACATTGGCATAGTAATTAGAAGGTACCCTTTCAGCAGTAAAGAGATAGTTGGTTTCATTATTATTGCAATTATGTTTGTTAGCAAAATAACATCAACTTATCATTATATCTTGCATAATTTCTGTGCCTTAAAGATACAGTTGCAATCTTTGCTATCAAAGGTGCATCCAAAAAGCAATGCAACAATTTGAAGTATTGCTGAGAGATGAATATATGAAGTGCACAATGTATGTTTTTCTTCCTGGTCTGTAACCTTGGTTCTGGTGAAAAGTGAAAGGCTAATCCTCACGCTAGAATATGAATAAATTCCTCATTGCCACTGAAATTTATATTGATCCCCTGAATGCCTTCAAAATTTCCAACTTCCCTGAACGGCCACTATTCTAAGTTTGCATTTCCTTGGATGACATTCCTAAAATCTGTTAAGTTGCACACGCTGATGGCTTGGGCCTGCAATCGCCCCCTATTATCCTTTCCCAGCTGTACGGGCGCACCTGCACAATTCGGCGACAAAATGGCCTTAGAAGAAGCATCGAGCGATGGGGTGTCGGTGTTTCGTACCTCGCTCAGACAAGTAAATTTACTGTACACGTTCCGGGCACTGGAGCACAAGGTTTATACTGGTTCGAGCAGAACGTCCCTACTTACAGTCATTGGTGGTTTGCGCTATCGGCACCATTGATGATCAAACTTGTAGTAGGGGTTACAAGCGGTCGAGAGAGGGAGGAGAGGCTCCCAAGCCTCTTTATCGGTTTGGAAGTGAAGCTTAGAAGATATAGGATGGAGTCCTAGCTAAATCTTGGCTCGGCGCGGCTCCGGCCTCCTGGTCCTCGTTGGTGCCTCTTGGCCCTCCGGGGAGAGGGGTCGGCCAGCGATGGCTTCCTAGGAAGGAGCCATAAGGAAAGGGTAAAACCAGCGTTTACCCCGGGCGGAGCCACACGTACTCTTGAGGCCCTGGGTTGTCTGGCTGTCTTGTATTTACCGTGGTGGATGACGTGGGGGCGGCGATGGTCCCAGACGATATAATTTCGGCTACGCCGATCCCTTGCCTTCGTAGCCTAGGGATCGACGCAACCCGTAGTTTAGTGCCCTGCGGGAGGTCTGCGCACTCAGGCCTAGTCTGGTAGGCCATAATTGCGCCGTAGGCCGAGGGGTGCGCGGGCCATTAATGTGCCGCAGTCTGAGGGGCTCGTAGGTCATGAGTGCTATGCGCCCGAGGTGCTCGTAGGTCATGAGTGGGAAGCGGACGGGCATCGTGCTGTGGCTCGGTGCCAGGCGTGGTTAAATGTGTTCGACTATTTTTGGAGAGTCAGTCTAGGGCTGAGCGCGGGACCCACTCGAGTGGTTCCCTTCCGACACGTCTGGCCTCCCCTGTCAGGTTCCGCCATGCCCGACCCCGGGCTCGGTGCCACAGGGTTCAACCGAGGGCGGGCTCTTTCAGGGTTGACATATTCGCCTCTCCCAGCTGACTAACGGACCTCAGCGATCAGAGGCTCTTTCCTCAGCGCGCTCTCTGACTAACGGGTCCCAGTGACCGGGGGTCATTCACCCGACATGTGGTGAGCATGAGTTTGGAGAGCCAACTGTGTGGCCCTATCTGCTAGAACTCTCTTTCCTCACCTGGATGCATGTAGCCACAGGGGTCTGCAATTCGGTGCTGGCCATCTACAACTCTAGGGGAGACACACAAGCTCCATCATGTTCGTGTTGCTTGCAGGACGACACTTGCACTTCTGCTGCTCTTCCTCTGCCTCAGTGAGTTCGAACGGAGTGGCAGGCCAACAGTATCAATTCAGTGGTGTGAACACTCACAACGCTGCTGTTAGACTGTGTGTGTGTGTGGGCCGGCATCACTGTTGGGCTGCCGGCCCATTAGTGTTAGGGTCCTGTAAGTCTATATATTGTACCCCATCTCCTATGCAATACAATCAAGCTCTACAGTTTCCTACATGGTATCAGAGGAGGTTTCTCCACCCACCCCCACAGCCGCTGTCAGCGGGTGCCCACCGGCTTCCGCGCCGCCGCCCCGAGAGGCTCATCCTTCCCTCCCGAGCGGCCCTTCTCCCTCACTGGCGGTCGCCCCTCCCCTCCCTCCACTCCGACGGCTGCTGGCCCCAGCACAACCACCGCTCTCCTTTGCGCCGCGTCGCCGGCCTTCTAGCGCGCCGCCGCCCGCCGCCGTCCGAGAGGTTCAGCCTTCCCTCTCGGGGCAGCCCTTCTCCCTCACCGGTGGCCGCCCCCCCCTCCCTCCACTCCGGCGGTTGCTGGCCGCCGCGCCGGGCCTCTGCCCCTCCCCGTCGCCGCCCAGGGCGCCGCCGCCACGGGCGCAGGCGCGGGATCCGCCGCCGCCAACTCCCCAGGCCGTCGCCTTAGCCCCGTCGGATCCACGCCCATGGAGCACACGCACCGCTGATCGGCATCGTCAGCCCAGCCATCCGTGCGCTCCCTCCACGCGGACGCACGTCGAGCCACCGCCATCGCACGACCACGACCGCCACTTCCTCGGCCACACTGCGGTGGCCCTTGTCCTTGCCGGCGTTGAGTAAGCCGCCGCCTCCATCCTCCACGGCGCGACGTCCACCTCCCCTGTTCCACTGGCGCGGACCCTGCGTGGCTGCGCTGGCTGCCCCTGGCGGCGCCCTTCCCTTCCCGACCGTCGCCCCTCTCCTCTGGCCAGTCACATCTAGGCCTGGCGACGCCCCAACTTGCCCCCTGCCCTGTGGCCTGTGCCTCTCGCTGCTCGGCTCTCCCGGCGGCTGACTTCGCCTCTTCCCCTTCCTCATCGGCGGCGTGGCTGCCCCCACCCCTGCAACCTACCGCTACGACCATGCAGGCGCACGTACAGCAGTCGTCGCGGCCTTGTGGGTAGCCGCCGCCTCAGGACATAGGGGAGCAGCAGCCGCCACGGCCTCGCGGGTGCTCCCTTCCCCAACAGTCACTGGCCTTTCCTCCACTGTGCGACATCTCTCTCTCCTGCGCGGCCAGGCTACCCTCCCGTGCAGCCCCTCATCATCGCACTGGCCACCTCCTAACTACCCGTGTTGATGCCTAGCAGCGCCTCATCCTTCAAGTTTCTCCCGTCGTCGGCGTCATCGCCCCCTGTCTGGTTGAATCCGCGTGGGCCCCTGCCCGGCTGGACCCGCCCCGTCACCCCTTTCCCCTTCATCGCCTTCGTTGGATCTATCGCTGCCGCATACTTCCTGGCCGGATTCACCGTTGCTGCGACCTTCCCGGCTCGATCCACCGTCCCTTTGACCGGATCGCGTCTTCCCGGCTGGATCCGTCGCTGCTGTGGCCGTCTCGGCCGGATCCGCCGTTACCCCTTCTATTCTGCCGCGGGCGCGGCCACCATGACCGACACAGACGTGTGCGTTGCCGTCGGCCTCCCTGACGGGGCTCCTCGACGTACAGACGATCGAAGAAGCAAGAAGGTCGGCTTACTGGTGTTGTTTTGTTGTGTCGCCCTCGCCGATCGTTGACCCTCGAACGTCAACCCCTCCCGAAGAACAGGCTACTGTTGCGTGTCTCTCGGTTAACTCGGCATCCAGGGGCCATCACCTTCACGGAGTCTACACCGATCTCTGCTCCAGCCGCAACATTCGACCCTCACGACGTCGCGACTGCGGGGGGATTTCAACCTGTCGGCTCCTACCTTCGGCTTCTACTCCAGTGTCATCGTGTGTAGTGTTCTCGTTGCGACTGCGGGGGATGTTAGACTGTGTGTGTGGGCCGGCACCACTGTTGGACTGCCGGCCCATTAGGGTTAGGGTCCTGTGAGTCTATATATTGTACCACATCTCCTATGCAATACAATCAAGCACTACAGTTTCCTACAGCTGCTACTCTAGCTGGCATGGGTGCTCAAGTGAACCTGGTTGGATAACACCATGGATGCTATAGACCAGCCGTTACAGGCCACCATGGCCTCAGTCTCCACCAGGCACGTCCCTGAGCTGGTCCATTGCAGCTAGGAGTACCTTTGGCCAGCTGGTGGAGCAGACTAGAAGACCACCCGTTGGCCGAGGTGAATTGGCACTTTGGCAGCACCAGACCGTGCGACCGCACATAGGCAAGCGCCCATGGAGGGTGCAGGGGAGACACGTGCACGCGCCCGGGAAAATGCCACCTGAACATGACTAGACCTGTCCATGGAGGCGAACCGGTAGTGGCATGATGTGCGCAATGGCACCTGGCGAAAGCGTGCAGAGGATGCAGGGAGCCATGCGCATGTGTTGCCCAGGCCTGCCCACCCGTGTGTATTCTTCTCTCACCTCTCGCTTGTGTTCACCTACCTCTGCCCTCCTGTGCGGGTGTGCGTCAAACACCCTACCACTCTCGCACAGGCTGCTGGTGAACGAGGCCCATGACCGTGTCAGTGAATTTCTCGGTGCAATTGGTATTGATGTGCATGATGCGGAGGCCCAGCTCAGCTGCAGCGGCGGGATCAGCAGACAATGCAGAGCAGCAGCTGCCAGGGCTGGAACATGCGCTGCACTGCACGGTGCCTCAAAGTGGGGAACAGACCCAACTTAACAGAAAGTTAACAAATTTTAACAGAAATGGCAACCAATGAACACATATATTCCAGTAGCAATGGAGAATTTCCTCGAGTATTATAAGAGTAAATATGGCCAATTTCTTGTGCTCTTCATGTTGATGGAAACATAAGGCCATTGTCTTTGAAGGTGCTAGACCAAACATTCAGACTCTCATAGTGGCTAATGAAAGCAGCATGTGGTGTTTGGCTGGCGCCTCGGCCCTCCATGAGCCTTGAGGGTGGTTGGAGGTGGGCTGGTTACTGGTCGTGTTATGTCCCTTAGCTCGACATGTCTTTTTTAGTCTCCTGGGTATCAGTGTGTCTGGGAGGCGCTTATTTTAGCCTCTCCCTTTTCTGTATGCAGTTTGAACCTTTTTTCCTTAACAAAATGGCACACAGCTCTCCTATGGTGTTCGTGAAAAAAAAGGTAGCCGGTGCAACCACTCTATAGATTTCCCTGAACTTCACTAGAGTCTAGAAGGCCCTTGGTAGGTAACCCTCACTCTCTCAGTAAGTTCCAGGTACGTCAATAGTCAACACAAAGGGTCATGCCTGCCAGGGTAGGGATGCAAGTTCCACTTGTTTCAGGTCATTTGATTGATCCGAAACTTGCTAAATGAACTAGATGGCATACTATGTAACAAATCCAGGTTTAATACAGACTGAAAATACTTGAAGGAAGCTGTCTAATTAGGAAATTTGATTGGTGTAATGTATCCTTTGCACTATCATTTATCAACAAAAATATATACAATCAAATGTGGAACTTGACCCACAAAATTCAAAAAAAAACTGATGTAGGTGCAAGAGATCCATTTGTTCATGTTACATGGTTTAGAGAAGGACCCAACTATATCTTTAAGATATAGCCCTAACTCATATATCATACATACTGTGGCCCATGCTCTTGAGAACTGGCAGTGGGTCAGCGACATTGTGACCCCTCTTAATTTGTCTGGGCTGCAGCAATATCTGAACCTTTGGGACACATTGAGGGGAGTGGTGCTGACTCAGGAGGCTGATAGACATGTGTGGATTCATTCTTCCTCTGGACAGTTCTCTTCTAAATCATGTTATAAGGCTTTTTTCTTGGGTTCGATTACTTTTGAACCGTGGAAGAGGCTGTGGAAGTCTTGGGCTCCACCCAAATGCAAATTTTTTATTTGGTTGGCAATAAGGAATAAATGTTGGACAGCTGATAGACTGCAGAAAAGAGGGTTAGACCATCCTGAGGTCTGTCCGTTGTGTGATCAAGAGCCGGAAAATATCCAACACCTCCTTTGCACTTGCGTTTTTTCGCGGCAGTTTTGGTATTACATTCTTTCTTCGTTGGGGATGGCTAATCTTTCTCCTGACTCTAATGAGTCCACTTTTGCTGACTGGTGGGCGAAAGTAATTAAGCAAGTGCACAAATCCAAAAGAAGAGGCTTTAACAGTATCATCATCTTGGGGGCTTGGTGTTTATGGCTTCATCGTAATAAGGTGGTTTTTGATGGTGTCAGTCCTTCAATTATTGGCATAAAGGCAATTTTTTTTGATGAAGTTGAATTCTGGAGGCTTGCCGGTGCTAGGCATCTTGAGGCTTTGGTTCCTGGTGCTGGAATTTTTAGGTCAAGGGTTCTTTTGGGTGATTAATGAAGAGCAGGTGTGTGTGGTCTGCTTGCACTTTTTGCTGTTCGGTCTCCTATTGCGTGCTGCTGTTTCCAGGCGCATTTATGGAGGCTGCAGTTTTGTGCACAGCAGAAGTTGGTGGTTTTGTGTTTTGTGTTTTGCCTATTTTGGCATTGTACTTTGGTCCATTTTGGACTGTTTTCTTCTCTTAATTTAATGATGCGCAGCTCTCCTGCGCGTTTAAGAAAAAATATATCATACATACTACAAACTTTTGCAAGGCCAAATTGCCTTGCTCATAGGTTATGAAGATAGGTGATCTCGGAGATTAAAAAAATAGTTAGGTAATAGACATATTTGATATGAGCATGTGATCCTGTGTCTTCGCTTAGCTGTGTCTAAAACATCAGATTAATACAAGGGATAGTTCAATTTTAATTCAGAAAAGAATCTTGAACTAGATGAGTACTATTCCTTAGTTACTAGTTCATATCCATTGGATGAATGAATATGATCCAAATCTTCTTTAGGCAGTGGATGCAATCTGGTATAACTGCTAACCAATCAGATTGAATTCCAAAATCACAGCCATAAAATGAGCACAACTAACAACCATTGAAATGCAGACAAAACATCCAACCATCAGTTTAAGATTATACTGCCACCTTACTGGTTACTACTATACTAGAAACTAAGAGGATGAGACAGGTAAAAATATCAGACAGAACTGCAAAATGAACTTGACTATTACCAAGAGAAATATACTATGCACTATGCATATATCCTAAGCTAAACTGCAGATGTCCACAAGAGGAGCCGCATGCACTTGTGTGCACATATTGAGCTAATAAAGTGTAAAACACTATAAAAAGGCGAATAAGTTGACTAAATAATCGAGACTTATGAAATAATGTGTACAATTGTAGGAACAAGAGGTTAACATACCTCACTGCTGAGCCAGAGCACCACTTAAGCTGGTTAAGGTGGAATTTATCTTTGTGCCAACGTCCCAAGATCACAATACCAACTAGTGCAGCTGCAACCACCACAGACCAGATAGCATTTGTTTCCTTTGTTTGGTTATACAGGCATGTCATATGCTTCTTCAACCAACATTTGCAAGAGGCACCAGTATCACAGCTCTTGCTGTCTGAGAGCTCTAAAGGGTGGCCTGATTTTTCATCAAAATCTTCACCAGACTCAATGCCATCACCATGGGCAACAAAACCATGTGCATCATCTTCAGCGTGAGAGGAACCGTACCCAGGGGTGTCATCTTTCATCTCCACATCATCATCTGAGAGGTGTTTCCCTTCATCGTCAAACTGAACTCTCTCAGACCCAACATCATTCTTGATACTATAATCCTCCACACTGGTACTAGGTTTCTGCACATCCTTCTCAGCATGTATCTCATCAAAACTGGTTTGTATTGGCAGGTTCTCGTGTTCACTCGGCGGAAACACAAAGTGGTCAGACATGAGCAGTGCATCGGATGAACTACGCTCTTGATCTTCGTTAACAGGCTTTACTTCCGTTCCAACAGGCCCTGGCGCTGCTTCATAGGCAGATGCTGTGAGAGTGACAACTTCCCAGTCCGCCCCTCGGCGGGTGGTTCCCTCCCCCACCAATTTCTCATTATCAGACATATCCACGAATCTGATCTGTCATTTTCCATGAAACAATTTCAGCAACCAAGGTAACAGCAAGATGATGCTACTACATACACATCAGACAAACAACACTTGATTACATAGCAAGGTCCAACACAAAAGAATTGCCAGTATGAGACAGAAACGAGGATTCATACACTGATTCATCAAGGGGTAAACACTGAAGACGGAGCAATATTCACACTTACGAACCAAACTGATATGATTAAATTACCAGTACACCACAGCTATCAGGTAAGCATACATCAATGACATATCGACTCACTGTCAACAATCTAATTCTAGCCAGAGAAGGTCTTAGAAGCAATGGCAATCTAATCTAAGCAACAAAATTGACGAGACAATCTTGATAGAGGGCGGAGCCAGTAAAGGACATGGATGTACATGTACACATGTACACCCAATTTAAAAGAAAAAAGAAAAAAAAAGTTTGTGTGCATAATACATGTATATCCCATACTATTACTACACTTGTAACTGGATCAGATAAGATCCATATAGCTTGGGTTTGGGTGCTCCGTTTCGCACAGCAGGAAACTGAAGAGAAGGGATGGGCGCACCTGGTGGGCGCTCGTCTCCGGCGAAGGTATGGCTACCTGGTGCAGGGTGGCGGAGGCGGCGCCACCGGAGACAGAGCGCACGCGATGGACACGGGAGGACCGAGAGAGAGATAAACAGAGGGGGAGGAAGAGCAGGAAGAGTACGCCGCGGGGAAACGGAGAACAAGAGAGGGGCGCAGGGTGAAGATTACGGTTACGTCCACTAGCATCTCTAAAACACTGTAGCTAAATAACTCGTCAAACTAAATTTTAGATTCTCAATAGTAAAATAAATCTTCAACAAACTAGCTATCTGACTCACCAAACTATCTGATTCTCTAAATTGATTTTCTCACTAGTTAAATTTAACTAGCCATCTGACTATCTAAACTAGATAGATAGTCTTTTGAGTGTGATGTAATATATATAGTGTAATCTATAAAAAAGTAAATAAATAGTTAAATAGAGAGCAAAATAAAGAGTTTTTTAGAGATGTTCTAATCTCTTATGTGCTCTACTCTTCTTACTCCTGTTTTTTCTAGTTTCCGCCACCGCACCTTTTATAAAAATCATTATACTTTTTTATCTAGGCCCGTCTGAGAATTACAGCTTTGATTTTTTAGTTCACCATAAAATAGCTTACAAATTGGTAAGGTAAGGTTAAAGAGTATTTAGCTTGCACATAGATTTCAACTACTGTAATACAATTAATTTGTACAAGTTTCTTTGATTACCTTTGATGTTTAGGAGTAGAGAAAGATACATGAATTAGTAGGTCATGTAACAAATAGTATGGTGGATAATTTTTGTGCAACTCTATGAGAAGATATAAAAACAATGTTTTTGAAGTATCCTTGAGAAGCTTCGAAAATTTTATGAAACTGGCCTGTAGTTCTAGTTTTTTTAGCTAGAGCTCATGAAACTAGATTTGTTTAGTAAAAGAAATTAAAATAAATCTGAAAATTTTAAAGTTAAGTTATCCCAAACAAGGCCTAACTCCGTCTAACTTATTCCCGTCGTTGTGCCACAAACTTCTCTTCAATGCATATATTTTTTCTTCCGATTCACGTGCTAAATAATCTAAATTAAAGTCTGTTTGTAAACAGCAAATTCAAAAAACTGGTGTTGGGGCGAAGGCAAGACGCCACCCTTCGCTCGAGGCCTTCGCTGCAGCCGCTGGTCCGACAGAGACAAAGCGGGCAGGGACACCCTTCGCAGGACTCGGCACTTTAACGAAGGCCTGCGGCGACGTCCTCCCACGGCGCGTCCTCGTTCAGTCCCAAGGCCCACGTGCGATCTGGCCCATTGTAACGGGCCCCGCGTGGCCGCCTCTGTATTACGGGCCTAACTTGTAAAGGAATACTTGTAATTACAGTTTGTAACCCTGCTTTATGGGAATATTCTGGGGATAAAATAGGTGTCTGAGGGCACATGCGTCCTTAACACAAGACGCTGGGCACTCAGACACCTATAAATACCCCCGCACAGTGCCCGTGAGAGGCTAGATTAACAGAGCTATTGCCCCCGTGCACGTAACCCTGTTGTCACCACTGTTCACCCTTGTTGGCCTTCTTGCGACAGAGAGCAAGTTCCAACATTTGGCGCCCACCGTTCGTGCTACGACAAAACCACCCGCGATGGCACCCAAGAGAGCTAACCCCAAGGCTGACGAGGCTGCGAAGGCAGCACTGCTGGCCGCAAGAAAGGGCAAGGCCCTCGTCCTCACCCAATCCACCCACCAAGAGCCCACTGAAGACAATGTTCCCCACACCGGCGAAGACGACACCTTCCGCACCTGCGGAACCGAAGGACAGTCGCAGCCGCCCCCAGGCTTCGCCCCACTGGAAGGCGCGGACCTCACCGAGGACGGTGAGGTCCTCGGCGTCTCAACAGAAGAACAGCTGCAGCTGCGCGCCCTGCGCCTCAGGAACCGCAATCTCCAGAGGCAGAAAGAGATACTGGAGGCCAAGCGCCAGCGTGTGTCCGCATTAGCCAAAGTGCGGCAAATGATACGCGACGAGGAACAGAAAGCCCAAGACCTCGAGCGCGAAATCGCGCTGATGCAGCGCGAGGGCCACCTCGGTCTACAGCAAGAGCCACCCCTCCAACAGCGCACACAACCGGAGGACACGCGCGAAGGCCACCTCGGCCGGCAGCATGGCCCACCCCTGCAGCACCGGGCGCAGCCGGAGAACCCGCGTTTCCCCCAGCATGACTACGTCTCCCAGCACGGCGCGCCATTCCAAGGGGTCAACTACCTCGACGAGCGAAGTCCCCTGGCGCCACACCTACAAGTGACGCCTTGGCCAGCTAACTTTCGAGCGGGGGCGTACCCCAAGTACAACGGCAGCACCGACCCGGCGCAATACATCATGAGTTATCAAGTCGCCGTTGCATCAGCCGGAGGAGACGACGCCACAATGGCGAAGTCTTTCATCATCGCACTAGAGGGCCCAGCACTCACTTGGTTCACCAGATTGCCTCCGCTGTCCATTGATTCGTGGAGAAGTCTCAGGGACAAGTTCCTCCTCAACTTCCAAGGGTACCGTCCAGACACCGACGCTTTGGCCGAGCTCTCGCTTTGCAAACAGCTGGAAAAGGAGACTCTGCGGGAGTATTACCGCAAGTTCTTAACGCTCAAGTCGCAGCTGCCCTCTGTCGACGATCAGATCGCTATCCACTACGCCATCAATGGCCTTCGGGCCGGCGTCCTCTACAGCCATTGTATCAGAGATCCACCCAAGAGCTTGCAGGAGCTATATCAGCTCTTCGAAAAATATGCCAAATCCGAAGAGCTCCACCAGCGCAAGGTCGAGTCACAACGGAAACCCAAAGATGCCCCGCAGTCCAGCCGCACGTGGACAAGGACTCCGCAGCCAGACTCCGGTCGAGATGGCCGCAGTCAGCAGCAAGTGCACAACATCGTCAACCAACAGCCTGCTGCTGATCCCCCTCGCCGCCAGGAATATCCCCCCCAGGGCCGCGGAAATGGAACTCGCGGCAGGGGTCGAGGGCGGGCGCAGCAGCCGCCGCGCCGATTCTATTGCCTTTTCCACGGCGAAGACTGCGCCCACCAGACCAAAGACTGCCCCGAGACGAAGGCCACCAGAGACAGAATGGCGCGGGCGCAGCCGGCCGACAATCCCAGAATTGTCGCGCATAATTACCAGCCACCCCCTCCACCATATATCCACGCTCCCGCTCCGCACCCACCGCACCACGCTTACCAACATCATCAGGAAGTACAAATCGTACCTCCTCCACCCCCACCACCACACCAGCAACACCAAAACATCCCCCATGCCCCAAAGCAGGAAGACTTCGCCGATCAACCATATCGCGGAGTCATTCACATGATAACAGGGGGGTCTAGCACTGACTTCGACACCAAGCGGTAGAAGCGGGACCACTACCGCAGCATCAACCATGTCGCCGTCACTGGCCCAGTCGTGCAGACGAAGTGGTCCCACATACCGCTAACCTTCGACGCACGAGACGTCGACCTGCGCAGCGCCCCCCACATCGACGCTATGGTCATCAATTGCAGCGTGGCAGGCTGGGACTTACACAAAGTCCTAGTCGACAACGGCAGTCAGGCGGACATCATCTTCCTCCACGCCTTCGACCGCATGGGTATAAGCCACAGCTTGCTGAAGCCTTCGGACAACCCGTTGTATGGTTTCGGCGGCAAGGGCACCTTTCCAGTTGGCAAGATAGAGTTGCCCCTTTCCTTCGGTGTAGCGCCCAATGCCCGAAGTGAGCAAGTAACCTTCGACATTGTCGACATGGTATATCCATACAACGCCATCATGGGCCGGGGCTCCATCAACAAGTTCGAAGCTGCTATCCACGGGTTGTACCTATGTATGAAGATACCAGGGCCGCTAGGCGCCATCACAGTCTACGGCAACCAGCAGACGGCGCGCAACATTGAGCGGGACTTCGTGCCCGGTCAGAGAAACGTACACTGTCTCACGACCCAGCGCGAGGTCCCTGCGCCGGCCAGCCCAACCGACAAGCAGCACGACAAGGCACAGTTGCAGTGCCAAGACGGGACCAAGACTGTCCCCCTCGATCAGGCCACGCCCAAGCAGACAGTAACTATCAGCGAAGACCTCACCTCACTTGAAGAAGAGAGACTTCTCTGCTGCCTGGCCAAGAATAAAGATGTCTTCGCCTGGTCTGCCCTCGATCTGGTCGGAGTCAGCCGAGCCATAATTGAGCACAGCTTGGGGATTGACCCTTCGGTGCGACCCAAAAAGCAGAAGCTTCGCAAAATGTCAGACGAAAAGACAGAGGCCGCCAAGGCAGAGGTGCATCGCCTCCTGGAGGCTAAATTCATCGAGCCAGTGGCTTACCCCACGTGGCTCTCCAATGTTGTGATGGTGCAGAAAAAAAGCGGAAAATGGCGCATGTGCATAGACTTCACCAGTCTCAATAAGTCCTGCCCAAAGGACAATTTCCCGTTGCCGCGGATCGACAAAATAGTCGATAGCGCGGCCGGATGCGAGGTCATGTCCCTCCTCGACTGCTTCTCCGGCTATCACCAGATATACATGAAGGAGGAAGACAAAGCCAGCACCAGCTTTATTACACCCTTCGGCACCTATTGCTTTGTCAGAATGCCGGAGGGTCTCAAGAATGCCGGATCCACCTTCTCCAGACTCACCAAAACAGTGCTCGAGGGGCAGGTCGGCAGAAATATATTCACATATGTGGACGACATCGTCGTCGCCAGCAAGAATAAGGAGGACCATCTCGCTGACCTGGCAGAAACATTCGCGAACATGCGAGATGCACGACTCCGCCTAAACCCGGAAAAGTGTGTTTTCGGTGTTCGCCAGGGCAAGATATTGGGCTACCTGGTGTCCCGCCGGGGCATCGAGGCCAACCCAACCAAGATCCAGGCCATCGTCGATATGTCGCCTCCGCAGTCGGCCAGGGACGTCCAGCGCCTGACAGGCAGGATGGCCGCTCTCAACAGATTCATCTCCAGGTCCGCCGAGCGAAGTCTTCCATTCCTCAAAACACTCCGCGGCGCGAAGAACTTCGCCTGGGGACCGGAGCAAGCAGCAGCCTTCGCCTCATTAAAACAGTACCTGGCGGAGCTGGCCATCCTCACAAGCCCAGACTCCTCGCTCCCCTTATTGCTCTATGTCGCGGCTTCGCCGCACGCGGTCAGCGCGGCACTGGTACAGGAGCAGACAGTCGAGGGCGCTGTCAGACAGTGCCCTATCTATTATGTCTCTGAAGTCCTGACACCGTCCAAATGCAACATGACAGAGCTGGAGAAGATTGCCTACGCAGTTGTTATGTCCTCGCGCAAGTTGCGCCATTATTTTGAAGCATTTAAGGTCCGAGTCACCTCAGACAGGGGGCTCGGCGAATTATTCAGGAACCCGGAGGCATCAGTGAGGATTGCCAAGTGGGCAGCCGAACTCTCCGGCTACCACATCAGCTTCGAGCCCAGGACAGCTATCAAGTCGCAAGTCCTGGCAGACTTCGTCGTCGACTGGACAGGGCCAATAACACAGCCGGACCCATCCACAGAAAAGGTCTGGACTATCCATTGCGACGGTGCATGGTGTCATGCGGGGGCAGGCGTCGCTGCAGTCGTCACCTCACCAGCCGGAGTCAAGCACAGATACGCAGCGCGCCTCAGCTTTGCTCTGGAATCTGACAAATGTACAAACAACATAGCAGAGTATGAAGCAGTCATCCTCGGTCTCCGCAAGCTAAGGGCCCTCGGAGTCACCACATGTATCATCAAAACAGACTCCAAGATAGTTGCCGGTCAGGTCGAGAAAGACTATGCAGCAAAAGACCCCGCGCTCATGCAATACCTCGCGGCTATCCGAAGTCTCGAGAGACAGTTCAAGGGATTCACCCTACAGCATGTTGACAGGGCCAAGAACGAGGAGGCCGATGCATTAGCCAAAGCCGCCGCCAGGGGCGAGCCCCTGCCCTCCGACGTATTCTTTCACACCATCGGCACGCCAGCCGTCCGAAGCCCCGAAGGGCTCCAAATAACTAATGATAGCGAGGGCCACCGTATAGTCAACCTAATCATGACCGAAGACTGGCGGGCCCCAATAACCCTGTTCCTACATGGATACTATCACCCAACCGACGCCAGCGAGGCAAAGCGCCTCAGGCATCGAAGCCGGGACTTCGCGCTGATCGAGGGCCAATTATACAAGAAAGGGGTCAGTCAGCCAATGCTTAAATGCGTCACCGAAACCGAAGGCATGCAAATCCTGCGCGAAGTCCACAGTGGCACGTGCGGCTCACACGCGGGGCCAAGGGCCCTGGCTGCAAAGGTGATCCGACAAGGGTTTTACTGGCCTGCAATGATCTGCGCCGCAAATCGAGTCACAAGGTCCTGCGAAGCCTGCCAGAAGTTCTCTCCTCGGTCAGGCAACCCCTCGCAATACACAAAGCTGATTGCCCATACATGGCCTCTTCAGCGCTGGGGCCTGGACATTGTCGGGCCCCTGCCCACCGCTCAGGGGAACCTTAAGTTCGCCTTCGTAGCCGTCGAATACTTCACCAAATGGATTGAAGCGAGGGCCGTGTCCACAATCACATCAAAGACTGCCCAAAAATTCTTTTGGCAGAACATTGTTTGCCGCTTCGGAGTACCGTCCGAGCTAACAGTTGACAACGGCAAGCAGTTTGACAGTCAAGATTTCAAGGATTTTTGTTTTTCCATCGGCACCAAGCTTGCCTTCGCATCAGTCTATCATCCGCAGTCCAACGGGGTCGTGGAGCGTGCCAATGGGAAAATCTTCAAAGCTGTCAAGAAAATGCTCCTCGATGAAAAAAAAGGCAGATGGACCGACTTGTTACCGGAAGCAGTCTGGGCGCTAAACACAACCGAGTGCAGGGCGACCGGGTTCACTCCCTTCCGCCTTCTATACGGATCGGAAGCAATGACCCCGCAAGAAATAAAGCATGGGTCTCCGCGCACAGCTCCGTCAGCCGCCCCTGACGTGGATGAGCCAACCTCCAAAGACCTCATTGACGGAGACCGGGTCTTCGCCCTGCAGGCCTTAAACAAATACCAAGCCCAGACCAAAGCATGGCGCGACCGCGCAGTCATTCCAAGGGAGTTCAGCGCGGGGGACCTCGTACTCATCCGAACAGCTCGGACGGAGTCCAAGGGCAAGTTGGAGCCCAAGTGGGAGGGCCCCTTCATAGTCAAAACAAAAGCTTCCCCCAGCGCTTACAGGCTCACAACGCCAGATGGCGAGGACCTGGAGCACTCCTGGAATATCGACAACCTTCGTAAATTTTTTGTTTAAAACTTAGGGCTGAGTTCGCCCTTGTAATTCACCACAAACAATCTTGTGCCGGCCCGCACTCTTTTCCTCCCGGGGGGTGAGGTTTTTAACGAGGCGGAGCCATGTAATATATGTGAGAAAAATCCCCCGCAAAAGCATGTGTCGAAAAAGACCGCGACAACGGTCTTCGGCATTCGACCAATTCGAAGTCACCGCGAGGTTAAGCGCTAGCCACCCCCGCGTGCGACCAATCCGCGCAGAAGTCGCCTAAGGGTGCAGCCGGACTTAGCACAACAAGTGCGCAAAAATCCGCAGTCTATCGCGAAGACTATCCGCGCAGAAGTCGCCTAAGGGTGCAGCCGGACTTAGCACAACAAGTGCGCAAAAATCCGCAGTCTATCACGAAGACTATCCGCGCAGAAGTCGCCTAAGGGTGCAGCCGGACTTGGCACAACAAGTGCGCAAAAATCCGAAGTCTATCGCGAAGACTATCCGCGCAGAAGTCGCCTAAGGGTGCAGCCGGACTTAGCACAACAAGTGCGCAAAAATCCGCAGTCTATCGCGAAGACTATCCGCGCAGAAGTCGCCTAAGGGTGCAGCCGGACTTAGCACAACAAGTGCGCAAAAATCCGCAGTCTATCGCGAAGACTATCCGCGCAGAAGTCGCCTAAGGGTGCAGCCGGACTTGGCACAACAAGTGCGCAAAAATCCGAAGTCTATCGCGAAGACTATCCGCGCAGAAGTCGCCTAAAAGGTGCGGCCGGACCAAGCACAAACGCGCAAAAATCCGAAGTCTATCGCAGGAGCCGCCTAAGGGCGCAGCCAGCACAGTATAACAAAAAGCAGAAACGACAGCAAGACCAATTATAATCATACTGGCACAGCACAATCAATCACACCAGACAAAGTACACAGCGCCCTCGCAGGCACAGGCACGCGAGGGCACACAACTCCATTTTACAAGCCTTTACACATACACAAGCGAGGGCACCACGCCCTACATCGGCTCAACCTTAGGAATAATCCCCATCTCTCTATAATTAAATAACATTATCCTAAGCTCCTCACCCGCAAAAAGGCTTCGCAGCTCCCCTTCCCCTACACCCGAGGCGGCCGGCAAAGACAGCAGCTCCTGCCGACCAGCCCTACTAACGCGAAGCCGAGCCCCTTCCTCCGCACTAATCCTACGCTTTGCAACCGCCCTTCGTCGTCGGTGCCCGGTGCTAGGACCGGGCACGCCTGGCGCGTCCGCAGCATGTGGTGCAGCCTCCGCCGCAGCCACGTCCAAGGCCGCAAAATAATCCAAGTCCTCCTCCGACGACTCCTCAGTCCACTCAACCGAGCTCCCAGAGTCAGTAAAATCAAAAAACTCAGAAACAGACCCACCACATTCATTTCCATCTTCCGCGGTCGAAGCCGCCAAAAACTCAGTGGTAGCGGTTGCGTGCGCAGGCCCAAAATCTCGAACCTGCGCAGCAACCAAAATTCAGTACAACATCCAAAAATTCCTCAACCCTAAACACCACCTATGCCACCTGCGAAGGCCCGGCCGCTGCGGGAGCCTCCGCCGCTGCCTCCGCCCCCACCTCCGCTGGATCTTCAGCGCTCGGCACAGCAGCTGCGGGGGCATCTGGCGCGCCTGCGGCCACCTTTGGGGGAAGGTCTTCGCCGGCCGCGGCAGATGCAGGAGCGCCTGGTGCATCTTCCGCAGTCTCCGGGGGCACACGCACCGCTGATCCACGCCCCGTCGGATCCACGCCCATGGAGCACACGCACCGCTGATCGGCATCGTCAGCCCAGCCATCCGTGCGCTCCCTCCACGCGGACGCACGTCGAGCCACCGCCATCGCACGACCACGACCGCCACTTCCTCGGCCACACTGCGGTGGCCCTTGTCCTTGCCGGCGTTGAGTAAGCCGCCGCCTCCATCCTCCACGGCGCGACGTCCACCTCCCCTGTTCCACTGGCGCGGACCCTGCGTGGCTGCGCTGGCTGCCCCTGGCGGCGCCCTTCCCTTCCCGACCGTCGCCCCTCTCCTCTGGCCAGTCACATCTAGGCCTGGCGACGCCCCAACTTGCCCCCTGCCCTGTGGCCTGTGCCTCTCGCTGCTCGGCTCTCCCGGCGGCTGACTTCGCCTCTTCCCCTTCCTCATCGGCGGCGTGGCTGCCCCCACCCCTGCAACCTACCGCTACGGCCATGCAGGCGCACGTACAGCAGTCGTCGCGGCCTTGTGGGTAGCCGCCGCCTCAGGACATAGGGGAGCAGCAGCCGCCACGGCCTCGCGGGTGCTCCCTTCCCCAACAGTCACTGGCCTTTCCTCCACTGTGCGACATCTCTCTCTCCTGCGCGGCCAGGCTACCCTCCCGTGCAGCCCCTCATCATCGCACTGGCCACCTCCTAACTACCCGTGTTGATGCCTAGCAGCGCCTCATCCTTCAAGTTTCTCCCGTCGTCGGCGTCATCGCCCCCTGTCTGGTTGAATCCGCGTGGGCCCCTGCCCGGCTGGACCCGCCCCGTCACCCCTTTCCCCTTCATCGCCTTCGTTGGATCTATCGCTGCCGCATACTTCCTGGCCGGATTCACCGTTGCTGCGACCTTCCCGGCTCGATCCACCGTCCCTTTGACCGGATCGCGTCTTCCCGGCTGGATCCGTCGCTGCTGTGGCCGTCTCGGCCGGATCCGCCGTTACCCCTTCTATTCTGCCGCGGGCGCGGCCACCATGACCGACACAGACGTGTGCGTTGCCGTCGGCCTCCCTGACGGGGCTCCTCGACGTACAGACGATCGAAGAAGCAAGAAGGTCGGCTTACTGGTGTTGTTTTGTTGTGTCGCCCTCGCCGATCGTTGACCCTCGAACGTCAACCCCTCCCGAAGAACAGGCTACTGTTGCGTGTCTCTCGGTTAACTCGGCATCCAGGGGCCATCACCTTCACGGAGTCTACACCGATCTCTGCTCCAGCCGCAACATTCGACCCTCACGACGTCGCGACTGCGGGGGGATTTCAACCTGTCGGCTCCTACCTTCGGCTTCTACTCCAGTGTCATCGTGTGTAGTGTTCTCGTTGCGACTGCGGGGGATGTTAGACTGTGTGTGTGGGCCGGCACCACTGTTGGACTGCCGGCCCATTAGGGTTAGGGTCCTGTGAGTCTATATATTGTACCACATCTCCTATGCAATACAATCAAGCACTACAGTTTCCTACAGCTGCTACTCTAGCTGGCATGGGTGCTCAAGTGAACCTGGTTGGATAACACCATGGATGCTATAGACCAGCCGTTACAGGCCACCATGGCCTCAGTCTCCACCAGGCACGTCCCTGAGCTGGTCCATTGCAGCTAGGAGTACCTTTGGCCAGCTGGTGGAGCAGACTAGAAGACCACCCGTTGGCCGAGGTGAATTGGCACTTTGGCAGCACCAGACCGTGCGACCGCACATAGGCAAGCGCCCATGGAGGGTGCAGGGGAGACACGTGCACGCGCCCGGGAAAATGCCACCTGAACATGACTAGACCTGTCCATGGAGGCGAACCGGTAGTGGCATGATGTGCGCAATGGCACCTGGCGAAAGCATGCAGAGGATGCAGGGAGCCATGCGCATGTGTTGCCCAGGCCTGCCCACCCGTGTGTATTCTTCTCTCACCTCTCGCTTGTGTTCACCTACCTCTGCCCTCCTGTGCGGGTGTGCGTCAAACACCCTACCACTCTCGCACAGGCTGCTGGTGAACGAGGCCCATGACCGTGTCAGTGAATTTCTCGGTGCAATTGGTATTGATGTGCATGATGCGGAGGCCCAGCTCAGCTGCAGCGGCGGGATCAGCAGACAATGCAGAGCAGCAGCTGCCAGGGCTGGAACATGCGCTGCACTGCACGGTGCCTCAAAGTGGGGGACAGACCCAACTTAACAGAAAGTTAACAAATTTTAACAGAAATGGCAACCAATGAACACATATATTCCAGTAGCAATGGAGAATTTCCTCGAGTATTATAAGAGTAAATATGGCCAATTTCTTGTGCTCTTCATGTTGATGGAAACATAAGGCCATTGTCTTTGAAGGTGCTAGACCAAACATTCAGACTCTCATAGTGGCTAATGAAAGCAGCATGTGGTGTTTGGCTGGCGCCTCGGCCCTCCATGAGCCTTGAGGGTGGTTGGAGGTGGGCTGGTTACTGGTCGTGTTATGTCCCTTAGCTCGACATGTCTTTTTTAGTCTCCTGGGTATCAGTGTGTCTGGGAGGCGCTTATTTTAGCCTCTCCCTTTTCTGTATGCAGTTTGAACCTTTTTTCCTTAACAAAATGGCACACAGCTCTCCTATGGTGTTCGTGAAAAAAAAGGTAGCCGGTGCAACCACTCTATAGATTTCCCTGAACTTCACTAGAGTCTAGAAGGCCCTTGGTAGGTAACCCTCACTCTCTCAGTAAGTTCCAGGTACGTCAATAGTCAACACAAAGGGTCATGCCTGCCAGTGGGTAGGGATGCAAGTTCCACTTGTTTCAGGTCATTTGATTGATCCGAAACTTGCTAAATGAACTAGATGGCATACTATGTAACAAATCCAGGTTTAATACAGACTGAAAATACTTGAAGGAAGCTGTCTAATTAGGAAATTTGATTGGTGTAATGTATCCTTTGCACTATCATTTATCAACAAAAATATATACAATCAAATGTGGAACTTGACCCACAAAATTCAAAAAAAAACTGATGTAGGTGCAAGAGATCCATTTGTTCATGTTACATGATTTAGAGAAGGACCCAACTATATCTTTAAGATATAGCCCTAACTCATATATCATACATACTGTGGCCCATGCTCTTGAGAACTGGCAGTGGGTCAGCGACATTGTGACCCCTCTTAATTTGTCTGGGCTGCAGCAATATCTGAACCTTTGGGACACATTGAGGGGAGTGGTGCTGACTCAGGAGGCTGATAGACATGTGTGGATTCATTCTTCCTCTGGACAGTTCTCTTCTAAATCATGTTATAAGGCTTTTTTCTTGGGTTCGATTACTTTTGAACCGTGGAAGAGGCTGTGGAAGTCTTGGGCTCCACCCAAATGCAAATTTTTTATTTGGTTGGCAATAAGGAATAAATGTTGGACAGCTGATAGACTGCAGAAAAGAGGGTTAGACCATCCTGAGGTCTGTCCGTTGTGTGATCAAGAGCCGGAAAATATCCAACACCTCCTTTGCACTTGCGTTTTTTCGCGGCAGTTTTGGTATTACATTCTTTCTTCGTTGGGGATGGCTAATCTTTCTCCTGACTCTAATGAGTCCACTTTTGCTGACTGGTGGGCGAAAGTAATTAAGCAAGTGCACAAATCCAAAAGAAGAGGCTTTAACAGTATCATCATCTTGGGGGCTTGGTGTTTATGGCTTCATCGTAATAAGGTGGTTTTTGATGGTGTCAGTCCTTCAATTATTGGCATAAAGGCAATTTTTTTTGATGAAGTTGAATTCTGGAGGCTTGCCGGTGCTAGGCATCTTGAGGCTTTGGTTCCTGGTGCTGGAATTTTTAGGTCAAGGGTTCTTTTGGGTGATTAATGAAGAGCAGGTGTGTGTGGTCTGCTTGCACTTTTTGCTGTTCGGTCTCCTATTGCGTGCTGCTGTTTCCAGGCGCATTTATGGAGGCTGCAGTTTTGTGCGCAGCAGAAGTTGGTGGTTTTGTGTTTTGTGTTTTGCCTATTTTGGCATTGTACTTTGGTCCATTTTGGACTGTTTTCTTCTCTTAATTTAATGATGCGCAGCTCTCCTGCGCGTTTAAGAAAAAATATATCATACATACTACAAACTTTTGCAAGGCCAAATTGCCTTGCTCATAGGTTATGAAGATAGGTGATCTCGGAGATTAAAAAAATAGTTAGGTAATAGACATATTTGATATGAGCATGTGATCCTGTGTCTTCGCTTAGCTGTGTCTAAAACATCAGATTAATACAAGGGATAGTTCAATTTTAATTCAGAAAAGAATCTTGAACTAGATGAGTACTATTCCTTAGTTACTAGTTCATATCCATTGGATGAATGAATATGATCCAAATCTTCTTTAGGCAGTGGATGCAATCTGGTATAACTGCTAACCAATCAGATTGAATTCCAAAATCACAGCCATAAAATGAGCACAACTAACAACCATTGAAATGCAGACAAAACATCCAACCATCAGTTTAAGATTATACTGCCACCTTACTGGTTACTACTATACTAGAAACTAAGAGGATGAGACAGGTAAAAATATCAGACAGAACTGCAAAATGAACTTGACTATTACCAAGAGAAATATACTATGCACTATGCATATATCCTAAGCTAAACTGCAGATGTCCACAAGAGGAGCCGCATGCACTTGTGTGCACATATTGAGCTAATAAAGTGTAAAACACTATAAAAAGGCGAATAAGTTGACTAAATAATCGAGACTTATGAAATAATGTGTACAATTGTAGGAACAAGAGGTTAACATACCTCACTGCTGAGCCAGAGCACCACTTAAGCTGGTTAAGGTGGAATTTATCTTTGTGCCAACGTCCCAAGATCACAATACCAACTAGTGCAGCTGCAACCACCACAGACCAGATAGCATTTGTTTCCTTTGTTTGGTTATACAGGCATGTCATATGCTTCTTCAACCAACATTTGCAAGAGGCACCAGTATCACAGCTCTTGCTGTCTGAGAGCTCTAAAGGGTGGCCTGATTTTTCATCAAAATCTTCACCAGACTCAATGCCATCACCATGGGCAACAAAACCATGTGCATCATCTTCAGCGTGAGAGGAACCGTACCCAGGGGTGTCATCTTTCATCTCCACATCATCATCTGAGAGGTGTTTCCCTTCATCGTCAAACTGAACTCTCTCAGACCCAACATCATTCTTGATACTATAATCCTCCACACTGGTACTAGGTTTCTGCACATCCTTCTCAGCATGTATCTCATCAAAACTGGTTTGTATTGGCAGGTTCTCGTGTTCACTCGGCGGAAACACAAAGTGGTCAGACATGAGCAGTGCATCGGATGAACTACGCTCTTGATCTTCGTTAACAGGCTTTACTTCCGTTCCAACAGGCCCTGGCGCTGCTTCATAGGCAGATGCTGTGAGAGTGACAACTTCCCAGTCCGCCCCTCGGCGGGTGGTTCCCTCCCCCACCAATTTCTCATTATCAGACATATCCACGAATCTGATCTGTCATTTTCCATGAAACAATTTCAGCAACCAAGGTAACAGCAAGATGATGCTACTACATACACATCAGACAAACAACACTTGATTACATAGCAAGGTCCAACACAAAAGAATTGCCAGTATGAGACAGAAACGAGGATTCATACACTGATTCATCAAGGGGTAAACACTGAAGACGGAGCAATATTCACACTTACGAACCAAACTGATATGATTAAATTACCAGTACACCACAGCTATCAGGTAAGCATACATCAATGACATATCGACTCACTGTCAACAATCTAATTCTAGCCAGAGAAGGTCTTAGAAGCAATGGCAATCTAATCTAAGCAACAAAATTGACGAGACAATCTTGATAGAGGGCGGAGCCAGTAAAGGACATGGATGTACATGTACACATGTACACCCAATTTAAAAGAAAAAAGAAAAAAAAAGTTTGTGTGCATAATACATGTATATCCCATACTATTACTACACTTGTAACTGGATCAGATAAGATCCATATAGCTTGGGTTTGGGTGCTCCGTTTCGCACAGCAGGAAACTGAAGAGAAGGGATGGGCGCACCTGGTGGGCGCTCGTCTCCGGCGAAGGTATGGCTACCTGGTGCAGGGTGGCGGAGGCGGCGCCACCGGAGACAGAGCGCACGCGATGGACACGGGAGGACCGAGAGAGAGATAAACAGAGGGGGAGGAAGAGCAGGAAGAGTACGCCGCGGGGAAACGGAGAACAAGAGAGGGGCGCAGGGTGAAGATTACGGTTACGTCCACTAGCATCTCTAAAACACTGTAGCTAAATAACTCGTCAAACTAAATTTTAGATTCTCAATAGTAAAATAAATCTTCAACAAACTAGCTATCTGACTCACCAAACTATCTGATTCTCTAAATTGATTTTCTCACTAGTTAAATTTAACTAGCCATCTGACTATCTAAACTAGATAGATAGTCTTTTGAGTGTGATGTAATATATATAGTGTAATCTATAAAAAAGTAAATAAATAGTTAAATAGAGAGCAAAATAAAGAGTTTTTTAGAGATGTTCTAATCTCTTATGTGCTCTACTCTTCTTACTCCTGTTTTTTCTAGTTTCCGCCACCGCACCTTTTATAAAAATCATTATACTTTTTTATCTAGGCCCGTCTGAGAATTACAGCTTTGATTTTTTAGTTCACCATAAAATAGCTTACAAATTGGTAAAGTAAGGTTAAAGAGTATTTAGCTTGCACATAGATTTCAACTACTGTAATACAATTAATTTGTACAAGTTTCTTTGATTACCTTTGATGTTTAGGAGTAGAGAAAGATACATGAATTAGTAGGTCATGTAACAAATAGTATGGTGGATAATTTTTGTGCAACTCTATGAGAAGATATAAAAACAATGTTTTTGAAGTATCCTTGAGAAGCTTCGAAAATTTTATGAAACTGGCCTGTAGTTCTAGTTTTTTTAGCTAGAGCTCATGAAACTAGATTTGTTTAGTAAAAGAAATTAAAATAAATCTGAAAATTTTAAAGTTAAGTTATCCCAAACAAGGCCTAACTCCGTCTAACTTATTCCCGTCGTTGTGCCACAAACTTCTCTTCAATGCATATATTTTTTCTTCCGATTCACGTGCTAAATAATCTAAATTAAAGTCTGTTTGTAAACAGCAAATTCAAAAAACTGGTTTATAGAAATTAATGTTATTCTAAACTATCACTTTATATTACAGTTTATAGAAATTAAACTCCTGTTTTTAAAAAAACTAAGAAGTTAGTCTCCCACATCTAAAACCAATTTTGTCCGTTTAAATATGTCATTCCTTGGTTGATTACACAGAATTTACATACCACTTCCGTTTAAGTAGAGAAATAATAGGCTAGTCATTAGAAGAAGAAAAATCCTTGTAGCTAGATATAGAGAAGCAACACGACAAGATCTGTTTGATTTGTGACATGTGTACCCCTCACTAATTTTAAAGCAACCGTACAACCAACCACTCGTGTCACAAACGGAACGGAATCTGCAATGTTGCTTCTATGCAGTCGGCTACGGTGAATTTTTTCCAGACATTATGTACCAAAAATCTAAGGATTAGTTCCTCATTTTTCCAAGAAATTTTCATTTTTTTCAAAAGAAATTATTTCATTTTCTTTTGAAAAAATAGGATTCCCTTGTGGGAATAAAGTTGTCAAACTAGCCTTAAACTGGTTTCTATAAACCGGGTTCGAAACACTCTCATCCAGTTTCGTAGTATTCTAGTGTAAGTGTACAATGACTCAATGAGCTAGTCAAGTGATGAAAAGTTTAGACTTTTTAGATAATGGATACCAATCCAGCTTCTCCTCGTTTGGAGGATTAGCCAACACACCAAAAATTTTACATGGAGTAGTCACACGACTAGCCACATATGGAGGGACAGACCTCCCGAAACACACCATAGAAGACCACGGTTTGATAACCAGAAAAAGACACACAATCCATAGACAAAACTACAAAGCAATTCGATTTGTAAACCTCCATCCATGTTGAGCAAAAATCTATAGAGTCGTGCACTCTAACCGTCGACAAGCTTCCTTTATTTGGATACCCTCTTCTTGTTTATGAAGATCAGTCCACGTCCTAAACCAATGTGTCGCCCTAAAGAGTACCTGCAAGTATGTTAACATGGGTTTTTTTGTCAAAAACTAAATCATTCCTACTTATCCAGATAGCCCAACATATAGCAGCAACACCCGAAAAAATCAAGTGTTTAGTTTTCGAAGGCATCCTGTTGGAACTTGCTCTCTGTCGCAAGGAGGCCAACAAGGGTGAACAGTGATGACAACAGGGTTACGTGCTAGAAGGCAATAGCTCTGTTAATCTGGCCTCTCATGGGCACTGTGCGGGGGTATTTATAGGTACCTGAGCGCCCAACGCCTTGTGTTAAGGACGCATGTGCCCTCAGCTACCCAGGTTATCCCCGGAATATTCCCATAAAGCAGGGTTACAGACTGTAATTACAGGAATGCCTTTACAAATGAGGCCCGTAACACACGGCGGCCACGCAGGGCCCGTTACAATGGGCTGGATCGCACGTGGGCCTCCGAACTGGACGAGGCCGCACAGTGGGAGGACCTCGTCGCAGGCCTTCGTCTGATGTCGTACCGAGCGAAGGGTGTCCCTGCCCGTTTTGTTTCCGTCGGACCAGCGACTGCGGCGAAGACTTCGAGCGGAGGGTGGCGGCTTTGCCTTCGCCCCAACATTTGCCCTCCGAGGGACCAGTTCGACAAAGTCACCTGGTGCCGAAGACGTCGCTAGATGGCGGAGACGCTGCCCTCGCTCGAAGTGGTTCCTCGGGGGTTTTTGACGTGACCGTTGATTGACGGCGTACTGTTGGATTGCGGGTTTCCCGAAGCGTCGCGCCCTGTTGGAGTGCGGGTTTCCCGAAGAGCCGCGCCCTGTCTATAAAAGGGGGCGGGGTCGGTGCTTTTTGAACTTCACTTTCCGCGCTCCGTGAAAACCCTAGCCGCCCTTTTCGCCGCCTTGCTGCTCGTCTGCCCGCCGTGCTCTTGTTCGCCGGAGATCTGGCTCGAGTGAAGCAGACCGCCCGCCGCCGTCGACGGTACGTAGCGATGCCGTCCTCGTCTTCTTCCGCTGCCGCTACGCCGCCGGCCGATCCCTCGCCGTCGGCCGCCGCCTCGTCTGAGGAGACGCTGGGTAGTTTGATGGCGGAGGATTTGCGCGCCGGCGATTCTGTTGATTTTGGCGTGTCGCGGATGTCGTCGGTCCGCGTGCAGGATATGCAGCGGTTGGGTTACTTCGGCGGCGGAGTTGCTCGAGTCCCGGGGATGGAGGAAGTCCCCGAGCCGGAGGGCGAGTTGGTTGTTTTTGAGGCGTTATTTGCCGCCGGACTCCGCTTTCCTGTGCACCGATTTGTTGGCGAAGTCCTGCGCAGGTTCAACGTTCAAATACATCAGCTGACACCGAATGCCATGGTGGCTCTGTCGAAGTATGTCTGGGCGACGACTTCGTACGGCGGACAGCCATCGGTTGAAGTGTTTGCGAAGTATTATTGTTTGCACTGGCAGAAGAAGATGATTGGAGATGAAGTCGCTCAGTTCGGGTCCTGCACATTCACGCCGAAGACCGGCAAGACCACGATGCAGGTGGTCGAGTTGGTTCCTTGCGCCCGCAACAGGTGGGGCAACTGGAATGAATATTGGTTTTACGTTGCTGAGGGTACCGTCGAAGGCCATGAGGGACTCCCCGTGTCCGAGATGTGCTCTCATTTTTACTCAGCGTACCCGCCCTTTGAAGTGGCGGAGGGGGATGTGGACGAAGGGGCCCTTCGGTGCGCCGCCGGCCTGAGCAGTGGGCGTGACTTGGTTGAAGAATTTGTGGCGTACGGGGTATGGCCCTTGGCGCATGGCTGGGCGTTGGGCGAAGTGTGCCCTCGCTAGATGCCTTCCCATGGTGGGAAGATGGTGCGAAGTCCTGCCTTCGCACTGAGTCTGCAAAACCGCGACCCGGCCGCCTTTGTGCGTGAGGCGGAGGGTGGGGCGGTGCGGCTCGTTGGACGTTACGTGCCGAGGACAGAGGGCCAGCGCAGCTGGGATATCCGCGGGTCGAATGACCGTTTGAACAGGGTTTTCGAATTAAATCAATTGCCATATGAAGGCTACACTGGTCAAGACGATGTGGACCGCCGTGGGAAGAAACCGGCGGTGGAGACTGGAGACGACCCTGCGCCGGCGGCCGCCCCATCCTCTAAAAAGAGAAAATTAGGTACTGTTATGGGAGGTCTTGGGGTTTCTGATGGTTTTGCTAGAGAGCTGATGAGGACGTGCGCGGCCCCCGGGGGAAGGATGTCTTCGCCCGAGCTCCGGGAGTCTTCGGCTCGGATGCTGAGGGTTACCGGGGGTTGCTGGCCTAGGAATGTTCCTATCCCCCGCGCGGCCGGCGAAGACTCTTTTACATCTCGCATGGTTCGTAAATGGAGAGTTTTTCCTTACGGGCGGAATATTGCTGCTGTTGTGTCGGCAGTGATGGACAAGGATCGCCAGGGAGCTGCACAAAAGCGGCAGGCGGCCGTCAGGCTCGTTGAAGCCAGGCCGAAGAGGCAGCGGGGGCTGCGAAGGCAGCGGCCCCCGGCGGAGGCAAGCCGCCGCTGTCGGCGAAGTCGGGCGCCCCTGCATCTAGCAAGGCGCTGGAGGCAACGGCGGGCGCCGGAGGCTCCAAATCGACAAAGGTGGTGCCGCCTGCCGGCGGAGTGGCGGAGGTCGCGAAGGCGGCCCAAGCGTTGCCGTTGTCAGGCAAACGCGTCGCCGACTTCGCCACCAATATTAGTGTGGACGACTATCTTGGTGGTAAGTCGTTGGCTTCGTTTATATATATATATATATATAATTTATTCGTCGGTACGTCGCAGGGTCGGACGAAGGCCAACTTGCTATAGTTGCGCCTGCCGCGGCGACCACGACGGCTGCCGTGGTGCCGAAGGCGAAGGGCGGGGCTCTTAGCGCCGGAGGCGAGGCGTCGGCCTTCGCGGCTGTCAGGGATGAGGCGGGCGCTGCGTCCCGCCGGCTGAGGAGGTGACGGAGGCGCTGAGTCAGGCGTCCCGCCGGCTGAAGGAGGTGTGTGTTTTTTTTGCTTGCTTAGGCCACAGCCTTACGTGTGTTCTGCAGGTGGCTGACTTCGCCAACCGTACAGCGTCGGGGGCCCTCACGACGGCTGTGTCTGCCGAAGTCGAGAGACTTCGGACACAACATGCCGACACCGTCCGTGAAAAATCGGCCGCCGACAGCAAGTGCCGTAAGCTGACGGACAAGGTGGCCGTACTGGAGAAGGAGAAGACTGACCTCCGGCGCCAACTGGCGGGGGAGAGGAGGGAGATCAACGAGGCCCTCGCCAGGGAGAAGGCTGCGCAGGCTGAGGCCAAATTGGCGCGGGCGGAGGCAATATTGCCAGGGAGCGCGCCGAGCAGCTGCAGGAGCGGCTCACTGCCTTGGAGAGCCGCATGGAGAGGGCCGAGGCCGTGTCGCGCACGGAGGCAGAGCGGACGCGCAAACAGCTCATGGATACATACCGTGAGCTGGGCGCGGGGACCGGTGAATTCGAAGTGCCGGACCGAGAGGCCAGACTTCGCTGCCTGGGGTGGGTGCAGGAGGAATTGCAAGCGCTCCCCACTGTCGTGGAGGGGTTTATGTCGTATGCCTCCCTAGTCACCTGCGAGGGGGTGATGAATGCGCTCTCCCGCGAAGGGTGCCGGCACTTCGAGGTCTTCGACCAAGCCGATGAAGATTTCGAGCGAGATATCTTTAAGATTGAGGACCCCATTGTGAAGGAATCTGTCGGAGCCATCTACGACCGGATGTGGGGTGCGCACGGTCGCGAGGTGGTCAGGGAGCGGGCCGAGACGGCGAGGGCTCAGGTAACGTGTTCTTTTTTTTGGCGTTTGTTGGATGTGGGCTGTGTGTGTGTGTGCTGACTTTTGTGTGTTTTGTCTTAGGTGGCGCGTGGCGAGAGGGTGGACGACTTCGGGGCGTTGAACAGCGCACCGCCTGAGCCGGAGCCGACCCCGGCGGAGGCCGTGTCTAGGGCCGCCCTGGAGCCGACCCCGGAGACTGCGGAAGACGCACCGGATGCCTCCGCATCCGCTGCGGCCGGCGAAGACCTGCCCCCAGAGGTCGCCGAAGGCGCGCCTGATGCCCCCGCAGCTGCTGCGCCGAGTGCTGAAGATCCCGTGATGGTGGCGGAAACGACAGCGGAAGCAACGGCGGAGCCAGCGGCGGAGGCTCCCGCAACGTCAGGGCCTTCGCAGGTGGCGTAGTGGGTGTAGAGGTTTAGGGAAATTTGTATATGTTTCTGAATTTTGGTTGCTGCGCAGGTTCAAGATTTTGGGCCTGCGCACGCAACCGCTACTACTAAATTTTTGGCGGCTTCGACCGCGGAAGGTGGTAATGAATGTGGTGGATCTGCATCTGAGTCTTTTGATTTTGCTGACTCTGGGAGCTCGGTTGAGTGGACTGAGGAGTCGTCGGAGGAGGATTTGGACTACTTTGCGGCTTTGGACGTGGCTGCGGCGGAGGCTTCGCCGCACGCCGCGGACGCAGGAGATGTGCCAGGCCCTAGCACCGGGCGACGACGACGAAGGGCGGTTGCGAAGCATAGAGTTAGTGGGGCGGAGGGGGCTCGGCTTCGTGTGAGTAGGGCTGGCCGGCGGGAACTGCTGTCTTTGCCGGCCGCCGAGAGTACAGGTGAAGGGGAACTGCGAAGTCTTTTTGCGGGTGAAGAGCTTAGGATAATGTTATTTAATTATAGGGAGATGGGAATTATTCCTAAGGTTGAGCCGATGTAGAGTGTGGTGCCCTCGCTTGTATATGTGTAAAGGCTTGTATGATGTAGTTGTGTGCCCTCGCTTGTCTATGTCTGCGAAGGCGTTGTATACTTTGTCTGGTGTGATTGTAGTCGGTCTTGGCGCGGACGGTTTGATGTTGTCGTTTCTGCATTTGTTGTGCCAGTCCGGCTGCACCCTTAGGCGACTTCTGCGCGGACAGTCTTCGCGGTGGACTTCGGTTTTTCTGCACTTGTTGTGCTAGTCCGGCTGCACCCTTAGGCGACTTCTGCGCGGACAGTCTACGCGGTAGACTTCGGTTTTTTCGCACTTGTTGTGCTAGTCCGGCTGCACCCTTGGGCGACTTCTGCGCGGACAGTCTACGCGGTAGACTTTGGTTTTTTCGCACTTGTTGTGCTAGTCCGGCTGCACCCTTAGGCGACTTCTGCGCGGACAGTCTACGCGGTAGACTTCGGTTTTTTCGCACTTGTTGTGCTAGTCCGGCTGCACCCTTAGGCGACTTCTGCACGGATAGTCTTCGCGGTAGACTTTGGTTTTTTCGCACTTGTTGTGCTAGTCCGGCTGCACCTTTAGGCGACTTCTGCGCGGATTTGTCGCACGCGAGGGTGGCTAGCGCTTAGCCTCGCGGTGACCTCGTATTGGTCGAATGTCGAAGACCGTCGTCGCGGTCTTTTTTCGACGCATGTTTTTGCGGGGGATTTTTCACACATATATTAAATGGCTCCGCCTCGTTAAAAACCTCACCCCCCGGGAGGAAAAGAGTGCGGGTCGATACAAGATTGTTTTTGCGAATTACAAGGGCGAAATCGGCCCTGAGGAATCAAACAAAAAATTTCCGGAGGTTGTCGATGTTCCAGGAGTGCTCCAGGTCCTCGCCGTTTGGCGTTGTGAGCCTGTAAGCGCTGGGGGAAGCTTTTGTCTTGACTATGAAGGGGCCCTCCCACTTGGGCTCCAGCTTGCCCCTGGACTCCGTCCGAGCTGTTCGGACGAGTACGAGGTCCCCTTCGCTGAACTCCCTTGGGATGACTGTGTGGTCGCGCCATGCTTTGGTCTGGGCTTGGTATTTGTTTAGGGCCTGTAGGGCGAAGACTCGGTCTCCGTCAATGAGATCCTTTGAAGTTGGTTCGTCCACGTCGGGGACGGCGGACGGAACTGTTTGCGGGGACCCATGCTTTATTTCATGCGGGGTCATGGCCTCCGATCCATATAGAAGGCGGAAGGGAGTGAACCCAGTCGCTCTGCACTCAGTCGTGTTTAGTGCCCAGACTGCCTCAGGTAACAATTCGGTCCATCTGCCCTTTTTTTCATCAAGGAGCATCTTCTTGACAGCTGTGAAAATTTTCCCATTGGCGCGTTCCACGACCCCGTTGGACTGCGGATGATAGACTGAGGCGAAGGCAAGCTTGGTGCCAATGGAGAAACAGAAATCCTTGAAGTCTTGGCTGTCAAATTGCTTGCCGTTGTCAACTGTTAGTTCGGACGGTACTCCGAAGCGGCAAACAATGTTCTGCCAGAAAAATTTTTGGGCAGTCTTCGATGTTATTGTAGAAACAGCCCTCGCCTCGATCCATTTGGTGAAGTACTCGACAGCGACGAAGGCGAACTTAAGGTTCCCCTGGGCGGTGGGCAGGGGCCCGACAATGTCCAGGCCCCAGCGCTGGAGAGGCCATGTGTGGGCGATCAGCTTTGTGTACTGCGAGGGGCTGCCTGACCGAGGGGAAAACTTCTGGCAGGCTTCGCAGGACCTTGTGACCCGGTTTGCGGCGCAAATCATTGCGGGCCAGTAAAAACCCTGGCGGATCACCTTAGCAGCGAGGGCCCTTGGCCCTGCGTGTGAGCCGCACGTGCCGCTGTGGACTTCACGTAGGATCTGCATGCCTTCGGTTTCGGTGACGCACTTAAGCATTGGCTGACTGACCCCTTTCTTGTAGAGTTGGCCTTCAATCAGTGCGAAGTCCTGGCTTCGATGTCTGAGGCGCTTGGCCTCACTGACGTCGGTTGGATGATAGTACCCGTGTAGGAACAGGGTTATTGGTGCCCGCCAGTCTTCGGTCATGATTAGGTTGACTATGCGGTGGCCCTCGTTGTCATTAGTTATTTGGAGCCCTTCGGGGCTCCGGACGGCTGGCGTGCCGATGATATGAAAGAACACGTCGGAGGGCAAGGACTCGCCCCTCGCGGCGGCCTTGGCCAATGCGTCAGCCTCCTCATTTTTGGCCCTATCCACATGCTGCAAGGTGAATCCCTTGAACTGTCTCTCGAGACTTCGGATGGCCGCGAGGTATTGCATAAGTGCGGGGTCCTTTGCTGCGTAGTCTTTCTCGATCTGGCCGGCAACTATCTTGGAGTCTGTTTTGATGATACAGGTGGTGACTCCGAGGGCCCTTAGCTTGCGGAGGCCGAGGATGACTGCTTCATATTCTGCTATATTATTTGTGCATCTGTCGGAGTCCAGAGCGAAGCTGAGGCGTGCTGCATATCTGTGCTTGACCCCAGCCGGTGAGGTGATGACTGCAGCGGCGCCTGCCCCCGCATGGCACCATGCGCCGTCGCAATGGATCGTCCAAACCTTCTCTGTGGACGGGTCTGGTTGTGTTATTGGCCCAGTCCAGTCGACGACGAAGTCTGCCAGGACTTGCGACTTGATGGCTGTCCTGGGCTCGAAGCTGATGTGGTAGCCGGACAGTTCGGCTGCCCACTTGGCAATTCTTACTGATGCCTCCGGGTTTCTGAATAATTCGCTGAGCCCCCTGTCTGAGGTGACTCGGACCTTGAATGCTTCAAAGTAGCGGCGCAGTTTGCGCGAAGACATAACGACTGCGTAGGCAATCTTCTCCAGCTCTGTCATGTTGCACTTGGACGGTGTCAGTACCTCGGAGACATAGTAAACAGGGCACTGCCTGACCGCGCCCTCGACTGTCTGCTCCTGCACTAGTGCTGCGCTGACAGCATGCGGCGAAGCCGTGACGTAGAGCAATAGGGGGAGCGAGGAGTCGGGGCTTGTGAGGATGGCCAGCTCCAACAGGTACTGCTTTAGTGAGGCGAAGGCCGCTGCCTGCTCCGGTCCCCAGGCGAAGTCCTTTGCACCGCGAAGTGTTTTGAGGAAGGGGAGACTTCGCTCGGCGGACCTGGAGATGAATCTGTTGAGGGCGGCCAATCTGCCTGTCAGACGCCTCGCATCCGGCCGCGCTATCGACTATTTTGTCGATCCGCGGCAGTGGGAAGTTGTCCTTTGGGCAGGCCTTGTTGAGACTGGTGAAGTCTATGCACATTCGCCATTTCCCACTTTTTTTCTGCACCATTACAACATTTGAGAGCCACGTGGGGTAAGCCACTGGCTCGATGAATTTAGCTTCTAGGAGGCGGTGCACCTCCGCCTTGGCGGCCTCTGTCTTTTCGTCGGACATTTTGCGAAGCCTCTGCTTTTTTGGTCACACCGAAGGGTCAATTCCCAAGCTGTGCTCAATTATGGATCGGCTGACTCCGACCAGGTCGAGGGCGGACCAGGCGAAGACATCTTTATTCTTGGACAGGCAGCAGAGCAGTTTCTCTTCTTCATGCGAGGTGAGGTCTTCGCTGATAGTGACTATCTGCTTGGGCGTGGCCTGATCGAGGGGGACAGTCTTGGTCCCGTCTTGGCTCTGCAGCTGTATCTTGTCGTGCTGCTTATCGGTTGGGCTGGCCGGCGCAGGGACCTCGCGCTGGGCCGTGAGGCAGTGCACGTTTCGTTGACCGGGCACGAAGTCCCGCTCTATGTTGCGCGCAGTCTGTTGATTGCCGAAAACTGTGATGATGCCTAACGGACCTGGTATCTTCATACATAGGTACAGTCCGTGAATGGCTGCTTCGAACTTATTGATGGAGCTGCGGCCCATGATGGCATTGTAAGGATATACCATGTCCACGATATCGAAGGTTATTTGCTCACTTCGGGCATTGGGTGCTACACCGAAGGAGAGAGGCAGCTCTATTTTGCCGACGGGGAAGGTGCCCTTGCCGCCGAAGCCATACAACGGGTTGTCCGAAGGCTTAAGCAGGCTGTGGCTTATGCCCATGCAATCGAAGGCGTGAAGGAAGATGATGTCCGCCTGACTGCCGTTGTCAACTAGGACTTTGTGCAGGTCCCAGCCTGCCACGCTGCAATTGATAACCATGGCGTCGCAGTGGGGGGCGCTGCGCAAGTCGACATCTCGTGCGTCGAAGGTTAGCGGTATGTGGGACCACTTTGTCTGCATGACTGGGCCAGTGACGGCGACACGGTTGATGCTGCGGTAGTGGTCCCGCTTCTGCCGCTTGGTGTCGAAGTCTGTGCTGGACCCCCCAGTTATCATGTGGATGACTCCGCGATATGGTTGGTCGGCGAAGTCTTCCTGCTTTGGGGCATGGGGGATGTTTTGGTGTTGCTGGTGTGGTGGTGGGGTGGAGGAGGTACGATTTGTACTTCCTGATGGTGTTGGTAAGCGTGGTGCGGTGGATGCGGGGCGGGAGCGTGGATATATGGTGGAGGGGGTTGCTGGTAATTGTGCGCGACAATTCTGGGGTTGTCGGCTGGCTGCGCCCGTGCCATTCTGTCTCTGGTGGCCTTCGTCTCGGGGCAGTCTTTGGTTTGGTGGGCGCAGTCTTCGCCATGGAAGAGGCAGTAGAATCGGCGCGGCGGCTGTGCGCGCCCTCGGCCCCTACCACGAGTTCCATTTCCGCGGCCCTGGGGGGATATTCCTGGCGACGAGGGGGGGTCAGCAGCGGGATGCTGGTTGGCGATGTTGTGCACTTGCTGCTGATTACGGCCGTCTCGACCGGAGTCTGGCTGCGGAGTCCTCGTCCACGTACGGCTGGACTGTGGGGGCATCTTTGGGTTTCCGCTGTGACTCGACCTTGCGCTGGTGGAGCTCTTCGGATTTGGCATATTTTTCAAAGAGCTGATATAGCTCCTGGAGGTTCTTGGGCGGATCTCTGATGCAGTGGCTGTAGAGGACGCCGGCACGAAGGCCACTGATGGCGTAGTGGATAGCTATCTGATCATTAACGGAAGGCAGCTGCGACTTGAGTGTTAAAAATTTGCGGTAATACTCCCGCAGAGTCTCCTTTTCCAGCTGCTTGCAAAGCGAGAGCTCGGCCAAGGTGTCGGTGTCTGGGCGGTATCCTTGGAAGTTGAGCAGGAACTTGTCCCTGAGACTTCTCCAGGAATCAATGGACAGCAGAGACAATCTGGTGAACCAGGTGAGAGCTGGGCCCTCTAGGGCGATGATGAAAGACTTCGCCATTGTGGCGTCGTCCCCTCCAGCGGATGCGACGGCGACCTGATAACTCATTATGTATTGCGCCGGGTCGGTGCTGCCGTTGTACTTGGGATATGTCCCTGCTCGGAAGTTAGCTGGCCAAGGCGTCACTTGCAGGTGTGGCGCCAGGGGACTTCGCTCGTCGAGATAGTTGACTCCTTGAAATGGCACGGCGTGCTGGAAGGTGTGGTCGCGCTGGGGGAAACGCGGGTCTTCCGGTTGTGTTCGGTGTTGCAGGGGTGGCCCATGCTGCAGGCCGAGGTGGCCTTCGCGCGTGTCTTCCAGTTGTGCGCGCTGGTGGAGGGGTGGCTCATGCTGCAGGCCAAGGTGGCCTTCGCGCTGCATCAGCGTGATCTCCCGCTCGAGGTCTTGGGCCTTCTGCTCTTCGTCGCGTATCATTTGCCGCACTTTGGCTAGTGCGGACACACGCTGGCGCTTGGCCTCCAGTATCTCTTTCTGCCTCTGGAGATTGCGGTTCTTGAGGCGCAGGGCGCGCAGCTGTAGCTGTTCTTCCGCTGAGACGCCAAGGACTTCACCATCCTCGGTGAGGTCCGCGCCCTCCGGTGGGGCGAAGCCTGGGGGTGGCTGCGATTGTCCTTCAGGGCCGCAGGTGCAGAAAGTGTCGTCATCGCAGGTGCGGGGAACATTGTCTTCGGTGGCCTCTTTGTGGGTGGATTGGGTGAGGACGAGGGCCTTGCCCTTTCTTGCGGCGAGCAGTGCTGCCTTCGCAGCCTCGTCAGCCTTCGGGTTAGCTCTCTTGGGTGCCATCGCGGGTGGTTTTCTCGTAGCATGAACGGTGGGCGCCAAATGTTGGAACTTGCTCTCTGTCGCAAGGAGGCCAACAAGGGTGAACAGTGATGACAACAGGGTTACGTGCTAGAAGGCAATAGCTCTGTTAATCTGGCCTCTCACGGGCACTGTGCGGGGGTATTTATAGGTACCTGAGCGCCCAGCGCCTTGTGTTAAGGACGCATGTGCCCTCAGCTACCCAGGTTATCCCCGGAATATTCCCATAAAGCAGGGTTACAGACTGTAATTATAGGAATGCCTTTACAAATGAGGCCCGTAACACACGGCGGCCACGCAGGGCCCGTTACAATGGGCCGGATCGCACGTGGGCCTCCGAACTGGACGAGGCCGCACGGTGGGAGGACCTCATCGCAGGCCTTCGTCTGATGTCGTACCGAGCGAAGGGTGTCCCTGCCCGTTTTGTCTCCGTCGGACCAGCGACTGCGGCGAAGACTTCGAGCGGAGGGTGGCGGCTTTGCCTTCGCCCCAACACATCCCAAAAAGCCAATTCCCAAAAGCGTGTCTAACTGATCTTGGTTGATTGAAACCCAAACTCCAAAAAACTAACCTCCACATGAACTGGGCATAGTGCCAAGCAAAAAACAAGTGTTGAATCGATTCATCCGAGTGATAAAAGGCACACTTTCTATCTCCATGCCAGTTATGCCTCAGAAGATTATCTTTTGTTAAAACCACCCCTCTAATTAAATACCACATAAAGATTTTTATCTTCAAAGGTACCTTCAAAGACCATAGAGTCTTATTATAAGTCACATGATTATTGTTAAGGAGTGCTCTATACATTGACCTGACAGAGAAAAGACCTGTCACAGATAAATCCCATTTGAACATATCATTTTCCCCACATAGCTCAACCTGAGCTACTCTGAGAACCAACAGATGCCATAACCTCAGGTTTTCACCCACCAATGCTCTTTGAAAAGAAACATTAAGCGGAACTGTTTCGAAAACCGACGCCACAGTAGCACCCTTTTTGCGCGCTATATTATACAACGATGGATATTGGGTCATTAGAGGTTGTGTCGGGGACCATAATTAGGGGTACCCTCAAGACGCCTAATTCTCAGCTGGTAACCCCCATCAGCATAAAGCTGTAAAGGCCTGATGGGTGCGATTAAGTCAGGGATCAGTCCATACGAGCGACTCGATCACGCCTCGCCCGAGCCTAGCCTCAGGCAAGGGCAACCGACCCCGAGGGGTTTCCGTCTCGCCCGAGGCCCCCCCTTTTTAACGGCGGACACATCTCTGGCTCGCCCGAGGCCTTGCCTTCGCTAAGAAGCAGCCGTGACTAAATCGCCGCGCCGACCGACCAAGTCGCAGGAGCATTTAACACAAAGGTGGCCTGACACCTTTATCTTGACATGCGCCCTCCGGCAGAGCCGAAGTGACCGCCGTCACTTCGCCGCTCCACTGACTGGTCTGACAGAAGGACAGCGCCGCCTGCGCCACTCCGACTGCAGTACCACTTGACAGAGTGAGACTGACAGGCAGTCAGGCCTTGCCAAAGGCGCCATAGGAAGCTCCGCCCGACCCAGGGCTCGGACTCGGGCTCAGCCCCGGAAGACGGCGAACTCCGCTCCGCCCGACCCAGGGCTCGGACTCGGGCTAAAGCCCCGGAAGATGGCGAACTCCGCTCCACCCGACCCAGGGCTCGGACTCGGGCTAAAGCCCCGGAAGACGGCGAACTCCGCTCCGCCCGACCCAGGGCTCGGACTCGGGCTAAAGCCCCGGAAGACGGCGAACTCCGCTCCGCCCGACCCAGGGCTCGGAATCGGGCTAAAGCCCCGGAAGACGGCGAACTCCGCTCCGCCCGACCCAGGGCTCGGATTCGGGCTAAAGCCCCGGAAGACGGTGAACTCCGCTCCGCCCGACCCAGGGCTCGGACTCGGGGTAAGGCCCCGGAAGACGGCGAACTCCGCTCCGCCCGACCCAGGGCTCGGACACGGGCTAAGGCCCCGGAAGACGGCGAACTCCGCTCCGCCCGACCCAGGGCTCGGACTCGGGCTCAGCCCCAGAAGACGACGAACTCCGCTTCGCCCGACCCTAGGGCTCGGACTCTGCCCTGGCCTCTGCCGAACAACCTCCGCCTCGCCCGACCTAGGGCACAGGCCCGCCACGTCAACAGGAAGCGCCATCATCACTCTACCCCGAGCCGACTCGGGCCACAGAGAACAAGACCGGTGTCCCATCTAGCTAGCTCCGCCAGATAGGCAATAATGGCGCCCCGCTAGCCCTGTGACGACGGCGGCTCTCAGCTCCCTTACGGAAGCAGGGGGACGTCAGCAAGGACTCAACCGCTCCGAAAGCTGTCCCTCCGCTAGGCTCCATTGCTCCTCCGACAGCCACGACATCACACCAGCAGGGTGCCAAGATCTCTCCGGCTGCCACATTGGCATGTACTTAGGGCGCTAGCTCTCCCCCGCTAGACACGTAGCACTCTGCTACACCCCCATTGTACACCTGGATCCTCTCCTTGCGCCTATAAAAGGAAGGACCAGGGCCTTCTTAGAGGAGGTTGGCCGCGCGGGGACGAGGACGGGGCAGGCGCTCTCTTGGGGCCGCTCGCTTCCCTCACCCGCGTGGACGCTTGTAACCCCCTACTGCAAGCACACCCGACCTGGGCGCGGGACGAACACGAAGGCCGCGGGATTTCCACCTCTCTCACGCCCGTCTCCGGCCACCTCGCTTCCCTCCTTCGCGCTCGCCCACGCGCTCGACCCATCTGGGCTGGGGCACGCGTCACACTCACTCGTCGGCCTGAGGGACCCCCCGGTCTCGAGACGCCGACAGTTGGCGCACCAGGTAGGGGCCTGCTGCGTGTTGACGAGCAGTTTCCCGTCAAGCTCCAGATGGGCAGTCTCCAACAACCTCTCCAACCCGGGACGGTGCTCCGTTTCGGGAGTCTTGAGTTCATGTCCCTCGACGGCAGCTACGACATGATACTCCTTCCACCGCCGCGCGACAACGACAATGGCGGCCGACAACCCGCCCGCCGGCGGCGGAATCGACGACATCTTCCCCGCGTGGTGGAAGAACGACATTCGAGCTCGCCCCGTCCTCTCCCCCGCCAACGGAGGAGGAGGCGGGGCAACCAAGGCCAAGCGGGAGGCCGCGCTTCGTCGGCTGTCGAGCGAATCGACGTCCCCAGCGCCCCAACGGGGGGCGCGTCGGGCGTTGACCTCGCGTTTGAGACGAAGGCGAGCGCCGTCCCCCCGCGACACGCCAATCCCGAGCAAGTGGACGACGCCAGCGCGCTCGCGGAGGGCCTGCAGGACGTCGCCCTCGTACCTAAGACGACGGCGCAATCAGTCCCCGACGTGACTATGTCGCTCTTCGTCGACCAAAAGGTACTGACTGATTCCCATCCTACGTCATTTCGACTCGGCCTCAACCCGCCTAGCGACCTCGCTTTGGCGGGCGCTCTCGTTGAGGCCGGTGCCTCGCGCCGACATCCCGCGGGAGCTAGCTGTGGTCCCCGTTCCGGCGGGGGGTCACGACCCACAGCTCGAGCAACTCCGCGGGGCGCAGGCCAGGCTCGACGAGGGAGCAGGAGCGCTCGAGTCGATCCGCCGGGACGTCGGGCAGGTATGGGCGGGCCAGCCCCCGGCCGGAGAAATACGTCACCTGCCCCAGGGTTTCCAGCACCGCGTCGCCAACGACGTCAGGGTCAGGCCGCCACCCGCATCCAAAGGGGTCGGTCAGAACCTGGCAGCCGCAGCGATGCTCCTCCGCGCGATGCCGGAGCCATCAACCACCGAGGGTCGGCGAATCCAGGGAGAGCTCAAGAATCTTCTGGAAGGCGCTGCGGCCCGACGGGCCGAGAGCTTTGCCTCCCGAAGGCAGGGATACCCCTCGGAACCTCATGCCGTGACTTCCCGATTCATGCGGGAAGCCTCGGTCTACACCGGGCGCACGCGCAACACCGCGCCTGCGGCCCCGGGCCACCTCGGCAACGAGCACCATCGTCGCGACCGTCGGGCTCACCTCGACGAAAGGGTGCGCCGAGGCTACCACCCCAGGCGTGGGGGACGCTACGACAGCGGGGAAGATCGGAGTCCCTCGCCCGAACCACCCGGTCCGCAGGCCTTCAGTCGGGCCATCCGACGGGCGCCGTTCCCGGCCCGGTTCCGACCCCAACTACTATCACAAAGTACTCGGGGGAAACAAGACCGGAACTGTGGCTCGCAGACTACCGCCTGGCCTGCCAACTGGGTGGAACGGACGACGACAACCTCATCATCCGCAACCTCCCCTTGTTCCTCTCCGACACTGCTCGCGCCTGGTTGGAGCACCTGCCTCCGGGGCAGATCTCCAACTGGGATGATTTGGTCCAAGCCTTCGCCGGTAATTTCCAGGGCACGTACGTGCGCCCCGGGAATTCCTGGGACCTCCGAAGCTGCCGGCAACAGCCGGGAGAGTCTCTTCGGGACTACATCCGGCGATTCTCGAAGCAGCGCACCGAGCTGCCCAACATCACCGACTCAGATGTCATCGGCGCGTTCCTTGCCGGCACCACCTGCCGCGACCTGGTGAGCAAGTTGGGTCGCAAGACCCCCACCAGGGCGAGCGAGCTGATGGACATCGCCACCAAGTTCGCCTCTAGCCAGGAGGCGGTCGAGGCCATCTTCCGAAAGGACAAGCAGCCCCAGGGCCGCCCGTCGGAAGAGGCCCCCGAGGCGTCTACTCCGCGCGGCGCCAAAAAGAAAGGCAAGAAGAAGTCGCAAGCGAAACGCGACGCCGCCGACGCGGACCTTGTCGCCGCCACCGAGTACAAGAACCCTCGGAAGCCCCCCGGAGGTGCTAACCTCTTCGACAAGATGCTCAAGGAGCCGTGCCCCTACCATCAGGGGCCCGTCAAGCACACCCTCGAGGAGTGCGTCATGCTTCGGCGCCACTTCCACAAGGCCGGGCCACCCGCAGAGCTTGGCAGGGCCTGCGACGACGACAAAAGGGAAGATCACCAAGCAGGAGAGTTCCTTGAGGTCCGCGACTGCTTCATGATCTACGGAGGGCATGCGGCGAATGCCTCGGCTCGGCATCGCAAGCAAGAGCGCCGGGAGGTCTGCTCGGTGAAGGTGGCGGCGCCAGTCTACCTAGACTGGTCCGACAAGCCCATCACCTTCGACCAAGCTGACCACCCCGACCACGTGTCGAGCCCGGGGAAATACCCGCTCGTCGTCGACCCCATCGTCGGCGACGTCAGGCTCACCAAGGTCCTGATGGATGGGGGCAGCTGCCTCAACATCATCTACTCCGAGACCCTCAGGCTCCTGCGCGTCGATCTGTCCTCCGTCCGAGCAGGCGCTGCGCCCTTCCACGGGATCATTCCTGGGAAGCGCGTCCAGCCCCTCGGATGGCTCGACCTTCCCGTCTGCTTCGGAACGCCCTCCAACTTCCGAAGGGAGATTTTGGCGTTCGAGGTGGTCGGGTTCCGAGGAACCTACCACGCGGTGCTGGGGAGGCCATGCTACGCGAAGTTCATGGCCGTCCCCAACTACACCTACCTGAAGCTCAAGATGTCGGGCCCCAACGGGGTCATCACCGTCGGCCCCACGTACAAACACGCGTTCGAATGCGACGTGGAGTGCGTGGAGTACGCCGAGGCCCTCGCCGAGTCCGAGGCCCTCATCGCCGACCTGGAGAACCTCTCCAAAGAGGTGCCGGACGTGAAGCGACATGCCGGCAACTTCGAGCCAGCGGAGATGGTTAAGGCCGTCCCTCTCGACCCCAGTGGTGACACCTCCAAGCAGATCCGGATCGGTTCCGGGCTCGACCCCAAATAGGAAGCAGTGCTCGTCGACTTTCTCCGCGCAAACGCCGACGTCTTTGCGTGGAGTCCCTCGGACATGCCCGGCATACCGAGGGATGTCGCCGAGCACTCGCTGGATATTCGGGCCGGAGCCCGACCCGTCAGGCAGCCTCTGCGCCGATTCGACGAGGAGAAGCGCAGAGTGATAGGCGAGGAGATCCACAAGCTAATGGCAGCAGGGTTCATCAAAGAGGTATTCCATCCCGAATGGCTTGCCAACCCTGTGCTTGTGAGAAAGAAAGGGGGGAAATGGCGGATGTGTGTAGACTACACTGGTCTCAACAAAGCATGTCCGAAGGTTCCCTACCCTCTACCTCGCATCGATCAAATCGTGGATTCCACTGCTGGGTGCGAAACCCTATCCTTCCTCGATGCCTACTCAGGGTATCACCAAATCCGGATGAAAGAGTCCGACCAGCTCGCGACTTCTTTCATCACGCCCTTCGGCATGTACTGCTATGTCACCATGCCGTTCGGTTTGAGGAATGCGGGCGCGACGTACCAGCGGTGCATGAACCATGTGTTCAGCGAACACATCGGTCGCACAGTCGAGGCCTACGTCGATGACATCGTAGTCAAGACAAGGAAGGCTTCCAACCTCCTCTCCGACCTTGAAGTGACATTCCGGTGTCTCAAGGCAAAAGGCGTCAAGCTCAATCCCGAGAAGTGTGTCTTCGGGGTGCCCCGAGGCATGCTCTTGGGGTTCATCGTCTCCGAGCGGGGCATCGAAGCCAACCCGGAGAAGATCGCGGCCATCACCAACATGGGGCCCATCAAGGACTTAAAAGGTGTACAGAGGGTCATGGGATGTCTTGCGGCCCTGAGCCGGTTCATCTCACGCCTCGGCGAAAGAGGTCTGCCTCTGTACCGCCTGTTAAGGAAGGTCGAGTGCTTCACTTGGACCCCTGAGGCCGAGGAAGCTCTCGGGGACCTGAAGGCGCTCCTCACCAAGGCGCCTATCTTGGTACCCCTAGCTGATGGAGAAGCCCTCTTGGTCTACGTCGCCGCGACCACTCAGGTGGTTAGCGCCGCGATTGTGGTCGAGAGGCAAGAAGAGGGGCATGCATTGCCCGTTCAGAGGCCAGTTTACTTCGTCAGCGAGGTACTGTCCGAAACCAAGATCCGCTACCCACAAGTACAGAAGCTGCTGTACACAGTGATCCTGACGAGACGGAAGTTGCGACACTACTTCGAGTCTCACCCGGTAACTGTGGTGTCATCCTTCCCCCTGGGGGAGATCATCCAGTGCCGAGAGGCCTCGGGCAGGATCGCAAAGTGGGCGGTGGAAATCATGGGCGAGACCATCTCGTTCGCGCCTCGGAAGGCCATCAAGTCCCAGGTATTGGCGGACTTCGTAGCCGAATGGGTCGACACCCAGCTGCCGACGGCTCCGATCCAACCGGAGCTCTGGACCATGTTTTTCGACGGGTCGCTGATGAAGACGGGAGCCGGCGCGGGCCTGCTCTTCATCTCGCCCCTCGGGAAACACCTACGCTACGTGCTACGCCTCCATTTCCCGGCATCCAACAATGTGGCTGAGTACGAAGCTCTGATCAACGGATTGCGAATCGCCATCGAGCTAGGGGTCCGACGCCTCGACGCTCGCGGCGACTCGCAGCTCGTCATCGACCAAGTCATGAAGAACTCCCACTGCCGCGACCCGAAGATGGAGGCCTACTGCGATGAGGTTCGGCGCCTGGAAGACAAGTTCTACGGGCTCGAGCTTAACCACATCGCTCGGCGCTACAACGAGACTGCGGACGAGCTGGCAAAAATAGCCTCGGGGCGAACAACGGTTCCCCCGGACGTCTTCTCCCGGGATCTGCATCAGCCCTCCGTCAAGATCAACGACACGCCCGAGCCCGAGGCGTCCTCGGTCCAGCCCGAGGCACCCTCGGTCCAGCCCGAGGCGTCCTCGGTTCAGCCCGAGGTACCCTCGGCCCCCGAGGGTGGGGCGCTGCACATCGAGGAGGAGCGGAGCGGGGCCACGCCTGATCGAGATTGGCAGACCCCGTACCTGCAATATCTCCACCAAGGAGAGCTGCCCCTCGACCGAGCCGAGGCTCGGCGGATAGCGCGACGCGCCAAGTCGTTCGTCCTGCTGGGCGATGGGAAGGAGCTCTACCACCGCAGTCCCTCGGGCATCCTCCAGCGATGCATCTCCATCGCCGAAGGTCAGGAACTCCTGCAAGAGATACACTCGGGGGCTTGCGGCCATCACGCAGCGCCTCGAGCCCTCGTCGGGAGTGCTTTCCGGCAAGGCTTCTACTGGCCAACGGCGGTGGCCGACGCTACTAGAATTGTCCGCACCTGCGAAGGGTGTCAATTCTATGCGAAGCAGACCCACCTACCCGCTCAGGCTCTGCAGACGATACCCATCACCTGGCCCTTTGCTGTGTGGGGTCTGGACCTCGTCGGTCCCTTGCAGAAGGCACCCGGGGGCTACACGCACCTGCTGGTCGCCATCGACAAATTCTCCAAGTGGATCGAGGTCCGACCCCTGAACAGCATCAGGTCCGAGCAGGCGGTGGCGTTCTTCACCAACATCATCCATCGCTTCGGGGTCCCAAACTCCATCATCACCGACAACGGCACCCAGTTCACCGGCAGAAAATTCTTGGATTTTTGCGACGATCACCACATCCGGGTGGACTGGGCCGCCGTGGCTCATCCCATGTCGAATGGGCAAGTAGAGCGTGCCAACGGCATGATTCTACAAGGGCTCAAGCCTCGGATTTACAACGACCTCAACAAGTTCGGCAAGCGATGGATGAAGGAACTCCCCTCGGTGGTCTGGAGCCTGAGGACAACGCCGAGCCGAGCCACGGGTTTCACGCCGTTCTTCCTGGTCTACGGGGCCGAGGCCGTCTTGCCCACTGACCTGGAATACGGCTCCCCGAGGACGAGGGCCTACGACGATCAAAGCAACCAAGCTAGCCGAGAAGACTCGCTGGACCAGCTGGAAGAGGCTCGGGACAGGGCCTTACTACACTCAGTGCGGTATCAGCAATCCCTACGACGCTACCACGCCCGAGGGGTCCGACCCCGAGACCTCCAGGTGGGCGACCTGGTGCTTCGGCTGCGGCAAGACACCCGAGGGAGGCACAAGCTCACGCCCCCCCTGGGAGGGGCCATTCGTCATTGCCAAAGTTCTGAAGCCCGGAACGTACAAGCTGGCCAACAGTCAAGGCGAGGTCTACGGCAACGCTTGGAACATCCAACAGCTACGTCGCTTCTACCCTTAAGATGTTTCCAAGTCGTTCATATACCTCGCACCCACGCAAAGTTTAGTCAACAAGGAAGGGTCGGCCTCGCCTCGGCAAAGCCCGACCCTCCCTCGGGGGCTAAAAGGGGGGAAACCCCCTCTGCGTCAAAATTTTCCTCGAAAAAAGATCTCTTTTACCAGAATATCTTTCGTGCTTTTTGACTACTTCGAAAAGTGGGTCCTGGAAACGACGGAGTACACGTAAGCAGCCAAGGCTGACCGAGCCGAGGGACTCCTACGCCTCCAGGATACGGATACCTCACTCATCACCTTCTGCGATAAGTAACTCGCGTTCGGATAAAGTGGCTCCGCGGATCGAACAAGTCTTTATGTTCGGAAGCCCTTCTGCCGAAGCGATCCTTCGAGCCTTCTCGACCGAGTCGGTGACAGGGCCTCATGGATGGGTGAAAGTACGCGTAAGCGGCAAGGCCGACCGAGCCGAGGGACTCCCACGCCTCCGGGATACGGATACCTCACTCATCACCTTCCGCGAGAAGCAACTCTCGCTCGCACAAACATCCCTGTTACCGACAAAAAGTCCAGATACTCGAAACAAGAGGAAAAGAGACGCAGCTTTACAACGCAGCGAAGGTGTGTGTTCTGGCCTCGGCGGCCGCACAAGGCACACGCTACAAGACAATCTGATCCTGCAGGCTCGGGTCTTGACGCTGGAAGGGGGCAGCAACACCCTCGGCATCGACGACACCTTCGGCGAGGCCCGACCTAGCCTCGGACAGCGACGCGGTCCGATGATCTCCGCTCCGAAGGACGACGTCATCACCACGCCCGGGCAATCGCTGCCAGGGACTTCTCCGGGAATCCAGCCCGAGCAGGCGGCTCGGCCGGTTACCCCTGGGGCCTCGGCCAACCATCTTCCAAGGGCGCCAGCCCGGTCCGAGGCCTTGGCTGATCAACTCCGACGTCGGTCCCGCCAATGGACAACCCGGCTAGGCTCTGGCCAACCAGGTTTCATTTTCGAGCCGACTCCGCCTCTGTTCATACTGATATCGCTACCCCTGGCCTCGGCTTGTCGAAGAGCGGCCGAGGGGTCTCTTTAACCAAGCTAGAGGAGCCTCAGACAGCAAGGCCGACTGAGCCGAGGGACTCCTACGCCTCCGGGATACGGATACCTCACTCGTCACCTTGACACGGGGCGACTCATGCTTGGTGAAGCGGTTCAGATAATCAACAGACGAGTCTTAGCGCTCAAAAATGAGGAAAAAACGCGGCTCCGTGCCGTAATTACATACATGTTCAGGCCCCGAAAGCCGCAATGAACAAAAAACACTGGCATTCGAAGTGCCATTACAAACGGAACTCCGGTTCCCCCCTCCGCGGGTACGAACAACCCCACTCCATGGGGGAAGGCCTGCGGAGCAACGGAAGACCGACGAACGGCGCGCCGTCACCTGCTCCAGCAGCGGCGACGACGACGACTTCTGCTCCGGGGGGCCGAACAGCGGCGGCACTGACCTCAGGGCAGATGCTGCTGCTAGGAGGCCCCCGCCCATGCCAAAACTCGTAAGGCAAGGACGGGCAGGAGGCCGTAGAGTTGGAGGTCGGTCCGTGGCCAGCCTTGGCTATCACGCCGGCGGAAGAACCTCTTCCGGCTGCCGTGGCAGACGCCGGCGCCGCGAGCGGCCCCGAAGCCACTCGCGTCCAAAAGCCAGGCACGCTGCAGATGCCAGCGCCATGGACGACAACCGCTCCTCCCTCCGATCACTGAGTGAAGGAGCGGGACGCCGCCCACGCGGGGGCCGACCTCAACTCGGCACACTCCCCTCCCCAGCCCTGGTGATGAAAATCCTTGAGGCTGAGGGAGGGGCAGAGACCGCAGCCCGGCTCGCTTTCCCCCACCATCAAGCTGGAGGTCACCATCTTGGGTGACCGCCAGCGGAGGGGAGCAACCGGGCTGCATGATGAAAATCCTTGAAGCCGAACGATGGCTGAAAGGTACCAACTCCCACGGAGTTGCGTTCCTCCAACGATGAGGCGAAAAGACGGCGGGTTCCCCCCATCCGGGGGCTTGGAAGGTGGAGAGGCGCGGCGCATAAGGGAGCGAGGAGACATGGCCGCCTTACGAAAGGGGTCGCCCTCCTTTTAAAGGCAACTCTCCCTACGTGCGCCCCAACCGTCACGGGCGGAGTCTTCTCCAACACGCTCCAAAGCCCTCCCCTGCGGCGCGGGGGCTGGATCCCGCATGTCATGCAGACCGGCTCCGAGCAGAAGAAGCCAAACCGCCACGCGTGGTGCACGCAACCGCCCAGCGGTAACAAGTGACCCTCCACTTTTGCCCAGGCCAACGGGCGAAAGGGGCGGGCAGCCATGCAGGCGGCATGCAACCGTGCCAAGTGGACGCACTTCTCCAACTCCCGACGCACCAGCATGGAGGCCCAGGCCCACGCGTCGCGCAACTGGCGTGCCGGATGCTGCATGCAAGCAACCGCACCGCCTGCGCCACCACCGCGCCTCCTCGATTGCGGAACCGATACCGCGACTCGAGGCGACCCAGCGCGTGACCCAGCAGCGCCAGCCTGACGCGGCGGCCAACGCGGCCAAAAGTGGGCCGGCAGTAATGACGGTGGCAGGCGCACGGGAACAGCGGTCACGTCGTCAGCCAAGCTCACGTCCCATCCAGGGGCAGCAAGAGAACCCCCTCTCACGGCGTGAAGACAACGCGCCCGTGATCCGTTCCTCGAATGGCTCGCGCACGCGCAACGGCTGCCCCGCCAACTACTCGCCCCATCGCATTAACTCCGCGGCTAAACAGGCGGCGTTTCTGGCAGGAGCAGCGGGCGACGCTTCGCCTTCGCCGAAACAACCGCGCCAAAAAAGGTACGCCGCGTCGTTCGGTTTCGTATCCTTTTCCCTTTTTCCTCTTTTCTCTATCTCTTGCGACAGGGACCGGGAAAGGGGGATACCCCGAAAGGGATCCTTCCCCGTGAAGGAACCAGGCTCCGAGCCTCCTTACTGATCAGAGGTTCGAAGGCTGGCCCCCCGAAGGGTTCAACAGCCGCCTCAGATCGCGTGGGCCCGACACCCACTACTGGTCAGAGGTTCGAAGGCCGGCCCCCCGAAGGGTTCCACGGCCGCCTCAGGCTACTCGGGCTCCGCGCCCATTACTGATCAGGGGTTCGAAGGCTGGCCCCCGAAGGGTTCACAGTCGCCTCAGACGCCGAGCGAGGGATGACCAGGGGTACGTTTGATACATAACCAAGGCTCGGGCTGCGCTCCCGAGGTACCCTAGGACGTTTCCGAGACCAGCGGGAGCGATCTTGTAACGGAATCCCATCAGAGGGAGGCATCGAGCCCTCGGACCCCGTCGCCAGGGGACCGGGTCCGGCAGATCACCCGCAGGTACTTTTGGGCGTGCCTCTGGGCCCCTAGCCGACCCCTAACGAACGGGGCACGGACGTCCACTCGGATTACCCGCTTGCAGCTCACCGGAGACACCATGTTCGGTGCCCATCGAGGGTAACATGGCGCTCTCCCCCCTCCTCCTTGCGGAAAGGCGACGTAGGGGCGTATGTAAAAAAGCCGAGTCTGTCCCTGATCGCCCTCTCGCTCTGTGCAGAGGCTCGGGGGCTGCTCTCGCAAACCCGGCTCCGGCCAAACCGTTGACAGCGTCAGCATACCAGCCCGAGAACTTGGGCCCCGACCGTGCACCCGGGCTATGGCCTTCTCTCATGAGGGAACAACCAGACCGGCCGAAGCATTACGCAAGGCATTAAGACCTCGAAGGAGTGAAATCACTCCTCCGAGGCCTCGGGGGCTACACCCGGTGGGTGCGCTCGCGCGCACCCACCGGAACAAAATGCAACCGAGAAAGGCTGGTCCCCTTGCAAAAAAGTGCGACGAAAGCCTCCAAGCGAGTGCTAACACTCCCTTCGAGGCTCGGGGGCTACTGTCGGGGACCATAATTAGGGGTACCCTCAAGACGCCTAATTCTCAGCTGGTAACCCCCATCAGCATAAAGATGCAAAGGCCTGATGGGTGCGATTAAGTCAGGGATCAGTCCATACGAGCGACTCGATCACGCCTCGCCCGAGCCTAGCCTTGGGCAAGGGCAGCCGACCTCGAGGGGTTTCCGTCTCGCCCGAGGCCCCCCCTTTTTAATGGCGGACACATCTCCGGCTCGCCCGAGGCCTTGCCTTCGCTAAGAAGCAGCCCTGACTAAATCGCCGCGCCGACCGACCAAGTCGCAGGAGCATTTAACACAAAGGTGGCCTGACACCTTTATCCTGACACGCGCCCTCCGGCAGAGCCGAAGTGACCGCCGTCACTTCGCCGCTCCACTGACTGGTCTGACAGAAGGACAGCGCCGCCTGCGCCACTCCGACTGCAGTACCACTTGACAGAGTGAGACTGACAGGCAGTCAGGCCTTGCCAAAGGCGCCAGAGGAAGCTCTGCCCGACCCAGGGCTCGGACTCGGGCTCAGCCCCGGAAGACGGCGAACTCCGCTCCGCCCGACCCAGGGCTCGGACTCGGGCTAAAGCCCCGGAAGATGGCGAACTCCGCTCCGCCCGACCCAGGGCTCGGACTCGAGCTAAAGCCCCGGAAGACGGCGAACTCCGCTCTGCCCGACCCAGGGCTCGGACTCGGGCTAAAGCCCCGGAAGACGGCGAACTCCGCTCCGCCCGACCCAGGGCTCGGACTCGGGCTAAAGCCCCGGAAGACGGCAAACTCCGCTCCGCCCGACCCAGGGCTCGGATTCGGGCTAAAGCCCCGGAAGACGGCGAACTCCGCTCCGCCCGACCCAGGGCTCGGACTCGGGCTAAGGCCCCGGAAGACGGCGAACTCCGCTCCGCCCGACCCAGGGCTCGGACTCGGGCTCAGCCCCAGAAGACGACGAACTCCGCTTCGCCCGACCCCAGGGCTCGGACTCCGCCCTGGCCTCTGCCGAACAACCTCCGCCTCGCCCGACCCAGGAGCTCGGGCTCGGCCTCGGCCATGGAAGACAGACTCGACCTCGGCTTCGGAGGAGCCTCCACGTCGCCCGACCTAGGGCACAGGCCCGCCACGTCAACAGGAAGCGCCATCATCACTCTACCCCGAGCCGACTCGGGCCACAGAGAACAGGACCAGTGTCCCATCTGGCTAGCTCCGCGAGATAGGCAATAATGGCGCCCCGCTAGCCCTGTGACGACGGCGGCTCTCAGCTCCCTTACGGAAGCAGGGGGACGTCAGCAAGGACTCAACCGCTCCGACAGCTGTCCCTCCGCCAGGCTCCATTGCTCCTCCGACAGCCACGACATCACACCAGCAGGGTGCCAAGATCTCTCCGGCTGCCACATTGGCATGTACTTAGGGCGCTAGCTCTCCCCCGCTAGACACGTAGCACTCTGCTACACCCCCATTGTACACCTGGATCCTCTCCTTGCGCCTATAAAAGGAAGGGCCAGGGCCTTCTTAGAGGAGGTTGGCCGCGCGGGGACGAGGACGGGGCAGGCGCTCTCTTGGGGCCGCTCGCTTCCCTCACCCGCGTGGACGCTTGTAACCCCCTACTGCAAGCGCACCCAACCTGGGCGCGGGACGAACACGAAGGCCGCGGGATTTCCACCTCTCTCACGCCCGTCTCCGGCCACCTCGCTTCCCCCCTTCGCGCTCGCCCACACGCTCGACCCATCTGGGCTGGGCACGCGGCACACTCACTCGTCGGCCTGAGGGACCCCCCGGTCTCGAGACGCTGACAGGTTGCAACCCCAACCAGCGGTCCTCCCAAAACCTAATCTGAGTCCCGTTTTTCAAGATAAAAGAACCTAAATTTAGGAAGGTGTCCTTCACTTTCATCAAACCTGCCCAAAAATGGGAGTCACCTGGTTTTGAGGTTACTTTTGTGAGCGTGTATCTACTCAGATATTTTTTCCTAAGCAAAGTTTGCCACAAACCATCCTCATTCAACAATTTAAACAACCATTTACTTACCAGACACTTGTTTTGGACATCTATATTCTGAATACCCAAACCCCCTACTTCTTTTGGCTGGCAAAGAACTTCCCATTTAGCAAGTCTATATTTCTTTTTGTGATCACTACCTTGCCAGAAGAACTGTGATCTAAAGTAGTCTATTTTTTCTAGGACTCCCTTTGGGACCTCGAAAAAAGACAACATGAACATTACCAAACTTGTTAGAACAGAATTTAACAGAACTAGATGACCTCCAACCGACATCAGTTTCCCTTTCCAGCTACTTAATTTCCTTTCAATTTTGTCTTCCACTACTTTCCAATCAATATTACTTAATTTCCTAAAATACATTGGGATTCCAAGATACTTGAAAGGGTGTACCCCTTTTGCATCCAAATAGGCAAATATAATTGTCTTCCTCATTCTCCGCCTGGCCAAAACAAAACAACTCACTCTTATGATAATTAATCTTTAAACCTGACACTAGTTCAAAGGCTAACAACAAAAGCTTTAAGTTAGATGCCTTGGCCAAGTCATGATCTAGAAACAACAACGTGTCATCTGCATATTGCAGAATGGATAAACCACTGTCAACCAGGTGCGGGATAAGACCTTCAAAATGTCCATCATTTTTTGCCCTGTTAACCAGAATAGCCAGCATATCCACTACTATGTTAAACAGAATCGGAGAAAGAGGATCCCCTTGTCTCAAGCCTTTGTAAGTCTGAAAATTTCCTCCTATCTGGTCATTGACTTCGATTCCAACATGACCCCTTGTCATGATTGAATTAATCCAATTACACCATTCGCTGGAAAATCCCTTCATACGTAGAGTCTGTTGCACAAAAGTCCAGTTCACTTTATCGTAGGCTTTTTCAAAGTTGATTTTAAGAATGACCCCACTTTGTTTCTTACAATGGAGCATGTGGATCGTTTCATGTAAAATAATCACCCCCTCCATTATATTCCGCCCCAGAATGAAAGCAGTCTGGGTGGGGCGAATTAACTTATTAGCTATATCAGAGAGCCTATTTGTAAGTACTTTTGTAAAAAATTTAAAACTTACATTCAGTAAACATATAGGCCTATACTGCTGAATAGTTAAGGCATCCTTGCATTTTGGCAGTAGAATAATCGTTCCGAAATTAAGACTATATAACAGAAGGTTTCTCGCATGAAAATCCCCGAATAAAGTCATAAGTTCGTCTTGATTAGGTCCCAAAAGGCTTGGAAAAACTCGGTCGGGAAGCCATCAGGGCCCGGCGCCTTATTATGCTGCATTTGGAAAATCGCTTTCCTAATTTCATCTTCACTGAACTCAGAAGTAAGGTAAGAATTTTCCTCCACTGAGACCTGAGGAATATCATGAACCAGGCTCTCGTCTAGAGTAATCTCAGAAGTTGGCGCCGGTCCAAACAACCCCTTGTAATAAGAAGTGATATACCTCTTTAGTTCGGCATCACCTTCAACCACTTCATTCTCGTTCCTGAGCTAGAAAATTCTAGACTTTTTATGCCTTCCACTTGCGATCAAATGAAAATATCTTGTGTTGGCATCACCTTGAAGCAAATGAGTCTATTTTGCTCATTGATACCACTTAATCTCTTCCTCCCTCAACAACTCAGCTAATCTATTTTGAATGTCGGAGAGGAAATTCTCTGGTTGGGTGGCGGAACGCACCCGCCCTAAATCCTAAGATGAGGAGGGGGCCTAAGCGTTTTGCCTGCTAGATGGATTCGGTATGAACACAAGAACACACAAGGGTTTAGAGTGGTTCAGGCCGTCGGAGTGTAACACCCTACTCCACTGTCTGTGTATTGTATGAGAGTATGAGTCTCAGTGAGCATGTATGTGCCTCTGCTTTGCAACATTCTGTGCCTCCCCTTTTATAGCTCAAGGGGGCACATACAAGGATACTGAGCCTCGACATGTGGGCCCAGGGGCAAAATGGAAGGAAATAACTAACGCCTGTAACACCTGGGCGATCTCCAGGCGCCATAATGTCCATAGTGCATATAGTATTGATATGTCGCGCTGCTTCCTCGGTAACGCGCGAGTGATGATGAGCATAGTGTACGCCGCAACATGGGCGTACTGCCTGCTGGTGGAATGGATAGGCACGCCGCCTGTGGGATGACCTGGTCGCCGCCCGTCAGCGGAGTGGACAGGGCTCATTAAATGCTGAGGCGGCACATCACCTGCCAGTGGAATGGATAGGGCTCATTAAATGCCGAGGCGGCACATCACCTGCAAGTGGAATGGACAGGCGGCGCGCCTTATCCGCAATAAATGCAGAGGTCGCGCGGCCCAGAGGCCTTACGTCAGGCTCTGCCCGCTAGCTTATGTCACGGGTAGTAGGCCACGTGGCAGCATCGGGTCTCCGCCAGAGCGGGGAGCAGAAGCGTACACGGTATGGTCTGGACACGTGTCGGCTCCGGACCCCCGCCTGGCCTTGATTAAGGCCTGGGTATTCTTCGTCCCAGAATCCCGGGACCCTGCTGTGAGTGGCCCAGACCCCACACAGAGGGGTTCGAAACCCATCCTAGGGGTCCGGTTTGCGCCCGTGGAGGTCCCGGACCTCTCCCGGAGGTCTGGTCTGCATATACAGGGGTCCGGCACTCTCCCATGGGGGTCCAGACTCACTGTTGATACCTTGGAGTATATCATATTCTCTGGCCATGTGGCGGCCCCGGAGCCGTCCACGTGGTGGGGTCGGGTGCTGTTTACCACACGACTAGAGATAGTCGTGCGGGCACCGCGTCTTCATACTGTAGTAAGGGGTACCCCTGTTTCAGGGTACCGATAGTGGCCCCCGGGCCCACCTAGGGGGAGGATACGAGCCTGCAGGTGGGGCCAAAGCTTGATTGGCGATTGGCGCGCCGCTTCCGTGCGCTTGCTGACGTAATCACCACCAGTCCACCTTCGGTCACGCCAACTGCCACGTCTGTCCCCGCGGCTGACTGACCCGCGGCCCCCACGCATGACGGTTTCGCCGGGCCACGCGCGAGGCGCCTCGATACCGCTGCATTGGTTTTGAAAAATCACCTTCTCTGTCTTCCGCGGTGGCCCCGAGGAGGCGCAGTACTGGCGCGAGCGGCTGTTTGCTCCTTCTGCACCCAGGAACCGACGCCCAAGGAGTATGACTTGTGGGCCTGGGCCCCTATGTCATAGACTGGGCCATTGTTTTCGGCAGAGATGGAGAGGCGCACTACCGCGGGCGGTGGTTCGCTCCTCGCGTGGCAGTTCGCCTTCCCCGCACTCGGAGACCAGCACACCAGCTGTATGACTTGTGGACCCGGGCCCCCGTGTCATAGGCTGGGTTGCTTTGGTGCGCGTCGGGCGAAATTTTCCGTGGCGTCTCGGGGCACGAGCAGGAGAGTCTGCCTTGAAAAGGGATTCACCCCGCGTGCAGCAGTTACGCTTTCGTATTTTCTCCCAACTGTTGTGCCCTTTCGCCTTCGAGCTCTCTGCGCCCCTTTGCATTCGCGCTGGCCTGCTTTCCACCGCCGTAGTCGCCATGGCCTCGCTAGTCCATCCCAAGCGTTTCCAGTCCGAGGGGGCACTCAACCTGGTGCGCAACCTTCTCGCATGGAGCGCGCCGGTGTTCGTCGGAAGGATCCGCACCGGCGCCACTCACCTCGGCGATCTCGTCGCCGGCGAGTTTGTGCTCTTCGTCTCCTACCTCTCCTGCGGGTTGGCGTTGCCGATCTCGCCCTTCTTCTTGCTGCTGTTGGAGGAGCTTGACCTCCAGCTTCAGCACCTCACCCCCCACTCGATCCTCCAGGCGGCCATCTTCGCCCACCTGTGCGAGATGTTTGTGGGGGTGGCGCCCTGCACCTCCCTCTTCCGCCATTTCTTTGTGCTGGTGAAGTCGGGGAAGGCGAAGGACCACCTCGTCGCCTACTACTTCTAGACAAGGCCGGATTTAGCCGACGCCTACATCCCCACCCTCGGCGGCGCACGGTGGGAAAACTGACGCGGTGACTGGGTGATCGTCAGCGCCGAGGCTAACGACCGCCTTGCCCTGCCGAGCGATGGGCCAAGACTCGACCGGAAGCAGTGGAGGGCTAAGCCATCCCTGGCGTAGAAGTTCCGGTTCGTACTGGACAGGATCAAGAGCTTGGTGGCGGGCGGCCTGACGTCAATGCACGTGATCGGAGACTTCCTGAAGCGCCAGATCGCGTCGCTACAGCAGAGGGCGCGCCTGTGCTGCTGGTTCACTGGCTCAAACGACATCGGTCGGGTGCAGCGCGGGCTAGGGACCGACCTATCCTGGGACAAGCTGGAAGTCCTGGTGAAGGGGATTACCGGTGAGTCCTTCATTCCTGAGTCCCTGATCCTCCCCTAGGGCATCTCTGCGCTCTGCGACGACGCAGGGTTGATGACGACTATTTTGGCCATGCTGCCGACCCACAACGAGAGCGGCGTGGCGGTTCGCTAGACCGGCGGCCGGGACCCCCACCGTGGGATCCAGATTCTGACGCGCCGGCCGGAGGCCCCCAGTCTGCCGGCGCGGCTCCCAGCGCCCCCGCCAGAGCTTCCCGCGCCTCTGCCGCGGCTCCCGCCCCTTGGATAAGGGCAAAGGGGCTGCAAGCAGCTCTTCCGCCACAGGTGGCACTGGGGTGTCGGGGGAAGAGAGGCGACGCCGGCTGCGTCGCGCCGACGAATCGTTTGTTTCGGGCCCCCCCCCCCCCCCCCCCGTTGGGGCCGAGGAGGTCGGCTCCCAGAAGCGTTAGAGGACTACTGGTGGGGCCGAGGAGACCGGCTCCCAGGCCCAGGGCGCGTAGAGGCACGTCAGTCCTCCGCCACCACAACCATCGGGTCCTCCGCCACCACAACCGCCACCACCGTCGGGTCCGCCGCCGCTACCACCACCCGGGGGCGATCTCCCCCAGGGGCACCAGCGGCAGCAGCAGCAAAAGCAGCGGTCGCCCCGCTTCCAGGGTCGTCGGAAGGTCCAGGGCCCCAAGTGAGTGGAGCCCCTTTCTTTTTGATTAGACTTATTTATCATGCCGACGGGTCTTAACCCATCCTTTGTCTGTCAGGGCTTCCTCCCCCTCTACTCCCAAAGCCGTGTCTCCCCCGCCTCTGGCTGCTGCCGCCGAGACAGCGCCACCGGGCCCCCAGGCTCTCGCTGGGGGTCCGGCAGCAGCGGCGCCAACGCCAAGCGGTGCCGCAGCGGCGGAGGGGGTCCCCACTACTCCGACGGCTGCCCCAGCCTCAACGACGGCGATGCCATCGAGTACACCGTCGGCAGCGGCAGGGGAGGCCCCAGCTGCGCCCGCCCCCACCATCAAGGTCGACGCGGGGGGCGTGTCCAGCTCCATCCCGCCACCCACTCCGGAGGAGACGGAGGTGATTTTTGGGCGATGGCTCCAGTCCGGCGCCGAGCCAGAAGCAACGCCAGTTCCCCTCCCCCGGGTGTTGTCTCGCGCCCATCAGGCCCTCCAAGAGACTGAGGCGGCGATCCTGCGGGAGTGGGAGGCGCTCGAGGCCGAACACCAGCGCCTCAGCGACTGGCGTACCTAGCTGGAGGAGCGCACCAAGGCAGTGTCCTGCCAGTTCGCCTCTGAGCATTCTGAGCTTAAGCGGGACCGCAAGGACTACAAGAAGGACCTCCAGAAGGTGCACGCCCGAGAGCTGGAGGTGGCCTAGAAGGAGAAGAGGCTGGCCAAGAAGGAGGAGCACTTGGACCAGAGGGAGGAGGTCGTCACGGAGCTCCAGGCCAAGCTGAATGCCTTCAACAAAATCCTGGAGGAGCAGCGGGTCCAGCAGACCGCAGCTGTGGAGAGCCTGCAAAGGCTGTAGCGGGAGCTGGATGACAAGGCCAGCAGCTTTGCCCTGGTCGAGGAGAACCTCAAGGAGAAAGATGCTTCCCTGGATAAGCGGGCGACAGATCTCACCTAGCGGGAGAAGGACCTCGCCTTCTGGGAGGAAATGTTTGAAAGGCGGGAGAAGTTGCTGGCCGATCATGAGCTCGAGGCGGAGGAGAAGAAGCGGGCGCTGGAGGAGCTGGTCCGCCAGTTCGAGGCGGCGCAAGCGGCACAGGCAGCACCGGGCCCCCAGACGGTGGAGGCAATGAAGAAGACACTTGAAGATCTCCAGGCAGAGCAGCGCGCCAGGGTCCAGCGCATCGCCGCATGGGTCGGCGAGGCGAGCACGACACTGGTGCCGCTAGGGGTGAGTCCCATCCCGGTGTTGGAGTTGCCGACGTCCATCTCCGACGCGCTCACGGTGCTGGACTCCGCCGCCGACCTCCTCCGACGCCTAGACCAGATCCTTGGCGCCCGCCTGGAGGCCGAAGGTGGCAGGCTTTGCCGGGCGGTGATCGAGTATATCCTGACGTGCTTCCGGAGCCACGACCTGGCCATCTCCTTGGAGCCGGTGATCGCTGGTCCGTTCCGACACTGAGGATGCCTCCCGGGAGGCTGTTCAAGATGTCGTGGAATTGGTGGCCGAACGTTTTCAACGGGATCCTGCTGATGATGAGTAGCTGGATTTGCAGAGAGAAGGCAAGGGTCCCGCTGGGAAGCAGGTTTGTAATATTTTTTGGTTTTGTAAGATACTTTTGGGAAGTATTAATCTAACAGTGACATGACTTATCTGTATGCTATTTGTCTTTGCTGTGTGCGTCGTTACCAACTTCTCCCTGGTACTTGGCTCCCTGGGATGTAGGCTCTACGTGTCGAGGCTGGATACCAGTATACTTGTGAAAGAATTGGTGACCTAGCCCCCAGGAGGTAGTCTTGACTGGGACCTGGACCTGCACACAGCCTTGGCTAGGAAGCTTTAGTAGTGCAATCATAGGACCCACTAACTGGTATCTTTTATCCTTTGATTCACGCAACAGGACCTGCAGGATTTTGGTTGGGAAACCAATCCATGTGTCCGGACCCCCTGGATCACAGCTCCAAATACTAGGGCACCCGTCACAGAGTGGTGGAGCGTGTAGGCTTAGGGTACGGGACCAGGCTAAGCGACTACACAGCTCCGGACCACCCCAGGGGACGTGTGTCCGTTCTCTAGAACCAGACCCCAGGTTGCTGGACCCATAGGACTATAGTTCCAAATACTAGGGGACCCGTCACAGAGTGGTGGAGCGTGTAGACTTAGGGTACTGAACCAAGCTAAACGGCTACACAGCTCCGGACCACCCTAGCAGACAAGTACCCGTTCTCTAGAACTGGCCCCCAGGCTGCCGGACCCCCTACCGAGGGATCCCAAACTGCAAGCCTGGCTACTCAATTCGGATGTCATTATACCAGCAAGGGTGGGAACTGTATGGGTGTTTTAGATAAAAAATGATGCTTGTAAATTGAAGCAAAATAAGACCATCACAAAAACAAATCTGGGGGTGAATCTTTTCTTTATAACTTGATATTCATGAGTGGAGGCCAACAGTCCGGGTTTATGAGGGCGGACCTCACCGGGCTGGCGTACATATATGCACAACTTAGTTACAAAGGAAGAAAGCTGGATCCCAAGGCTTGTTTTTATGGGAAAAACTTATGGAGATGCTCTATGTTCCAGGGATTGGGAAGAGGCTCTCCTTCAGTTGTAGCAAGGCGGACACACCCGGGTCAGCATATTTCCGTCACCTTGAAGGGTCCTTCCCAGCTGGGGGAGAGTTTGTGGAGCCCTTCTCGGTTCAGTACTCACCTTAGGACTAGGTCCCTGACCCTGAGCTCCCTACTATGCACGAACCATTGGTGGTAGCGCATGAGCGCTTGGTTGTACCATGCATTTCGGATCACCGCTCGCCATCTGCGCTCGTCGATGAAGTCCATGTCCTCACGTCGTAGCTATTCCTGCATAGACTCATCGAAAGCCTAGACCCGTGGGGAGCCCATAATGATTTCCGGGGGAAGGCAGGCTTCGGCCCCGTAGACCAGGAAGAACGGGGTCTCCCCGGTAGCTCGACTGGGGTCACGCCATTTTATTGTTTCGGCTTGGTATTTATTGATGTTTTCCACAGCTTGAAGCCTGATCCCTTCTATAGCATCTTTTTCCACAGAGTAATCAGCTTCAGCTTCGTCTTCTGCCGAAGCTACTATTCTTATTGATCCTGCTTTTGCTTCTTCCGGAGTTATTGCTTCGTCACCAAACAACAATTTGAATGGTGTAAAACCTGTTGATCTTGATATTGTTGTGTTGTGGCTCCACACTACTTTGATTAATTCATCTGGCCACTTTCCCCTGGGCTGATTGAAGATTAACTTCATTATTCCTGTCATTATGATGCCATTAGCCCTTTCAACAAGTCCATTTGACTCCGGATGCCGAACTGATGCGAAATGGATCTTCGTGCCAATTTGTTCACAAAATTCTCTGAAAGCTTCGGAGTCAAACGACGTTCCATTGTCCACAGTGATGGCCTTCGGCACTCCGAAGCGACAGACAATATTTTGCCAAAAAAACTTTTGAATAGTAATCGAAGTTATTGTGGCTAAAGGCTTTGCCTCAATCCATTTAGAAAAATATTCCACTGCCACTACAACATATCTTAAGTTCCCTTGTGCTGGTGGTAGCGGACCTAACAAATCAAGACCCCACCTTTGCAATGGCCAAGTGGGTTGTATTAGTTGGGTTAGAGACAAAGGTTGTTTTTGATCTCTTGCACATCTCTGACAGCCTTCGCACTTTTGGACTAATTCCGCTGCATCCGAAGCTGCCTTTGGCCAATAAAATCCTTGACGAAAAACTTTTCCCAGCAAAGGCCTAGATCCGATGTGAGATCCACACAGGCCTATGTGTATTTCCTTCATTAATTCTATACCTTCGGCTCTGGATAAACATTTGAGTAGTGGAGAACAGACCCCATGCTTGTACAACTCCCCTTCTATTATAACATATGGTCGAGCTCTTGCCTCTATTCTCTTGTTATAAGCTTCGTCATCTGAAACAAAGTTACCCTGAAGGAAAGAGATGATCTCAGTTCTCCAGTCTTCACTATAAACAGGAGATATATTGAGGACTGCTCTTTCAAGAAGTTCAACCGAAGGTGCTTTTATTGTTTCGAAAAATACTTCCGAAGGTAAGGGCAGCCCCTGTGCTACTGACTTGGCTAGCAAATCAGCATGTTCATTTTCTCCTCGAGGAATATTTTTGACAGAAAACCCTTCAAAAGAAGCTTCAATCCTTCGGACCGTGTCTAAATATTTCTCAAGCTTCGGGTCTCTTGCTTTACAACTCTTGTCAATATGACCAGAAATAACCTGGGAATCAGTTTTAAGAACCGCCCTTCTAATTCCCATTGCCTTTAACTTCCGAAGACCCAAAAGCAAAGCTTCATACTCAGCAATGTTATTTGTGCAACTGAAATCAAGTCTTGCTGCGTAGCAAGTTTTAACTTTGGAGGGTGCGACCAACACAGCGGCTGCTCCTGCCCCAAAGGTTCCCCAAGAACCATCGCAGAATACTGTCCAAACTTCGGCATCTTTACTCGCTTCTTCTTCCTGAGCCCCTGGCGTCCAGTCAGCAATGAAGTCTGCTAACGCTTGGGACTGAATCGAAGATCTATGCACATAATCAATGCAGAACTCATTGAGTTCCGCATCCCATTTTCCAACCCTTCCAGTAGCTTCTCTATTTCTCATAATATCCTTCAATGGTTGTGAAGAAGGGACAATTATATTGTATGCTTGAAAATAGTGCCGAAGCTTCCTGGAAGCCATCAAAACAGCATACAACACCTTCTCCAATTCTGTATAATTTTTCTTTGATGAACTAAGAACTTCGGATACAAAGTATATTGGGGCTTGCTTTTTGACTTGCCCTTCAAGCTTCTCTTGGACAAGTGCCGCACTTACCGCTGAGTGCGAAGCTGCCACATATAACAACAGAGGAGCCCCTGGCGTTGGTGGAGTTAACGTCGTTAGGTCTATCAAATATTGCTTCAGCTCTTCGAAGGCTCTCTGCTGAACTGGTCCCCATTGAAAAACTTTGGTTGACTTCAGCACTTCGAAGAATGGTAAATTTCTCTCTGCTGATCTAGATATGAATCTGTTGAGAGATGCCAGTCTTCCTGTCAATAGTTGAGCCCCCTTCTTTGTGCTTGGTGGTTCCATTCGAAGGATAGCTTCGATTTTATTTGGATTAGCCTCAATCCCTTTTGTTGAATCTAGGCAGCCAAGGAATTTCCCCTTCTTTACTCCGAAAACACACTTTTCTGGATTCAGTTTTAGACCAGCCTGTCTAAAATTAGCGAAAGTCTCCTGCAAATCAGCAATGTGATTTTCTTGCTTCGTGCTTTTTACAATGATATCATCAACATAAGTTAGCACATTTCTGCCTATCTGAGAATGAAGAACCTTTGCTGTCATTCTGCTGAAGCTTCCTCTAGCATTCTTGAGCCCCTCAGACATCCGAAGGTAACAATATGTTCCGCTAGGGGTTATGAAGCTGGTTTTTGGCTCATCCTCCTTCTTCATCCAAATTTGATGATAGCCTGAATAACAATCCAACAGACTCATAAGTTCTGATGAAGCTGCTGCATCAACTAGGGAATCTATCCTTGGCAATGGAAACTCATCCTTCGGACAAGCCTTGTTGAGATCAGTAAAATCAATACACATCCTCCATTTGCCATTGGCCTTTTTTACCATAACAGTGTTAGCCAGCCATTCTGGATACTTCACTTCTCTAATGACTTTGGCGCTGAGGAGTCTTTTTACTTCATTTCGAGCACCTTCGGCCTTGTCATCAGACATCTTCCGAAGCCTCTGCTTTCTGGGTCTGAAGGATGGATCAACATTGAGCGAGTGTTCAATAACATCCCTGTTGACGCCACAGAGATCGTTAGCCGACCATGCAAAGACATCTTTGTTGTTGAAGAGAAACCTTATCAGGGTTTTCTCTTGTTCCTCAGACAATTGAGATCCCAACAGCACCTTCTGCTCTGCGATATCTTCGCATAAAAGCATGGGTTTCGGCTGATCGGCCGAAGCAGCCTTCTCGCTTCTATACTTGTACTGCTCACAAGCTTCGGCTTCATCTATATTGTGTATTGCCTTTGAATCAGTCCAATTCCCCTCGGCCTTTCTGGCAGCTTCCTGACTCCCATGAATAACAATAGGTCCCTGATCCGAAGGTATCTTCATGCAAAGATATGCTGGATGAAGAATTGCTTCGAAAGCATTGAGTGTTCCGCGACCAATGATAGCATTGTAAGGATACTCCATGTCGACAATGTCAAGCACAACTTGCTCAGTCCTTGTATTGTTGACGAATCCAAAGGTCACTGGCATGGTAATCTTACCAAGCGCTACAATCCGTCTTCCTCCGAAGCCACAAAGAGGGTGCGTAGCATCATGAATCTTGTCTTCGGGCTCTTGCATTTGTCTGAAGGCCTTAGCAAATATAATATCCGTTGCACTACCTATATCAACCAAAACATTGTGGACCAGAAATCCTTTGATCACACAAGAGATAACCATAGCATCATTGTGTGGGTAATCCTTGAGCTGAAGATCCTCTTGAGAGAAGGTAATTGGGATGTGAGACCATCTTGACTTGATGAAGGGTCCTTGTACCCCTACATGTTGTACTCTTCTCTGTGCTTCCTTCTTCTGTTTCTTGTTAGCCGGCTCTGAGCATGAACCGCCTGTTATCGGGAGGATCAGCTTCGGGGCCGAAGCAGCTCCAGCTTGGTTCTTGAACGAAGCCATCAGCTCAAAAAGTGGAAGTGAGTTCACCGGAGGTGGGCGCCAATGTTGGGGACTTGTTCTCAAAGGCTATAAATTAAGAACAAGGCAACGTAGAATGTTAAATGTTAAAGCCCTTTGTCCGCTGAAGCATTATTTCCCCAAGGATTTAATGAGCTTCGGACGAAGGTTATGAATAATATATCACGAAGGTCACACCTTCGTGATCAAAGATAAAACAATGTGAAATGAAATACAAGATATAAAACGTTATAAAATATCAAGAATAAATAACATTATTCACTCATTTTATAGTGTGAACTTAAATATTAAGACATAATATTTAAGTATGTTTATACCTTCGCCTTGGTAGGAAATAATTCCAGAGTAATGTGTTCACAATTACAAGATTGCGTGAACAGTAAAGGAATATTGTTCACTATTTATAGGCACAGGACGCAGCCTGTAAGAAATTACAATCATACCCCTTACAAAAGATTACAATTATGACTCAGACCCTTATGGACTAAAAAGTCATTCCATCTTTAAGTCGGTTCGATCCTTCGTCTTCGGATGTGTTGTAATATCGAAGCTTCATGAGCGGTAGCTTCGGTACCACGTATAAACAGATTTGCCGAAGGTGTTTCTTCCTGCAGGACCTTCGGCGACGAAGCATGGTCCCAACACCAAACAAGCCCTAAGTTCACGTCCCTTGCTTGGTAATAAACCTTGCTTGGTAATAAACGGGAATGGTTGGCCTCCAAACAGCACATTGGTGCAAACGTGCAAAAGTGCAAAAAAAAACTAAAGATCTGTTTGGTTTATTTAGTCACCTGACTAAATTCGACTAAAGTTTAGTCGGTAAAGTACTCGGTTTGGTCCTAGTAAATAAACTTGACTAAGAGGGTGTTTGGTTCCTTTAGTCACCCTTCTAAACTTTAGCCTATACATTTTATATTTGGGAGGTCTTGATAGTTTAGGAACTAAAAGTGACTAAGGCCATGTTCCAAACCTCTAGAGCTAATTGTTAGTCAGGTGATAAATTATTAGCTAGATTAGAGCAACTAACAACTAATAGCTATTTGAGAGACATAACTAACAACTAGCAGGTTTATTAGCTGACCCGTTATAAACCTCTCAACTAATTTTAGCTGCTAACTATTAGTTTTAGAGATTTACAATAGGACCTCACTAAAGTTAAGGAGGTGAAACAAACACCACGTAAAGAGTATTAATTAGTACGAATAATGACTACATTACCCTTAATGAATGCATGCACATGTGCGTGTACGGACGCTAGGGATAAAGTTTAATCGCCCTATTTTAATCACCCTGGTTGCTTCTTCGAGACTAAAAGTGACAAACTTACACTTAAACCCTCCTACCAAAGCATTTTGCTTTTTTTTTGGATAACCCATAGTACTTGAACCAAATCAACCCTGCATGTCTTTTCTGGTTAATACAGAGGTTGCACATGTTGGTCTTCCACTGTCGCCATGGAACAGAACCATCCCAACCAGTGAACCTCCTGCTATCGCTCCCCTGCCATGCCTCTCTCAAGCCATCAGCCACATGCTACCACCCCCTATGGCGGTTTCTGTACCCCAGGAAGCAGGAGAGGACGTCTACTGTGGAGAAATTTCTTCACGCCATTCCCTAGGGGCTGCGTCGATTTTGCCACAAATTAGCAAGGCAACGCTTGATGCCAATGAACAAGGTATCTGTTTGTTCTAATTGTTGCATTTCAGCACATGTATAAGTGCATGACATGAAGCCGTTGGTTCCGTTCATATAGGTGACGATTGTGCAAGTCCCATGCGTATGTATGTTGTTCGTTCAATGGATGATGTTGGAGATCCTATCACAAATGATGTTGGAGATGTCAATTTAAATGATGGATTTACAACACCAACAAAGACAAAAGTTCTACTTCAGGTTTTTTTATCTATATCATCACTAGACATTTGCCCGTGCTTTGCTACGTTTTTTATATATCATATAAATAGATACTAAGATATTTATTTAAATATAATTATTGTTTATTTTTAAACGCTAATGTACATGTGGTATGGTGGTTAGCCTCAAATTTCTGGAGTGGAAGGATGTGGGTTCGACTGCTCATTCTACACTATTTTTATATAATATAATTAATGTTTATTTTCTAAACATTAAGATATATGTGGTCTGATGTTAGCTGTGCGGGCGGGATGGGCAGTAGCTGAGAGCGCTGGATGCCGAGGTGGGCGGTGGGCGTGTGGGGCGGGCTTAGAATGTCAGTGCGGAAGGTGAAGCCGTGTAGCATCAAATGCCCACATTAGGTTCTTAATAGATTAACTAGTATAGTGCTCGTGCATTGCGACGGCGCACAGTTATTCAATAACATGTTCGAGCACAACGATTACATGAAAACGAACACATATATTAACAAAGTATAATTGTCTCATAATTTTTTTTCTAACAACCAATATTGTCGGCGTTTCGACCCGGGGGTCCCTGGACCGACGAGTAAATTGTCGCCGCGTGTCCCAGCCCAGATGGGTCGGCGCGAGACGGAGCACGAAGGGGGGAAAGAACGGAGGAGACATGCGAAAGGGGAAACCCGCGGCCTTCGTGTTGTCCTGCGCCCAGGTCGGGTGCGCTTGCAGTAGGGGGTTACAAGCGTCCGCGTGGGAGAGAGCGAGGGACTTTACGCGTCGTCTCGTCCTCCCACGCGGCCAACCTTTCCGTAAGAGAGCCCTAGACCTTCCTTTTATAGGCGTAAGGAGGGGGTCCAGGTGTACAATGGGGGGTGTAGCAGTGTGCTAACGTGTCTAGCAGAGAGGAGCTAGCGCCCTAAGTACATGCCGTCGTGGCAGCCGGAGAGGTTTTGGCACCCTGTTCATGTGATATCGTGGCCGTCGGAGGAGCGCTGGAGCCTTGCGGAAGGACAGCTGTCGGGGCTGTCGAGTCCTTGCTGACATCTCCTTGCTTCCGTAAGGGGCTGAGAGCCACCGTCGTCATGGAGCACGCGGGGCGCCATCATTATTTGTTTACCGGGGCGAGCCAGATGGGACGCCGGTCTTGTTCCCCGTAGCCTGAGCTAGCTAGGGGTAGGGTAATGATGGCCCCCCCTGTGACGTGGTCGGTCCGAGCCCTGGGTCGGACGAGGCGGAGGCTCCTCCGAGGTCGAGGTTGAGTCTGTCTTCCGAGGTCAAGGTCGAGTCCGAGCCCCGGGTCGGGCGAGGCGGAGACCATCGTCTGAGACCAAGGCTGAGTCCGAGCCCTGGGGTCGGGCGAGGCGGAGTTCGTCGTCTTCCGGAACCGAGGCCGAGTCCGAGCCCTGGGGTCGGGCGAGGCGGAGTTCGTCGTCTTCTGGAGCCGAGGCCGAGTCCGAGCCCTAGGGTCGGACGGGACAGAGTTCGTCGTCTTCCGGAGCCGAGGCCGAGTCTGAGCCCTAGGGTCGGGCGAGGCGGAGTTCGTCGTATTCCGGAGCCGAGACGGGGGCTGAGCCCTGTGGTCGGGCGAGGCGGAGCTTCCTATGGCGCCCGAGGCCAGACTTGGCTGCTGTCAGCCTCACTCTGTCGAGTGGCACAGCACTCGGAGCGACGCAGGCGGCACTGTCTTCTTATCAGGCCGGTCAGTGGAGCGGCGAAGTGACTGCGGTCACTTCGGCTCTGTCGACTGAAGGGCGCGCGTCAGAATAAGGTGTCAGGCCATCCTTGCATTAAATGCTCCTGCGATACGGTCGGTCGGTGTGGCGATCTGGCCAAGGTTGCTTCTCGGCGAAGACTGGGCCTCGGGCGAGCCGAAGGTGTATCCGTTGCTTGAGGGGGCCCTCGGGCGAGACGTGAATCCTCCGGGGGCGGCTGCCCTTGCCCGAGGCGGGGCTCGGGCGAGGCGAGATCGTGTCCCTTGAGTGGACCGAGCCTTGACTTAATCGCACCCATCAGGCCTTTTCAGCTTTGTGCAGATGGGGGTTACCAGCTGAGATTAGGAGTCTTAGGGGTATCCCTAATTATGGTCCCCGACAGTAGCCCCCAAGCCTCGAAGGGAGTGTTGATACTCGCTTGGAGGCTTTTGTCGCACTTTTTTGCAAGGGGACCAGCCTTTCTCGGTTGCGCTTCGTTCCGGTGGGTGCGCGCGAGCGCACCCGCCGGGTGTAGCCCCCGAGGCCTCGGAGGAGTGGTTTGACTCCTTCGAGGTCTTAGTGCGTTCCGTGATGCTTCAGCCGGTCTAGTTGTTCCCTCATGCGAACTGGTCGTAGCCCGGGTGCACAGTCGAGTCCCAAGTTCTCGGGCTGGTATGTTGACGCTGTCAACGGTTTGGCCGGAGCCGGGTTTGCGAGAGCAGCCCCCAAGCCTCCGCACAGAGCGAGAGGACGGTCAAGGACAGACTCGGCTTTTTACATACACCCCTGCGTCGCCTTTCCGCAAGGAGGAGGGGGGAAAGCGCCATGTTGCCCTCGGAGGGCGCCGAACATGGTGTCTCCAGCGAGTTGCTAACGGGTAATCCGAGTGGACGCCCGTGCCCCATTTGTTAGGGGTCGACTAGTGGCCCGGAGGCACGCTCCAAAAGTACCTGCGGGTGATTTGCCGGACCCGGTCCCCTTTTGACGGGGTCCGAGGGCTCGATGCCTCCCTCTGGTGGGATTCCGTTACAAAATCGTTCCCATTGGTCTCAGAAATGTCCTAGGGTACCTCGGGAGCGTAGCCCGAGCCTCGGTTATGTATCGAACGTACCCAGGGTAATCCCTCGCTCTGCGTCTGAGGTGGCTGTCGAGCCCTTCGGGGGCCAGCCTACGAACCCCTGATCAGTAGTGGGCGCGGAGCCCGAGTGGCCTGAGGCGGCCGTTGAACCCTTTCGAGGGGCCAGCCTTCGAACCTCTGACCAGTAGTGGGTGTGGAGCCCGAGTGTTCTGAGGCGGCTGTTGAACCCTTCCGAGGGGCCAGCCTTCGAACCTCTGATCAGTAGGGGGGGCTCGGGGCCCGCTTCCTTCGCGGAGAAGGATCCCTTTTGGAGTTTCCCCTTTCCCGGTCCCTATGGCAAGAGAGAGAAAGAGGAAGTGGAAAAGGATACAAAATCGAATGACGTGGCGCACCTTTTTTGACGCGGTCATTATGGCGGAGGTGAAGCGTCGCCTGCTTCGCCTGCCAAAGGTGCCGCCTGTCCTGCCGCAGAGTTAATGCGATGGGACAAGTGGTTCACGGGGCGGCCGTTGTGCGTGCGTGAGCCGTTCGAGGAACGGAACACGGACGCGTCGTCTTCACGCCGTGGGAGAGGGTTCTCTCGCTGTCCCAGGAGGGGACGTGAGCTTGTTGACGACTTGATCGCTGCTTCCGCCCGCCTGCCACCGCCATTACTGTCAGCCCATTTCTGGCCGTATCGACCGTCGCGCCTTCTCCCGCGGCTGACTGACCCGTGACCGATGTGCTCGGTTGGCACTGTTGGGTCGTGCGCAGGGTCGCCTCGAGTCGCGGCACTGGTTCCGCAGTCGAGGAGGCGCGGTAGTGGCGCGAGTGGCGGTGCAGTTTCTTGTACGTAGTAACCGGCGTGCCGGTTACATGACGTGTGGGCCTGGGCCCTCATGCTGAACGCGTCGAAGTCGAAAGGGTGCGCCCCCTTGGTGCGGTTGCATGCCGCCTACATGGCAGTCCGCCCTTTCACCCGCTGGCCTGGGCGAAAGTGGAGGAATGCTCGTAACCGCTGGGCAGTTGCGCGCACCGCGCGCGGCGGTTTTGGCTCCTTCTGTCCTGGGCCAGTTTGCATGACGCGTGGGACCCAGCCCCCGTGTCGTAGGGGGAAGACCTTGGAGCGTGTTGGAGAAGACTCAGTCCGCGACGGCTGAGGACGCAAGTGGGGAGAGTTGCCTTTAAAAGGAGGGTGACCCCCTTGGAAGGCAACCATGTCTTCGCACTCCCCTCATGCATCGCGTCCTTCCACCTTCCGAGCCCCCGGATGGGGAACACTCGCGTCGCTTTTGTCTTGCTGTCGTTGGAGGAACGCAACTTCGCGGAAGTTGGTACCTTTCAGCCATCGTTCGGCTTCAAGGATTTTCATCAGGCAGCCCGGCTGCATCCCCTCGCCGGTGGTCACCCAAGACGGTGACCACCAGTTCGATGGTGGGGAGAAGCGAGCCGGGCTGCGATCTTGGTCCCGCCCTCAGCTTCAAGGATCTTCATCATCCTGGCTGGGGCGGAGGCCGGGCTGAGCCGGAGCTCTACCTCCCGCGCGGGTTCGTGGGTCACCTTCTCCCTCAGCATTCAAGGGAGAGGGTGCTCACCAGCCTAGCGGGAGGGTCGGACTTCGACAACGCGGGGCTGGTTGGCGGCGAGTGTCGTCAGCTTCAGTGCGTTGGGCTCACTGGCTCAGCTGGCTCTGGCTCGGCTCCTGGTGCCCCCTCCCACCGTGAGAGCGGTTGTCGCGCCGCGCGCACCGGAGGACCACCCAAGACGTCGCGCGCTGCTAGGGCGGCGTTCGTGTTCTGGGGTTGTCCTGCCTTTGCCCCGGTACGGCGCCTCTGCGCGAAGGTCGGTGCTTCGCTCGTCCGGGAGGATCCGAGTGGGGATCTGCCGGTGGGCAGACGGCTTCCGTCGTCGGCGCTGAGGTGGTGGCGGCTGAAGAAGTCCTCGTCGCCGACGGGATCACCGCCACCATCCGTGCTCCGGGCCTCCGGCTCTTTGGCTTTGATAGATTGTCCTCGCCCCTCGAGTGGGGACATGGGCGAGGGTGTTGTTGCAGCGGCATCCGCCCTGAGGCCATCGCCGCTGTAGTTTGGCCACCTAGAGCGGAGGTCGTTGTCGCTGCTGCCGGAGCGGGCGGCGGTGAGCCACCTGGAGCCTTGTCGCCCCGCGGGCCCTCCAATGTGGGGGGTTGTTCGTACCCGCGGGGGCGGAACCGGAGTTCCGTTTGTAATGGCACCTTGAGTGCCGGTGTCTGTTCATTATGGCTGTCGAGGCCTGAACATGTATGTATTTTTGGCACGGAGCCGTGTTTTTTCCTCACTCCGAGCACTAGGACTCGCCTGTCAGCTAACTGAACCGCTTCACCAAGTGTGAGTCGCCTCGTGCGAAGGTTACGAGTGAGGTATCCGTATCCCGAAGGCGTAGGAGTCCCTCGGCTCGGTCGGCCTTGCCGCCCGAGGCTTCTCTTGCTTTGTTAAAGGAACCCTCGGCCGCTCTTCGATGAGCCGGAGCCGGAGGCAGCGGTGTCAGTGTGGACAAAGGCAGAGTTGGCTCGAAAAGAAGACTTCGTCGGCCGGAGCCTGACCGGGCCGTCCACTGGTGGAACCAACGCCGGAGTCGAGTTGCCGAGGCCATGAGCCGGGCTGATGTCCTCGGGGGACAGCTGGCTGAGGATTCGGGGCGGCCGGCCGAGCCGTCTGCTCGGGCTGGATTCCTGGAGGAGACCCTGGCGGCGATGGCCCGGGCGCGGTGCTGATGTCGTCCCTCGGAGCGGAGATCCTCCGACCGCGTTGCCGTCCGAGGCTCGGTCGGACTTCGCCGAAGGTGTAGTTGACACCGAGGGTGCTGCTGCTCCCCCTCCGTCGAGGTTCGAGCCTGCAGGATCGGTTTATCTTGTAGTGTGCGTATTTTTTCTGCGGCCGCCGAGGCCCAAACATACTGTCGTTGTGTTGTAAAGCTGCGTTTCTTTTCCTCTTGTTTCGGATATCAAGACTTATCTGTCGGTGACAGAATTGTTTGTCCGAGCGAGAGTTCCTTTTCACGGAAGGTGATGAGTGAGGTATCTGTATCCCGAAGGCGTAGGAGTCCCTCGGCTCGGTCGGCCTTGCCGCTTACGTGTACTCTTACTCGTCCGTAGGATTCTGTTAAAGATGTAGTCGAGAAGGCCCGAAAAATCGTTTCGTCAGAAAGGTTTCCGAGCGTGAGTTACTTATCGCAGAAGGTGATGAGTGAGGTATCCGTATCCCGGAGGCGTAGGAGTCCCTCGGCTCGGTCGGCCTTGGCTGCTTACTGAAAGGGAAATGTGCCCTTGGGCCATTTCTAAGTATTTTGGTGATTTAGTGCCCAACACAGGTGCCTAATCGTAAAATGGTGGACAAAGTACAAATCAAGAATAAAGGTATATTTCTCAGACTTAGTACATTGTTTTATGGACTAATGTATTGTGTCTAAGTGCTGGAAACAGAAAAAAA